>NC_083342.1:110704080-111030330 GCF_019175385.1 Lycium barbarum | reverse complement strand
CTCGTCGAAGCAACAATTCTAGGACTTTTACGGGGAAGAAAATCCATTGAATCTTTTTACTCATTGAAGAAAATCCTCCTTCTTCTTCTCCTCCTCCTTCTCCTTCTCCTCCTCCTCCTCCTCCTCCTTCTCCTCCTTCTTCTGCTTCTTCTTCTTCTTCTTCTTCTTCTTCTTCTTCTTCTTCTTCTTCTTCTTCTTCTTCTTCTTCTTCTTCTTCTTCTTCTTCTTAAATGTTTCATGTTCGGTTCCGACCATATTTTAGGGCTCGTCGAAGCAACAATTCTAGGACTTTTACGGGGAAGAAAATCCATTGAAGCTTTTTACTCATTATTTCGCACAAACAAATAAACCCGAAATACACCTAAACTATAATAATATAGGATCAGAAACACTTTAATACACAAAAATGATGATGAACTGTAAGAATGGCGAAAGTGCGGTTTGAAGAAGATGAAATCGTGTATTTTCATTGATGAAATTGTGATTTGAAGTGGGAGAAATTGTGGTTTTAAAATTGAGATAAAATTACGCTAAGAATTTTTTTGTAGAGAGATAATTTTTGAAAAGAGATGGAAATAATGGGCAACTATCAGCTTAAAATTGGATCCCTCAATTATAGCCCAAAATCGCGGGTCTGTGCATAACCCAAATCTTTTATGTTTTGTAATTAACTTGTTATGTTTCGTAAATAAGAAAAAAATTTCCTATGTTTTGTAATATAGAGTCTTAAATAGCATTATTAGGTCATTTTTCCAAAATTAAACACCACCCCAAGATGGGACAATCGAGCGAATTGTCCAGAAAACAAAGCATTTTTTGGGGGCGGATTGCCCTACTTTTGGGGTAGTCTTTAAATTTTGCTCCTCATATTTGTGGTCTTTAAATTATGCCCCTCATATTGCTGGTCTTTAATTTTTGCCCTTCGCATTGCAACCCTGAGCGTTCACGCAGAAATCATGAGGTTCTGGGTTTGAAACCTCGCTCAAGCATAAATTAAAAAAAAAAAATTGCAAGGCAAGATTTGGGTCGTGTGTATGCCGGACCCGGCATACACTTGTTAAGGAATTACCAAAGTTATACCAGACCCGGCATACTCATGCCTTATGGGCAGACTTGGCATAAGTATGCCGAGTCCGGCATAACTTTGGTAATTCCTTAACAAGTTTATGCCGGTGGGGGCATACTTATGGGAAAACTTTTAGTTAAGCCTTAACTAAAAGTCTTTTCCTAGTTATGCCTTATGGGGCAGACTTTTAGTTAAGGCACAATTAAAAGTATGTCGCATAAGGCGGAACTTTTCCTTAAGGCATAACAAAAAATTTGCCTTATAAGACAAAGTCTATGTCTTAAGGAAAAGTTATGTCTTATGGGGCATACTTTTAGTTATGCCTTAACTAAAAGTCTGCCCCATAAGGCATAACTAGAAAAAGACTTTTAGTTAAGGCTTAACTAAAAATTTGCTCATAAGTATACCGGACCCAGCATAAACTTGTGAAGGAATTACCAAAGTTATGTCGGACCCGGCATACTTATCTCAAGTCTGCCCATAAGGCATAAGTATGCCGGGTCCGGCATAACTTTGATAATTCCTTAACAAGTGTATGCCGGTAGGGGCATAGCGAAATTTAAACTCTGCCTTGCGAGTTTTTTTTTAAATTTGACTGAATGGGGGTTCGAACCTGGAACCCATAAATTTTAGCCGAAGGGCAAAATTTATAGATTTCAAATATGAGGGGCAAAATTTAAAGACCACCCCAAAAGAAGGGCTTTTATGTGAATTGCCCAAAACAAAGGTCACTTCAAAGGCCTTCTATTTTCATTCTAATTGGGCCTTTTTAGGGGTGGGCTTGTTGCAATTAAATTAGAGGTCCATTAATATGAAGCCCGGTTCAAATCCAAGAAGACCCAATAGGCATGTGTTAGAAAAAGTGAGTACTAATTAGGGATTTTTTGGACGATTTGATTTTAGAATAGACATATATATGATAGTTTGATTAGAAAATACTTCTCACACAAGGTAACCCCATTCACGAATTAAAGGTCTTCATCAAATATAAATAATTGTGTCAAATGGGTGGCATGAATTAAATTCGGATGGGTTAAATGGATTGAGTTAATATTATTATTTTTTTGCGTTAATAATTGTGTCATTAATCCACCCAAAGGGTATACTTAGAGTGAGATGTGTTGGGTCAAGTTGGACCAAACAATAGTATGTAATAATATTTTAACAAGATTTTTCATTGTCAACTTAGGCTAATATTAAACGCTCCAACATTTAGATAGATTGAATTAGGAGGATCAAAATGAGTTGAATAATAATACATGAACTATCACTTTAACCCGTCCACAATTAGACGAGTTGCACACATCATGTTTTCATGTTTTTTGTTTTGCTTAAACTATATAAGAAAGCAACGAAAGGTTACTTATACCAATTATTAATGACCTGATTATATAAATATTTTTTACACCATATATACCTCTGTTTGCAACAAATTTTGATATGCGTAAATAAATTACAATCACAAACAAAATATGAAGAAATAGAGATTTTATTGATGAATATTGCGGGTACAAGATCTGTTTACTCCCTTGATTCTTCTCTCCTAATATTTCTCCGTAATTTGAGGGCCGTTAGTAGCTTATTTCTCGAACGTAGGATGATTTGGATTTGGATGTGTGTGTGGACTTTCTTGGGATGTATTTGATCTCCATGAAAGGATATTGTGGATCTTCTTGAAATATTTGGTTGTCAAGAAATATCCGGCCACATATTGACCTCTTTTTGAATACCCATGAGTTTGTGATATTTTGAGATGCCTTTTCAAGGGAATATGTGCCCCCTTTTATAGGCGTGATCTAGGGTTTAGGGTAGAATAGCCTCCAAAAAACCTTAACCGTCTTTAGAGTTTGAAGGTAGATTGAACTCGTCTTGTTGAGTCCTATTTTAACTCCAATAAAAATTTTGATGTCTACAAATTCCCCCTACTTTAAGACTTGTTGAGGTGTAGACTTGCAAAACCGTGAAGACTAGACTTGAAGTACCAGTGAAAACAATGAATAGTTTTTTTTCATCGAGTCCCAATACCAAAACACTTCACCTTTACATATGTCGATGTATGAATTGACCGTCTAATTTTATTTTTTCATTGATACCTTGGAGAACAATGAATAGTAGTCCCAACTGTACTACTACCTTATTTTCATCTTCATAAGATGGTACTGGTGGAAGCAAAGCAACTTCACGTCTGACCAAATATGAGCCAAATCCAACACTTAAGTTTCCAGGGGAAAAAATGAACTGAAACCCTCATTCCATATATCAACTATGGCACCTTATGGTTATAGAAGATTTTAATTCTTTGCTTTCCATACAACAAAATTCTCCTAGTGCTATCATGTAACTTTAGCGAGGAGTCTGCTATCACGTAGCTTTAGCGAGAAGTCACTTAGCGTATCTCTTTCGCAACTTTGTGGCTTTGGCGAGAGACTATTTGGAGCGTCTCCCTCCCTTACAGCTTTAATGGAGAACCGCTTGGATAGAGAACAATAGCTTCGTCCCTATAGATTGCCCCCATTACTAGAGATTTGATATGATTTGTGAGAGAAGAGATGAAGGGCAGACTTGGTCCCACTGAGCATGCCAATTTGTTTGCAACAGATTTTAATATGCTGAAAATAAAATGCAACCACAAACAAAATATGAGGAAATAGATATTTTATTGATGATGCTGGTACAAATCTGTTTATTCCTTTAATTCTTCTCTCCTAGATTTTCTCCGTAATTCGAGGCCATTAGTAGCGTATTTCTCGAACATAGGATGACCTCCTTGGGAAGTATTTGATCTCCATGAACGTCGGACAATTTGATGAAGGCAGTATTTGATGCATGCCTTGATCTCTTTGTGAATACCCCAGGGATTTATGGGATTTTCGAGATGCCTTTTCAAGGGAATATGTGCCCCCTTTTATAGACGTGATCTAGGATTTAGGGTAGAATAGACTCCAAAAAACCTTAACCGGTTTTAGAGTTTGAAGGTGGATTGGACTCGTCTTATTGAGTCCTATTTTAACTCCAATAAAAATTTTAATGTCTACAACCACATAAACTCCTTTTCTTTTAGGTGTTCTATGTTTTATTTCCATTTTTTTTTTTGTGAAAAGTAAAAGTAATTTTTAGCCCTTTACAATCTAGGTATTTTGCAGTTTACCTTCTAGCCTAACTAATTACTTCACCATCAAAGGATGTGGTGCAGCGGATCAGATTGCTCCTCCTTTAACCAGTAGTCTTGGGTTCAAGCCCTGGATATGGAGAAATCCTTCGTAGTGAGCACTTCTCCCCAAATGGGGCCCTATGCGGTGCAAATCCAGATATAGTTGGGCTCCAATGCGAGTACCGGACACTGGGAAAAAAAACTATTTTAAGATTTTCGATTTGTTGTGCCATTTGTCCTCAATTCTCGTTTACTGTATCAAGAATTATTGAAATGCGATTGTTCAATATCAAAACTAAAAAGTGAAAACCAAGATGATGCTAACGCATAACTCGAATTTCAATTAACAAAGCTTGTAATTACAAACACGAATTCATCGACGTTACAACTTTTACTAACTATTTCTCTAAACATCAGTCAATTGACTTTAGCTAGGATCAATTTGGCTAAAAAAATACAAATAATTATTGCACAAAACTTACTTGCTGCTATTACAAACTTGCAAGGGGGGTTTCTAATGTCTAATTACTGAAGAGTTCTTCAATGTCAAATGTGACATTAGGTTCAAAATCCACAGACAAATCCCAGTCTCTACCAAATGTGGAATTAGAAATCGAAGTTGGTGTTGACATCAATTCGGTAAGATCCGAATCCGAGCTCTGGAGAATTTGGTCCATTCCAAATTCGTCATTTTGGGACGTCAACATGGACAAGTACGAGGGCAATTCTGACATTATTGGAGATGAAAATGGTGCCATGGAATCGGAAAATAATTTTGTTTCTTCAATATTTTCAAGGTTTAGTGGTGTAGGAGGAAATGAAAAAGGGGTGAAAACTTCTTCTTTTGTTGTGATGCTAAAGTTTTCAACTTTATGGTTTGGTGTAGAGTTGAATATTTCCATGGCTTGTTCTTGTTTTTTGTTGTGTTTTTGGCGTTTTTGGTTTTCAAGTGAAAAGATATTTGATTGTGCAACTTTGCAACTGTGCCTTCCTTTGTATGTGACCTCAAAGATTGATGAGTTTCCATCTGATCGTTGGACTTGTTTTGTTGCCAAGCACCCTTGTGTATTCCTGTGAGTGCACCGATAATAAGCCCTGCATTTACACAAATCTATTAGAAGAACATACGACATATTATAATAGGTTAAATAACGCTGATAGTATAAGCTTTTTGTTATTGTTAATGTATATGAGTTAAATCCAATTACATTTTCTTCAGGAGCCAAGTACCTACACTCTCTTTAAGTTTCAGCTAGATATGTTTCCATATGCTCTTATCCATTCCACTATGAATTTTTGTCACATGGCACAATTACTTGCCAAAAGAAAAGCCATTTATGACTTCAACTTGTCTCAAACTAAGGAGCCGCTTGGACATGTAATTTGAATTTCTTAAGTTGCAGTTTTTTTATAAACATAAAAACTTCACAAATTGTGAAAACCATCAAAATTTTCCCAATTTTTATATAATCTTACCAAATGAGTAAATCATAGTTCATGATAAAATTAATACGCTACTAGAAGGCCTTTCTAAAAAATATAACATCAATTAATCAAACTTTAGTTCAATAAAAAGGAAATTTTAACATGAATAGTAATGTAACTACTCTTTAATATAATCCTCCCACATGATACAAACAAGATATCTACCAACTTATGATTGGTAAACATGATTAGTAAATATATCTACCAACTTATGAGTCTTTTTTTACAAAATATAAATGTATGGGTCAAATTTTATATTTATATTTTTTAAAATCATGATTTCAAATCCCAATTTTTTTTTTTTTTTATGTTTATCTCATGAGATGAAATCGCATGTCCAAACGCCTACTTAAAAAGTACCATGTGTGATGAAATCGTATTGGTTTGCTTTTAAGAAGAAAAGAAAAGGTACTTTCTCCAGCTACTGAAGGACAAAATATTTGGAAGTGTTTTATCTTATGACCACATGAATATGCAGTGAATGTAAAGTAGCCTAAACGCCAAATTTCTCAAGAGAAAACCTAGGACCAATGATGTAGATTTTTTATTTTTATGATGGGGATCGTAATAATGAAAATAAAAAGGGTGATTCAATGATCCCATCTACTGCCATCCCTTCTTTGTAGGAGTAGTTTATATTTGAAGCAAGTGGCCAGTTGCCTTTAAAGCAGCTGACCACCTCATTTATTAACTTCCAAGTAAATCTGAGTTGAAGTTCATTAAATTACTGAAATAACAGTACATTAAGTAGTTATCCATGAGACCAAAAAAAATTCCAAGTTGCTTCCTGTATTAAGACATTCTGTCCTGAAAATGAAATTTAACCACAAAGCAAGCTGCTAAAAAGGTTGGAAAAAAAAATAGATTACGGTTTTGTCTTTGCGCAGATTGTAAGTAAAAATTGGTGATCCAGTGTTGAGTTGATTACATAAAGGACAAAAATTTAATGTTAACACACAGAAAAATAAAGGGAAATAAAAGGAAAAAGGATTGTAACCTTGGATGATTAGCCCCTAAAATATCTTTTTGGCCATATTTTCTCCAACTATATCCATCTTCATGTGGACATTCATGTCCAGTATCAGAAATGCTAATTTGATTAGTCCATTGTTGTGATTTCTTTCTGCAAACCCAAAAAAATCCAAATCACAAATTCCGACCAAAAAAAACCAATCCAAGAAATAAATTGAATTACAAGAAAATGGTCCGAAAGAGTAAAAAAATTCACCTCTTCTTGGAGACAATATTTTTATCCAATTGATCCACTGAAGAATCCAAAACTTCACTCTTGGGACTATGATTATTACCAAGAAATGAAATTGATGAGCATGAAGATGTAGAGTTATTAGCATTAATTCCACCATCAAGAAGAAGTGCCTTCAAATTCAGAATTGACAATGATTTTTCAAGTGTAGACAATATTTTCCCAAGTAGTAAATCACATTCTTCAGGGGAAGCCAATGGACCAAGCTGTTTTTTCAGCTGATTTACAAGTTCCTTCCCTTGTGTTAACTGACTGATCAGTTTCTTTTTCTCCAAAGCTTTAACTTTTTCCATTTTGTGAAACTTAAAATGATGACAAATAGGTTGTATTTAATTTGAGATGTGTAAGTAAGAACTAAGCACTATATAAATGGTGATAAATGGACAGGCAAAAACAAGAAGATAGAGGATAAAAGGAAATTGTGTGTGTAATAAAAATCAATGGATATGAGGAAAGTTGCCAAG
Organism: Lycium barbarum; assembly: GCF_019175385.1. Lineage (NCBI taxonomy): Eukaryota > Viridiplantae > Streptophyta > Magnoliopsida > Solanales > Solanaceae > Lycium > Lycium barbarum. The sequence goes on along the minus strand of NC_083342.1, from coordinate 111,022,900 downwards.
AAAGAAGTAGGAGAGAGCGAGTGAAGTTGCTATTGGGATGGTTAGAAAAAAAGTGAAGGAAGCAAAGGGGATATAAAGAGGGAAAAAAATGGAAAGAGAGAGAGGGGAACAAATATTGACTGTGATTATACTTAGTCGGAATTTTCTTTCTTAGGTCTAGGATTTTTTTTCCCTTTCCTATGGAGGAATTAAATTCAAGATAATACGAGTATTCAACAGACCCTACAATGACTAATTCAAAGAGTGCGTTTGTTTGGGCCACCACGCTACATGTCCTTTTTTTTCTTCTTCTTTTACTCGGTGATTTCATGATTTCATCACTCCTGGGTCAGTAATTGACATTGTACTTCATATAAGTGTTCTCCAAGTTCAAATATAATAGTCAAAAATTGAAGATTATGTGGGGTTTTATTAGATTTACTTATTGATGATGGAGGAGATTCCAATTTTAGGTGCAAATGTCACATTTTGAAACACAAACAAACACGGTCCCTAACAAGAATTAAGCGTGTAATTGGGCAAGATTAAGATAAGAGCATGATTGACTAAGCTTTTCAGACAAGTGTTTTCGAGTTCTATTGATACATTTTGCAGATATTTTTTATTTAGTGGTATTTGATAATCAAAAACTGTTTTTACATGTTGAATTATGAAAAATAAAGCACTAAAGTTCATTTATTATTTAAATAAAAAAAGCAATATTTTGTGAAAGACTTTAATTACAGTAATATTTAAGACATATATTAAGTGTTTTAATCAATACAAATATAGCCAAACCAAATAAGAGAAAAGAAAAGGAGTGTTGTATTTATATTTTAGAGATACCTGAGTTAAATTAAGGAGAGATAGTACGGTAAATACATATCATTTTAGTACAGTAATACATATCATTTTATTTTTTCGTCTAGCTAACATTGGAAAACTAATTTTATTGCCACTCAAAGCACATTTCGTTTTTATCAGACACCTCAAAGCTGAAGAACTTGTAGTTATGCTTATATGCTCGACACTCGGTTATATAATGTTATAAAAATAAAATTAAAATTATAAGGGAAACAATGGAAACAATTTATTGATTTATTAGCCGATCCTTAACATATAAACCAAAATGGCTTAGATATCTAAATCATCCCGTCATCTTTAACTGTGGCTTGCAGTTTTATCCTTATTTTTTTTTTAATGTATCATGACTTAAATTAATTCTAGTTAAAGTAAAAAAAAAGCCTGGTTTGTATTCGTCAGCACCTTATTGGCTAGGTGATATGAGAAAGCCACTTTTTTTTTTTTTTTTAATATATGTCCAAGGTGTGTGTGAACGTGGAAACACGTGCTGCAATATTCACTGCATTTAGATTAGGAAATAGATTCGCTTTCATTTTGTTTTGGAAGAATCTGTTTTGGATTTCGTCCTAGAAAACTATTTTTTGGTGTTTAGTTAATTTGATTTTGAGAGTATTGCTTGTAGATTTCCTTTTTGAAAAACAAATATGCTAATACCGTAAATAACATTATAGCTTTTAGTAATGTAAAAGTACTGAAAAATCATTGTTGGATACATTTTTTAGTTGTGGCAATTAACGGTCTTGGAAAATACTACATTTAAAAGTGATTAATTTTATTCGATATTTTTCAATTACACGTACCTAAAAGTGAGTGCATTCATATTCTTTGCCACATCCGCATCTAAGGGGATCAAACAACCAAATTTAGGGGGTAATCAGAACCAAAAATAATTCAAATGTGCACCAAAAAAAGGTGTCAAGTTAGAGAAATCCCGAGGTGTTTTGCCAATTTTAAGTGTTGTTTAAAATACATTTTTTCCAGCCTTAGAATAAAAGAATAGAGCTCATAATTTTCAGGCAGAAAAAAAAATCATCTTTGCTATTATAATTTAATCAAATACGCCATTTTATGTAAACCATATATATAGGACAACATATATCCCTATCTCGAAAATGATATTTTATCTTAAGCTAATCACTTCTTAACAGTTAATTATCTCAATATTTCACTTTTGGAACTCAGAAAAAATGAAGAGGGAAAAGGCATTGAGATAGCGATTGGTGAGAGAATTGCATCAACGTATGAAATGAAAATAAAATAAATAAACGTATGAAAGAAAGAGATGCATAAACGTAACAAAGGGGATTGTACGTTACATCACCCTAACACGTCATTTTTGCTCACTTTATATTTGTCTCATTGCACTATCATTATTTAAAGGCTGCACGCGGAACCACGTTTGAAGATTCTTCCTTTGACTAACTTTGCTCGAGAAAAGGACCAAAATCATCCATAATGTTTGGGTTTAAATCAAAATCATACATATTCTTTCACATTGTGCACTAATAGTACATTATGTTTGCATAAGTGGTGCACTTTTAGTCACAATCCCAAATAAATTTAACGGAAAAGAACAAAAATGCCCCTGAACTTTTAGAAAAGGTATAAAAATACCTTTTATTCATCTATTTTGCTAAAACTATCCCTCAATTCAACTTTTTAGCTCATTTATTCCCCTTGACTAACAGACAACACTAATTTTTTTTTAAAAAAAAAAAAATTGCACATGACATTTTATTACTGAAAAATTGATTTATTCTTTTAAAAAGAAATCTGAAACCTTGGAATTTTTTTAAATTTCGAAAACTTTTTTTTAACGAGTAAAACCTTTACTAACGGACAACACTAATTTTTTTTCTTTTCAAAATGTGAAAAATTGGATTTTTATAAAAATCTGAAAAAATTAAATTTTTTATGGAAAAACTGTGTTTAAAAAAAAAACCAGAAAACTATCTTTTTTTAAATCTAGAAGAAAATTATGGAGTATTAGTTTTGCACATTTTACTTAAAAAAAACAATCAGTTTTTCAGATTTAAAAATTGAATTTTCTAAAAAAAAATGGGGTTTCCACCCGTTAAATTTTTTTTTCCAAACTAAAAAAAATTCCACATGTTTTAATGAAAATCCAATTCTGTTTTTTTTATATATATATATATATATATATAAAAGGCTTACTACATTTGTTTTTTTAAAGAAATGGATGTTGAAAAATTATTTTTCCTTATTCTACAAATAACGATTTTTCAGATTTCTTTTTAAAAGAATAAATCAATTTTTCAGTAATAAAATGTCATGTGCAATTTATTTATTTATTTTTTAAAAAAAAATTAATGTTGTCTGTTAGTCAAGGGGAATAAATGAGCCAAAAAGTTGAATTGAGGGGTAGTTTTAGCAAAATAGATGAATAAAGGGTATTTTTATACGTTTTCTAAAAGTTCAGGGCATTTTTGTTCTTTTCCGTTAAATTTATTTGGGATTGTGACTAAAAGTGCACCACTTATGCAAACATAATGTACTATTAGTGCACCATGTGAAAGAATATGTATGATTTTGATCCAAACCCAAACATTATGGATGATTTTGGTCCTTTTCTCAACTTTGCTCTAACATAAAATCTTATTGTAATTACGTGGCTTATGTTTGTTTACCCCGAATTTGAATAATTAATTAAATTTATGAGTGGGTATAGGATACGTGGTTAAGCCTCAATTTTTTGGAGGAAAAAAGATATGTATGATATGATATGAAGGGAGCAATAATGACCCGAGATTCGCTATAGATTTAGGTGTATACTAATATATGAGTAATACTCGATTGAACAAATTTAAGAGATGAACACAACAAGTTCGGATCAAAATACGATATTGAGAGAGATTCGTATATATTTTTGTTATTACAAGAGTTCTTGAGATGATGAAGCCAACCCCTCAAAAGTGGGCAATGACCCTTATATATAGTGTTGCTTTATAGGCTTCATACAATCTGAGAGACTAAAAAATAAAGAAAAAACTCTGAAATGAATTAGGTTGGATTAGGTTGGCCGTACGGTCTGACACCCGTACGATTGGTAGTTGAACATGGCAGGACGTTACCGACGCGTGGCAGTCGCGCAACGGATCTCCCGGACCAACGGCCACGATCAAACGGACTAACGGCCACAATCAGCCGGAGGAAAGGCCATGAGCAAACGGCTACGGGAAAATCGGACCAACAATATTCTTCCCTTTCCTCGATTCGAGCACTCCTCCGATCTAGAAAGCAAATCTCCATACCCGTGTTGATCTCTTTCTACCCTCGGTCACCGGCCTCACCGGCCTAACATATATTCGATTTTTACCGTATACAGATAGTCCCCACACTTCCCGGACCGCAGATTTATCGGAGTAACGGGAAGTGGATGAATAAAAAACAGGTGGTTCCGAATGCCCGTTCTTATCTTCTCATTTTGGCGGGAACAGTTGCGTCACGTCTCGTCTGTCGTCAGCCACGTGTCTCATCCTGGGCGGTCAGCTCTGACAACTGCCGCAACGCACGTCGCTTCAAGTCGTTTCTCATTAATTATGGGACACGTGGCGCTCTCCGGTTGGCTGGGAATTATAACCGCCCAGATTTCATGCCTATATAACGTCTTTTATCCCCCCATTCGAACATTTTTACCTCTTCAATTCATTCCTCTGTTTTCCAGTTCTTCACTTTCTCTCCATTTCACTTCCTCTCCATTTCACTTCTTCACTTGCCTTTCAACTCACATTTCTTGTCGATTCGCTGCCTATATTACGTAAAAAGGAACGATTCTGCCAACTTCTCTACTTTAACCATTTTTGTTGAGTAGGCTGCTGCTTTTTCCTCTCGTTTTCTGCCATTTTTGAGTTCTCTGTCTGTTCTCTTACTCCACCTTTTAGCTTCTCTTTCGAATTTTGCCAAATCTTTCCTCATAATCTCCAAATGTCTGCTAACGCTGAAACCACTTCCCATGTTATTCCCTCGGTTTCGTCTCAAGGAACCGAGCTAACTTCTCCACCTAAGGCAAAAAGCACCTTCGAGCCCACTGCCTCAGACATTATACCGGCCAAACCTAATTTCAACAAAGATTTTGAGGTCGAAAAACCTTCTCCGGTATCCGATAGAGGGTTTGATGTGAGACGATATCCCTCATCCATTACCGAGGGAAAGCTCGACTTAGCCCGGGCTGATTGCAGGTGGGACACCCGTTCAGTTCAAGTTTTTTCCCCCGGGCCAAGCGAATCAGTCACTGACCATCGGGAAGGTTTTTTATACGTGTATACTTACCTTTTCACTCTCAAGCTCGACCCCTCGGTCGACCCGGTCATCTTAGACATGTGTCGGACCTATAACGTAACCTTGGCACAGATTGGTCCAATTGTTTGGAGGGTCGTGGCCTGCCTCCGGCTGTTGGCCAATAATACCGAGAAGGAGCTCACGCTAGCCCACTTGATACGCTTATATTCCCCGAGGTTATTCCGGGGTGGCGTGATAAAACTCGCAAAGCGTAGCCGAAATCCATTTTTCTCAAAAATGGACGAAGATAGGGACAGGGGCTGGTTAGAGCGATATTTCTAGGTGCGAACCTCGGACATTATCCCGGACAACTACATGCCTTTTCCGGAAAGGTGGAATAGTAATCGTAAGTCTGAATTATTTTAATAATTGCTTGTGTGTTTTGTCGAACTTCAGTTTATCCACCTTCTCACTACCCTTCTTATCTACGTTAGCCGTGGGTTGGATTTCTCCGGTCGTCCGGGATCTCCACGAATGGGTTGCTGCTCTCCTCAGCCAACATGTCCAAGACGATCGGACGTGGGGACACCTGTCACGTGGCCGATGGGTCGCCCAGAACTACGGTAATACTCGGCTTATATCCGTATTCATTGCATCTTCTACCCTTCTGTAACACCTTCGATTTTCAAGTTTACCTAAGGGCTCAGTGGATCTAAGAACGGAGTCAGCAGCAGAACCAGCAACGTCGGCACCCGAGTTCGATTCAGCGAGTGCCTCTCGTGTCCTTGCTGCCGCCGCCAAGAGAAAAAGTGTCATGCCCCGAACCATGGCCTGGGCGAAACACGGCACTCGGTGTCTTACTGCATGTGACCGAGCGAACCACATGGCTTGCTGAACCATCATGAGGCATAACATGAGCGGAATATAACGTGAATGCATGATGAGCCTTTATAAAACGTAGTAAGTCATAATAATGAATAAAAATACTTGTTTAAACATGAGTGCGGAAATAACATGAATGAGCCAAAATGGCTCTACTACTCCGAATGTCTGACATAACATAACTGACTTGTCTAGTCTATGAAACCTCTATCAAGAGTCTGACTGGAAAACATACTTACTGGGACAAGGCCCCCAGCATACCTTAGATGCATAACTAATCATAAAACAAAAGTTGACTAAACCCCGAATGAGATGGGGCTCACCAATAAGCTGATACGAATGCTGTCCTACTGAGTAGATGTGTCGTCCTGTATATCAGTACCTGCATCGTCAAAATGAAGGCCCCCGGGCAATAAAAGGGGACGCCAGCACATTGAATGTACTGGTATGTAAAGCAACTGAAAGAAATAACATGAGACATGGAATAACATGGTAAGAACTGAAACTGAAAACCTGGACATGAAAATGAGCATGAGCATGAGTATATATATATATATATAACATAAGTAAAACATTATAAGTAGGGAGAGCATTTCATAAACCGACATGTGATATCACCACGTGGGTACGTGGAGTCTGGTACCTCGCCGGACTAGCAGAGCCCTCATACCTTGCCAGGGTATAAGGTGGTAACGTGCCTGATGGATCCATTCAGTGTAAAATTAAGGTATCGTCCTAACTGGGCGGAGCGATCCCCGTCCTATGGTGGCTACATAGTTTCAGGCTATCTGAGCCTTCTCGGTAATTCGTGCAACTCCCAAAAACATGAACATAACATAGTTGGCTAAGAAGCCCATGATTTTCATGAATTAACTTGTACTTGTCTTGTAATCATGATTTCACGAAATAATTTGTAAACATGGTTTCATGAAATAACTTGTAAATATGGTTTCATGAAATAACTTGTAAATATGGTTTCATGAAATAACTTGTATTTAGTATGTATGTATCTTGTATCATAGCATGAAAGTAATTATATAATATAGTTGCATGAAAACTTGTAGACATGTAGGATATTCATGAAATAATCATTTTTATTTAAAAACATGCATGCTAGAACCCATGGAATACGAGATATGGGTTTTTCATGGATTACAGACTAATTCTCAATAATCATATGGAGTTATTAAGAACACAATGATAGAATCATAGCAATACATACATAATATAATGATGGACATGGGCCTAGGGTTATCATGAGCATAGTATAGAATAGAAACCCTAGTTTTGTAAAGTTTCATACTTTATGGATTAGGAGGCGTGGGGAAGAACAATGATGTTCCCACACGTAGATAGTAACTCTACATACCTGGTAATGCTCCAAAACTTGAATTAGAGACTTGAGTTTTGGAGAAGATTTCCTAAATCTTGATTCTTGAACCTTGAGGTGGGTTTTCTTGAAAACCCTAGTTTTGGAATGATGATTTCTTGTTTGGATTACAAGGATATGTATTAGAATTGACTTGGAATAATTAGAGTAGGCTTACCTTAGTGTTCTTGATGATGGAAGAGGGTAGAAGGTCATTCTAGGGTTTGAAGGAATGAAAAATAATGATTTGAACTGATATGGACGAATATATACTGTTCTGGAAAATTGAATTTTACGTCCAGCCAAATACTGGCCGTATTTTGAAATACTGGCCGTATTTTGAAATACATTCCGTATTTTGAAATACGGACTGCACTGCATCTATTCAGTAAAATGGCCATAACTCTTTGCACAGATGTCGGTTTGACCCTCATAATATACTGTTGGAAAGGTATTTCAAAGCTCTACAACTTTCATCAAGGAAGTTTTTATAAATTTCAAATATGTTTTAAAATACGGGCCGTATTTTGAAATACGGTCCGTATTTAACCATTTGACATTCAAATGTCAAATTCCAGAATGCTCAGAAATCCTTGGTACCGGTTTACGACTTGAATTACGGCCCGTATACTGAAATATGGTCACTGTTCATGGGCGTAAACCCCCATCTTACAATTGAACACGGAAATTCCAATTCCCACATTCTTGATCTGATTTTCTAAGTCTGGGATCATGGTCAAAGCTTAGGTTAAAGGTACGGAGTGTTACAAAAAGGCCCTCGGACAGAGGGCAGAAACCAAAGAAACGGGCGAGGAGCGTCGTTAGGACTTTAAGGGATGAAGCAGAGCCCGAGCTCCTCGTTCGAAGCATCAGTGCGGCGCCTTCCGTGGCTGCCATCCAGGAGGAGGGTATCACCGTTTCACCCCTTCCTTCAGCCGAGGAAAGACCCTCGGTTCCGGTATTACACACAGGTGCAGAAGAAATTCTTTACCCGACTCCTCTAAGGTCGATTGAATTCGTCGATATTTCAAGTGAAACTTCTTCTGAGGAAACCCCCCTACAAAGAACAAGAAGATCCGGGGGGGGGGGGGGCAGCTGCTGCCGAAGCTGGTCAAAGAACTGAGTTGGTCCCGGAGACCGAAGTCCCCACAGATGTGGGTCCGCTGCCCGACTATGGGACTGCCGCACCTTCGGAGATCCCTGCCTTTGTCGAAGCTGCTGAAGTCCCTCAAAGTTCTCCAACTCCGGCTTCAAGGTCGGATGAGTTTGAGGATATGTTCTCGGGCACTCCTCCCGCTACCGGTGAAGCTACTGGATTCAGACATCTCCCAATCCCTCGGGCCACGAGGGAGGCTAGTCGGACCACCGAATCTGGTGTCAGGGACAGCTTGGTGCGCATCTTTCCGGCCCCAAGCGTGGAACCGAGGAGGACAAGATCGGCTACGATCACCTTTCCCGAGGATTGCAGTTTTTTCTCGCCCTGTGGGCATGGCAATCTACCTGAGGCCTCTTGTCTCGGACTCGGACAAGCGAAAGATGAACGGGGTCCCTTGGCAGTGCTTCATTAACGAGGGTATGTACGCGGGCAACCGGGTAAGTTTATCAGCCATCCTTGCATAATTTCACCGATAATTTTAGTCTTATTTGTTCAAGTTTTTAACTTGATTCATTTGCAGAGTGTGGTGCTCGTCAACGAGGCTTTCGTCCGTGCCCAGTAAGAGGTGGACGATCTCAAGGGCCAGCTGGACGCTCAAAGTCGAGAGACAGAGAAATTTTTGCACATTCTGCGGGTGAAGGAGGATGAGTTGAACCAGGCAGTTACCCTTTCCAACCTCCGACCCGAGCTAGACGCAACAAAGGCCGAAAATCGTCAATTAAAGGGTAAGCTGGCCGAGATGGCCGAATATAACCGGAGTCTCGAAGCGGACAAGATCGGCCTTAGCCGAGACAACACTCATTTATCCTCAAGGCTTGGTGAGCTTGAAACCACCATCGCTCAACTCCGGGAGGAGCTGGACTCTGTCAAGTCCGATGCTACGAGCATGGCCGAGAGGCATCGGCAGCTCGAATCCGAGAATGCCCGGTACAAAGAGCGCATGAGGGTGCTCGAGGAGAAGGCAGAGAAGAGGGCCCAGATATGTGCTCATCTAAGAGCCGAGCTCGAAGCGACAGCTGATGCAATGACACTCTCAAGGCCGAGCTCGAGTCGGCCACCCAAATGCAAAATGTCCTCGGAGAGGCTCGGGATGTTCTGGCGGCAAAGTTAGCCCAGGCCGAGGCTGATTTGGAAGAGGCTCTGAAGAGCGTGGAGGCTGCCGAGGCTCATGCTACCATTGCTGCTAAATATGAAAAATGTAAGTCTCGTAGGATCACCCTTGAGCAAGCCGAGCATGGCTTTCCGGATCTTCCAGCCCTGATTCTCGAGGCTAAAAGAGTTGAGGAAGAGGCTAAGGGTGTCCTCGGGGCTGACTCCGACGACTCTGAGCGGACAGTGTCCGAACCCTCCGAAGCCAGCCATACCGGATAGATTAGGGCATGTACTTAGCCTTTTTATTTTTTCCTTTGTAGGAGTCTTCGATGTAAAATCCTTCGTATAAATAGAACATGTATTTTCCTTGATTCTTTTACTTTGTTTGAATGTTTGTTATGACTTCCGCCCGAATTGCCGGTCCTTTTTAAGGGGTCATTATTTCTGACTGTGCCTGAATGTCGTCTTTTCTCTTCATCCGGTAAATTTTGTCAGGGAATTTTATGAAGTTTTTGCCCGTGGGACTTATCTTATGCTTTGTGAATTCGGATGTCTCTGACTCACGATGGCCATTTTTAGGGGCGGTATTTTTCGGCTACCTAAATCTCAGCCTTAGCTAAATTTTGATGTAAAAGTCCTCGTTCGTGGGATTAATGATTTTGGCTCGGATCACTATGACCTTGCTGCCTTTGTCGAATTTCGACCGTAGTGCCCGGTATGGGGTATATGAATGAAGTAGTGCCGAAATATGGCGGTAATCATCGGGGCAAAGTGCTTTAACAGGAAGACATCTGGGATATCGTTATCCAAACTTTCGATAATTTTTGCATTGCAAGTATTTATATACATGAGAATGAACTTTTTCCTCCTGCCTTTGCCGTAGCAAATACTAAATGGACACGATTCATTCTGATCGTTTTGTCCTTACATCAGAATCTAATGCAGAAGGTCCGGTTCTTGGTTTTGCCGTAGCAAATATTGCGTGGACGCGATTCATTCTGATTGTTTGGTCCTTACATCGAAACCTGATATTTTAGGTCCGGTTTTGTTTTGTTGAGCTCCTCCGATTTTCGCTAATCAGGGTAAACTCTGAAGTGGGTATTATAGTCCTCTAGCGCTTATCCGAGCTGCAAGATCGGGTGAGTGCTATTAAGTCCCCACTCGTAGGGTGTGACCCCGAGTATCCGGATGTTTGTCATTTATCTTCGTCAAGTAACACGTTGTACTTGTTGCCTCATTAAAAACCTTGTCGGAAAACCCTTTTTGGGACAAAACTGTAGTAAGGAAAAGAGTGCAACACGTGTTTTCAGATCTGGATTCTCTCTTTATTCGGTACCCGACTTCCTGCAAAAAAGAGTGGTCAATAGAAAAACACGAGGAGTCCATACCTTAGCAATAGTATCTTTTCAGATGAGCCACATTCCAGTTATTGCGCAACCGTTGCCCGTCCATGGATTCCAGCTGGTACGATCCTTTACCCGTTACCTCGGTTACCTTGGGTCCTTCCCAGTTCTGACCCAGTTTTCCTTCGTTGGGATTCTTGGTGTTCAAGGTAACTTTTCGAAGCACCATGTCCCCAACTTGGAAATGACGAAAATTGGCTCTCCGATTGTACTACCTTTCCATTCTCTGTTTTTGGGCTGCAATACGGACAAACGCGTTTTCGCGAAGTTCATCCGTGAGGTCGAGTTTTACAGCCATGGCCTCCTCGTTTGACTCCTCGGTCGTATATCTGAACCGGAGAGTTGGTTCACCAACTTCTACGGGAATAAGTGCTTCAGCCCCGTAGACCAACGAGAAAGGAGTTTCCCCCGTGCTTGATTTCGATGTGGTTCTGTAAGCCCACAACACCTCCGGTAATATTTCCCTCCAGTGATGCTTTGATGCTTCAAGTCTTTCCCTCATATTTTGGATTATTTTCTTGTTCGTGGATTCCGCCTGTCCGTTCGCACACGGGTGATATGGAGTTGATACAATTTTCTTGATCTTCAACCCTTCGAGGAAATTGTTGACTTTGCCGCCCACGAACTGAGGACCATTATCATAAGTTATCTCGGCAGGGATGCCGAAACGACAGATGATGGGATCCCATATGAAGTCAATGACTTCCTTTTCTCTGATTTTTTTCAAAGGCCTGCGCTTCAACCCATTTGGAGAAATAATCAGTCATAAACAAAATAAAACGGGTTTTACCTGGTGCCCATGGTAATGGACCGACAATGTCCATTCCCCACTTCATGTAAGGCCAAGGTGACACCACCGAATGCAGCAACTCCCCGGGCTGATGAATCATCGGAGCATGTCTCTGACACCCATCACATTTCCGGACAAAATTCTTTGAGTCTTCCTCCATCCGGTTCTAATAATAACCGGCCCTAATAATCTTTCAGATCAGAGCATCAGCACCGGAGTGATTGCCGCAAGTTCCTTCGTGTACCTCTCTCATCACATACTCCGTTTCTCCGGGACCCAAACACTTGGCCAGGGGTCCGAAGAAAGACCGTCGATACAATTGGCTGTCTACCAAGCAGAAACGCGCAGCTTTGGTCCTTAATGACCGTGATTCTTTTGGGTCATTCGGGAGCTTTCCATCACGTAAGTTGTCGATGTACTTGTTGCGCCAATCCCAAGTTAAACCCATTGTGTTTATTTCGGCATGTCTGTTTTCTATCGTCGTGTTCAACAAGTGCAGCGTAGTCCCGGGGTTGATTTCTTCCCCTTCGACCGAAGATCCCAAATTCGCCAATGCATCGGCTTCACTGTTCTGCTCCCTCGGTATATGTTGTACGGTCCATTCTTTAAACCGGTGTAGTATCACTTGAACTTTTTCCAGATACCTCTGCGTCCGTTCGTCCTTGACCTTGAAGACGTCGTTCACCTGGTTTACGACCAAAAGCGAATCGCACTTTGCCTCGATTATTTCGGCCCCCATACTCCGAGCTAACTCCAAACCTGCAATCATAGCCTCATACTCGACTTCATTGTTAGTCAATTTAACAGTTCTAACGGATTGTCAAATGGCATCCCCGGCCGGGGTTCTAAGGACGATTTCTAGCCCGGAACCTTTTAGGTTCGAGGCTCCGTCCGTATGTTGCGACCAAATACCCGAGGCTTTCCCTGAGGTTAGCAGAAGTTCATTCTCAACCTCGGGGACCATGGCCGGGGCGAAATCCGCCACAAAATCGGCCAAGATCTGGGACTTGATGGCCATTCGAAGTTTGTATTCGATATCATATCCGCTAATTTCTACGGCCCAGTTAGTTAGTCTAACCGATAATTCCGGTTTGTGCATGATGTTTTTTAGGGGGTAAGTAGTCACTACACATATCGGATGGCATTGAAAGTAGGGCTTGAGTTTTCTAGAAGCACTTACCAATGCCAATGCCAATTTTTCCAAGTGGGGATAACGGGTCTCCGCATCCCCCAAAGTTCTACTTACATAATAAATAGGGAATTGCGTACCTGATTCTTCTCGGACCAAAACACCACTCGCTATTTCGGAGACAGCGAGGTAGAGAAAAAGTCGCTCGTCCTCTTTTAGTGTGTGCAGCAGTGGTGGGCTGGACAAGTATCTTTTTAATTCTAGTAAAGCACTTTGACACTCCGGTGTCCACACAAAGTCATTCTTCTTCCTCAGTAAGGAGAAGAAGCTATGACTCTTGTCCAAGGACCTGGATATGAAACGACTTAGCGCCGCTATCCTTCCAGTGAGCCTCTGCACTCCCTTGACGTTATTCACTACCTCGATATCCTCGATGACCTTGATTTTGTTCGGGTTGATTTCAATACCCCGGTTTGACACCATGAAACTCAAAAATTTGCTAGACCGGACCCCGAAGGCATATTTTTCCGGGTTGAGCTTCATGTTATACTTGCGGAGTACATCGAAGGTTTCCTGCAAATGTTTTAAATGGTCCTCTGTTTCCAGGGACATGACCACCATGTCGTCAATATAAACTTCTATTGTTTTTCCTATTTGTTCTTCGAACATCCCATTAACTAGGCGTTGGCAAGTTGCTCCGGAATTTTTTTATCCAAAAGGCATGACATTATAGCAGTAAGTCCCATATCGGGTAATGAAGGATGTTTTCTCTTGATCCTCCGGGTGCATCCGAATCTGGTTATACCCGGAGTAGTCATCGAGAAAACTTAACATCTCATGCCCGGCCGTCGCATCGATCATTCTATCGATGTGAGGCAACGAAAATGAATCCTTCGGGCATGCTATGTTTAGGTCCTTGTAATCTACACACATTCGAAATTTATTACCTTTCTTCGGCACCACTACTACGTTAGCTAGCCAGTCCGGGTACTTTACCTCCCGGATAGAGCCTATGTTCAAAAGCTTTGTTACCTCGTCTTTTACGAAGGCGTGTTTTGCTTCTGCCATGGGCCTTCTTTTATGCTTTACCGGAGGAAACCTCCCGTCCAAACTGAGCTTGTGAGTTGTCACTTCCGGTGGTATACCTGTCATATATATGTGGGACCATGCAAAGCAATCGACATTAGCTCGAAGAAATTCAATTAACTTGTTCCTGAGCTCCGGGATTAACCCCGTGCCCAGGTATTCGAACAAGATGATCTGCTCCAGCTCCTCTATTGTTGACTTGGTTGCATCCGAGTCATCTGGCATGACGAATGATCGGGGTACACCAAAATCATCCTCTTCATACCCCGGATCTAGCCCCGACTGCTTTGATTGCTATTTGGTATCTTTTTCCCCGGTTGAATCTTCTTCCTTTTGATCCGATTTTTTGGGCTGAGGTGCCGCTTCCTCGACCGCGAACATCTCCCTTGCAGCAGGTTGTTCACCTCGGATGGTTTTTATCCCTTCCGGAATCGGGAATTTTAGCAACTGATGCAATGTCGATGGCACGACCCTCATGCTATGTATCCAGGGTCTGCCTAGCAATGCATTATACTTCATGTCCCCTTCGATTACATAGAACACCATTTGCAGGATAGTGCCATCGATGTTCACCGGCAATGAGATCTCCCCCTTTGTGGTTTCACTCGCCATGTTGAACCCACTGAGTACCCGGGCTACCGGTACGATCTGATCGAGCAGCCCTAGCTGTTCGACCACTCTCCACCAGATGATGTTGGCCGAGCTACCTGGGTCAATCAAAATACGTTTAATCTGAGTTTTAAAGATAAGAATAGAGATTACCAATGCGTCATTATGCGGTTGAATGATGCCTTCTGCGTCCTCGTTGCTGAAAGAGATGGAACCCTCGGGTATGTAATCCCCGCCGCGCTTTTCACACACAGTAGAGACCTTGGTTCGTTTCATCACCGGCGCTCGTGGGGTATCGGTGCCCCCAATTATCATGTTGATTACATGCTGGGGTTCTACTGGTTCGACCCTTTTATGGGTCTCCCTTTGCTTGTAGTGTCCTTTGGCTCGCTCACTCAGCAATTCTCGGAGGTGGCCATTCTTCAATAACCGGGCTACCTCCTCTCTTAGCTGGCGGCAATCCTCTGTTCTGTGTCCATGGGTTCCATGATATTCACACATCATGTTCGGGTCTCGTTGGCCCGGATCTGACCTCAGAGGCCTCGGCCATCTTACATCCGGTATACGGCCAATTGCCGAGACGAGGTCCGAGGTGTTGACATTAAAGTTGTACTCCGATATCCTCGGTGAATCTTTGCTGCCGGCAGAGATTCCGGCATCCCTCCTGAATGAGAGACCTCGACTGTTCGACGGGCGCTCAACCCGCTTATCACCCCGACCGGAGAAATGGCTCGAGCCAACCCTGGATTTCTCCGACCTAAAACTTGGTTTCTCCGAATGAGAATATGGCTGATACCTTTCCTTCGACGATCTGGCCTCCGGTTCATAATTTTTCCTTGGTCTCTCAAAACTTTTGTTCATATTTATTGACCCGGCGGAAGCTCGAGTTGGTCATCCTCCACCCGAATCTTCAACTCGTATCGGTTATGGACTTTTGCTCACGTCACAGCCTCGTACTCTAGCAAGTTCTCCTTTAATTTAAATGAAGTCGTCGAGCTCCGAGGGTTGAGCCCCTTTGTGAAAGCTTGTGCGGCCTATTCCTCGGGAACCGGAGGGAGCTCCATTCATTCCCTTTGGAACCGGTTGACAAATTCCCGCATCAACTCATCGTCTCTTTGGGCTATACGGAAAATATCTGCCTTACGGGCCTGCACCTTCTTGGCACCGACGTGAGCTTTTATGAAGGCATTGTCGAGCATTTCGAAAGAAGTGATCGAATGCTCGGGCAGATGGTCGTACCACGTTAACGCCCCTTTTAACAGAGTTTCCCCGAACTTTTTCAGCAATACTGATTCAATTTCGTCTTCCTCCATATCATTGCCTTTTATAGCGCAGGTGTATTAGGTCTCGTGTGCGTGTGGGTCCGTTGTGCCGTCATACTTCTGGATATCCGGCATTTTGAACCTCTTTGGGATTAATTTCGGAGCTGCACTCGGAGGAAAAGGCCTTTAGATGTACCTCTTCGAATCCGGCCCTTTCAGTAAAGGCGGAGCCCCCGGGATTTGGTCCACCCGAGAGTTGTATGTTTCCACCCTCTTTTCGGTTGAGTCTACCCGCTTTGCCAAAGTTTCGAGCATTTTCAGAACCTCGGTGGAGGATCCAGCTCCGGACCCATTGCTCTCAACCGTCCGTGCCTCATCTCTTCTGGGTTCAGCAGCACCCTTCGCCTCCTCCGAGGTCGTTTTATCCTTTCCGTTTTGCAACCGAGCTATTGTGATTCCCTGTTCGGGAATCGCCGCTCTCTGTTCCTGCAACATTTCAAAAATTAAACGTAAGTCAATATTATCATTCGGGGTATCCGGTTCTTTCCGGCCCTGTGTCCGGGACAAAGTAATTGAATTGTGTGTATTCAAAGGGTCAGTGGCCGGCTGGGCGGCATTCTCCTGGTCCACGGTGTTTTGATGGTTGAGGCCCTGCCTCGAATTAACGGGGTTAGGGTCAGCAGGGTTTGGTAATCCTCGTGGCCCGCTGCCTTCATTTTCGGCCACGATCTCGTTGTTGTTGGCGTGACCAGATTGCCCACTGTTAGCCATTTAGTCCGTTTTTTCAGAGACGAACAACAGATGTTTTTTATGTTGACGAGTAAGGTAGAGATCAAGATAAAAGACCACTATTATCCTAGCCCCACGGTGGGCACCAAACTGTTTACCCCGAATTTGGATAATCAATTAAATTTGTGAGTGGGTATAGGATATGTGGTTAAGCCTCAATCTTTTTGGCGGAAAAAAGATATGTATGATATGATATGAAGGGAGAAATAATGACCAGAGATTCGCTATAGATTTAGGTGTATACTAATATATGAGTAGTAGATTGAACAAATTTAAGAGATGAACACAACAAGTTCGGATCAAAATACGATATTGAGAGAGATTCGTATATATTTTTGCTATTACAAGAGTTCTTGAGATGATGAAGCTAACCCCTCAAAAGTGGGCAATGACCCTTATATATAGTGTTGCTTTATGGGCTTCATACAATCTGAGAGACTAAAAAATAAAGAAAAAAATCTGAAATGAATTAGGTTGGGTTAGGCTGGTCTTACGGTCTGACACCCGTACGATTGGCAGTTGAACATGGCAGGCCGTTACCGACGCGTGGCAGTCGCGCAACGGATCTCCCGGACCAACGGCCACGATCAAACGGACTAACGGCCACAATCAGCAGGAGGAACGGCCATGAGCAAACGGCTATGGGAAAATCGGACCAACAATATTCTTCCCTTTCCTCGATTCGAGCACTCCTCCGATCTAGAAAGCAAATCTCCATACCCGTGTTGATCTCTTTCTACCCTCGGTCACCGACCTCACCGGCCTAACATATATTCGATTTTTACCGTATACAATTTTGTTGTTATCTCAACATTTCTCAAATTTTCAACTAAAAATTAAGCCAAGTAGAAGCATCTTGCGTTTCGAGTTTGATGTTAGACTAACATCCAAAGGTAAATTGAGAACTTAAAGTTTACGGGTATTGCGATCCTTAATGAACACATAACTCATTTATGTCACTGGGTTCGCAAATTATGATACATATATATTTAACGAATTTTTAAGATCTTAAGCAACTAACCGTGTATTTAAGTTCATATAATCTGTTTTTGTTAAAAAGAAAATATTACATAGCTCTGAAGAAAGACATCTTGTCCTAATCATAGAACTATTGGTCTAAATTATCCTTCATCTCTCCTTAAATATCTTATTAACACACTCCGCTAATTAAAATTGATGGTATACGATTTGGAAGAAAAAGTAATAAGTAACTCATTATTTCTTTAAAAACATCAAATATTTTAAAATAAATTCACTAACCAAAATAACTACTCGCTTTGTTCCAATTTATGTGATATAGTTCGGATTTCGAGAGTCAAACTTCTTTATTTTGACCGTTAATTCGGATATACAATCTTTAAGTTTTTTAAAAAATAATTTACGTATTTAGAAATTACATAAAAGTTACTATGAGTCATAAGATTTTAACTTTCATATTGGCATTCGTACGATTAAACGTTTTAAGCAATTTATTCAAAGTTTTCATGTATTGCTAGTAGTCAAATGAATTCTATGATGTTAAAATCTTTTTTGTTTGGTCATGTTTTCTTTTTCTCTATTTAAATTTCCTTCTTATCATTTTGACGCAGTCTCTTGAAAATGATTAGTTTGCATTTGACTTGCCATGTTACATCCAAGCTGGTGCATGCGAAAAATGTAAATATGTAAGAGCTCAATATGTAATGTTCATTAATAGAATGAGTGTGTATGCTCATTTATTATTATTTTGTTTGTTTTTGTTTGAAGAATATTCTTTAAAGAAGTCAGTGAGACTATCATAAGATTTGTTTAAGATATAACACGTAAGATAGTTCTCTGCTTCTCTTATTTATGAATTTCGATGAGGTGCAGTGGACACGAAGTGGAAAAGGAAGTTATATACACGCTAGAAAGTAGAAATATTTGTAAGTTTTTTCCTGAGTTGCTAACTTCTACCTAAAAATAATTTTTTTAATGCCAGAATAGCTCGGGACCCCTAAACCTGTTGATTTTTATTTGGTGTACACCTAAACTATGCGTTAGCTTAATTACCCCCTGAACTTGGTAATATAATAGTCTCGACCCCCCTAGACGCTGACAACCTCTTGACGTGTGACACACGCGCTGCCACATGGATTTTTTTGTCCATGTGGCATTTTTTAAGGATAAAATATATTTTTTTTTACCTTTTTAAGTTCACCAATTATTTAGATCATCTTTTTCGGGCCAAATCTGTATAAAAAGAACTTGAAACAACAATATTTTGACTATACTTTTTTTTATTTTGCTAAAGATAATGATATTCTAATCAAGTTATTTTTATATATTTGGCTAGGAAAAGAAGAAATACACAGTTAAAGCAAATAATCATTGTATCTAAAAAGAAATAAATAAAATATCAACCAAATATTTTAAGAATTTGACCCCAAAAAAATAATGCAGAGTTGAAATAAATAGTAATTGCATGAAAAGAAAAATACACAATTTTTTTTTTTGTAGAAAATGCACCGTCTAAACTTCATTACTTTTGCTAAACCTTCTTTTTATTTGGCTAAAATAAATAGAGTTTCAATTAAGTTATTTAGGTTTGGATCCAAAAAAAGAAAAAAAAAATACATAGTTGAAATAAATAATCATTATATCTAAAAAGAAAAAAATACAATTGGGATAAAATATGTAATGAATATTAAGAAAAACCAAAAAGAAACACAATTGGAAAAAATAAATCATTATATTGATTATATGACGATTAATAGTTGAAAAATACTCCACTTGGAAGCTGATTTTTCAATTTTTGACCCATCCACGCGCCTAAAAGAGAGTGTGTTCACGCTCTTTGCCACATCAGCGTCTAGGGGGGTCGAAACTATCATATTACCAAATTCAGGGGGGTAATTAAGCCAACGCATAGTTTAGATGTACACCGAATAAAAATCGACAAGTTTAGAGGGGTCCCGAGCTATTCTGCCTTTTTTTTAATTATTTACTGGTATATAATGTTTTGACGGAATTAAAAGACTCCTCGATTGGCAAAACAGAAGATAGACGTAAGTCTAACATAAGATAAATTAAGAAAGAGATGACAATCTATAATCTATAAACAGGAAATAACATGCATGTACCTTGGCAATTTTATAGATTTTCTTATTTAATGATGTCATGCTGGCAGTGAGTTGTGCTTAATTGAAAGATAATTAACATATCCTCCTCTTGGATTAAGTCAATAGAATGTAGAGGCCATGTGAAAAATTTAATCATGAAAACTAGAGTTTTGTTTAACAAACACGAAAAGTCAAACTTCAAAATCATTTGAAGCTAAATATTAATTAGACCTCTATTTATGGGAATTGGGAGTCCTCCTCATGCAATCAGGCATTCAGGCCAACAACTATACAACCCCAATTGGCAAATTGCCTTTTATAAAATGTTCAAATTGCTTTTTCATAGTATCCTCCTCACTTAAAGCATCTATTCTCATGTATGTACACTTGTTAAAGTTCACTTTACCCCCTTAACATTTTGAGTTTGTAAACTGTGAAATAATACTCCCTTTATATTTTGAATGGGACAATAAACTCCCTTAATCTTAAATCAATAACTAGAAATGTGTTGGATCATAACATACATTTTTAAAATGTCAAAAACGACCTTCAATTAATAAGAAGGGCCAAAAATATCCTGCATTACGAACTTTAATAAAAAATACCCCTACCGTTAGCAAAGTATTCAAAAATACCTCTAAAACTAACAGAGTGTCCCTGTGGCATGTTGACATGGCAACTGACCTCAAAACTGACCATGTGGCATTTGGGCCAAAATAATATGAATAAATGAAATTTAGCAAAAGATGATGCTCCCGGTGATGGGCGGAGGCAGATTTAGGTGGGCCATTAGATGTAAAAAGATTACAGGTCATTTACCGTTTTTATTGTACTCTGGCAATGTTGAATTAAAGATAATGATAGTCAATTGTTATAAAGAAGAATATGTAAAATAAAATCAATAGCAAGGCTAAAAGAAAGAACTGAAAACAAAGAGAAAGAAACAATGAAACTAGAATAGAAAAAAAGAAAGAAATGAGCTACAATTAATGGGGAAAGAAAGCATGGATTCTGGGTTCGATTGAAGACGGAAGAGCATCACAGGGAGTAGGGGTGTTCATGGTTCGGTTTGGGTCGGTTATTGATTAAAACCATAACCAAACCAATTTAGTCGGTTTTTAAATGTCTAAAACCATAACAAAATCAAATAAAATAATAACCACCGGTTTGATTATCGTCGGTTTGGTTGGATTTTTCGGTTTATGACTAGCAGCCATGAGACTTATCAGTAAAACATTAAAAAGTTGAAAAAGACATGTCTTTTTTTTTTGTTCAAACGATATCTTTTATTTATAGTTTAAGGTGGAACATACATCATAAAAACATTTTCACTATTAGTGATAGTGTCATACTCAAGTTACCCAAAGTTGCTAAACTATTACATATAAAGCTAAAAACTAACTAAGTAGTGGCTACACCATTTTTGTCATCTTAATATACATACCTGGAAATAAAGTAGAGCATAGGAGTTTTTAGTTGTTGTTACAAACATACATATTAATTAAACATAAAGACTACCTAAAATTAAAATGAAAATATATGAAATAAAAAAACTTTGTGTAATGATCCCAAACTTTGGGGCAGTACTTGCATTTTGCCCTCAATTCTCCCATTTTATTAAAAAAACTTTATGTAATGATCTCAAACTTCATATGTTTTTCTATCATTATCCCCAAGGCTAGGGTCTCGACTACAAGGAGTTGTTCTTTTATGCTTTTTAGGAGGATTATCCATGAAAGAAGTATTAGGACATTACTATGTGCTTGAGTTGCAGCAAATGCTGATGTTACTGAAGTATCTTCTATAGGAACCTCCAAATCTACAACATCTGTCCTTTTTATATGAAAAATATTAGAAGTTTAGGACCCATTCAGACAAGAAAAAAAGAAAGGCATAAATTCGAAAAGAAAAAAAAAACCTAAAATCAAATGGCTGACAAAGAAAGGCTAAAAATTTAAGTTAAAGACATTAGACTCTAACGTGAGCTTCTGTTAGTAGGTTTATGTTACACCTCAGAAAAACAAAAATTGAGTCCATGAAATAATTCTGCGGATGAACAGTAGACACGGATGAATAGTAGACGCGGATGAACAGTATCCGGTGAATAGTAAAAATCAGAAATTAAAAACCGAAAAAAATCTGATTTTTTTCATTTTCTACCTCTCTCTCTCACTCTAAACTCTCTCTAAACCCTCCCAAACCCTCCTAAAATCTCTCTAAATTTTTCAAGTTGAAGTTCTCCAAATCAAACCAAGATTTCATCTTAGGAATTGGAAACTAGTTAAGAAAGGATTATAGTATTTGGTGCTTGATGTGTGGCTGATTATTGAAGCTTGGAGCTAGGATTTTAGTTGAGTATTCTGGGCAATAAGGTATGTAATATACTCTATTCTTGTTAATTAAGTTATTCATGGGAGAATTCCCTAGTTTAAAGTGAAGGGAATTATGTTATGAAGTCATAGATTAGTTGGTTGATATGATTGCCTTGAGGGTTGTTTTTTTATTGGAACTTTGAGAGATTTCTAGGTGATTATATTGCTATATGAGGTTGTTGATATTGTTGTTGATGTTGTTCTTGAATTTGGAAGAATAAAGTGTATAAAGATATTGTATAAAAAGCGTATACCGGGCTGTTTCATGTAATTTTCGTGGCTGTTTTGTGACAATATTTTGGAGCTGTTTTATGTAATTTTTGTGGTTATTTTGTGACTATATTTTGGAGTTGTTTGGTATAATATTTGTGGTTGTTTTGCGATGATATTTTGGGGACTGTTTTATGGTCGTTATAGACTGTTTTGAGGGCTGGAATATCGGAGGATTGGTTGTAGTTGCTGTTGTTATATTATGGATATACGGAAATAAAGAAGTGTATACAAGCATTGGCATCCGAATGTATATTGGGCTGTTTTGAGAGTAATTTAAGAATGAATTTAAGTCTAGTTTGATATGAAATTGTTGGTATTGTTGTTGTTGGTATTTTGATTGACGTTTGGCTAAGTTGGAATTTCGAGGATTGTTAAGTTTACAGGAGAAATGCTGCCCAATTTTCTCTAGAATTTACGACGCGTTCTTATAGTCGATTAACTAATGTTAATACAAATTCTCCCGTGAAGGTAACGACGTGACATTGGGGGAGGTAAAGTGAACGACAACATAGCTAAACGACAAAGGTATGTGAGGCTAGTCCTTTCTTTCTAATGGCATGAATCCTATAGCATGAGTTCTTTTCCTTTTCATGAGTTCCTATTTTTCGGAAAGCTAGAAGCCTAAGTCCATAAATGTCTATATAAGATAAGAGATATGATATGATGATGCCATATTGATAATGATTATATTTATTACTTACACTCACCTTATGTACTAATTCCTTCAAGGTGAGGCAGAATGTCAATAATTGCTCCATAATGAAATCAGGGGATCACGACCTTACGCCACCCCGGTAGAGTATAGTTGATCTTGAGTCTTATGCATGTACTATGATAAGCATATTATGATAAGCATATTATTACAAGTATTTTTGATGAGCATGTCATGATCATATTACACCGCGCCTAGTTGGCCGGGCAGTCACCGCCAAGGCGGACAGCTATACGGATACACCATGACCTTTTGGCATGGGCAGACACCACTAGTGGGCGGCATGAGATGGTACCCCGGACGCGGGAGGCCTGGACGCGGGCTAATGTTATTGATTATCACACCGTTCCGATATGGACGGGCAGCTTGCATATTATGCATATATGAAATTATGATGAGTATGAGTAAGACAACATGCATTACTTCTTTTATGATTGTCATTCAGATTTAGATGTTTCATATTGATGTTCACATTATATTAACACTGTCTTTCTTTATTATTTATGCCTCTCATACTCAGTACAATGTTCGTACTGACGTTCGTTTTCTTTGGACGCTGTGTTCATGCCCACAGGTAGACAGGGAGGGGAGCTTGGTCCAGACCCTTAGTAGCTGTCAGCTGATTGAGAGCACTCCATTGTCCGGAGGTGCTTATGATTCTTCTTTGGTATATATGCATATTTTGGACACGAGGGAGTCTTGTTCCGTCTATATGTTTAGTATGTCAGTAGAGGCTCGTAGATACGCAGTGTGGGTCAGATGGTCTCACAAGATGTTATTATTATGTATATATTATTTTGATGACCGAGAGGCAAATGTATATAAGTATTTATGTTTCTTATAAAATATGATTTTCCTACAATTCGTGTATAAAATGGGTAAAAGGGCATTAAATGAGTAAGATGAGTATTAGAACGAGTGGTGCTCGGTGGCTAGCCCCGGGTACCCGTCACGGCCCCTAGCTGGGTCGTGACAGTTTACACTTAATACTTAAAGAGTTAAAAGACTTAAAGACATGGGCTTGGACATATTCTTAAAAACACGGGCCTTAAACAATCATGTGAAATAAGTAGACCAGAAATCAAATTAATGATTAAAAGGTATAAAATATTTATAATTATTTATGAAAAACTAATATTATATATATAAATAATTATAAAATTTATGTATATAATTTATCGGTTTGGTTCGGTTATTTATTCGGTTATTTTTTAATATAACCATAACCAATCAAATATTATCGGTTTTTAAAATTTAAAACCAAATCAAACCAAACCAAACCAAATGTCGGTTTTTTTATTCGATTTGGTTAAATTTTCGATTTGGTTTTGATTTTAACCAAAATCGTGAACAGCCCTAACCGGGAGCATCATCTTTTGCTTAATTTCATTTATCATATTATTTTGGCCCAAATGCCACATGGTTAGTTTTGATGGGTCAGTTGCCATGTCAACATGCCACAGTGGCACTATGTTAGTTTTAGGATATTTTTGAACACTTTGCTCACGGTAGGAGTATTTTTTATCCAAATTCATAACGAATGATATTTTTAGCCTTTTTCCTAAAATAGAGGGGTATTTTTAACCATTTTCCCTTCAATTAATATGAATTATAGATGTACCCAAATTTGACACTCTTACACAGTGTTATTTTTAAAATGTAGTTAGTCAAAATCTAATGCTACACTTACTTATCGAACAAAGTATATTTTCGAAGTTCGAAGTTCGTGAAAGAGATTAATTCCGTGATCATTCTCATTGATTGAGTTGGTAAATATACCATAGTTACAATGTCCTATTAGGATAAAAACTATACTAACCTAAAATAGAAGATTTACAAAATATTGTTTTACTACATATTTACACTATTTATCACACCCCCGCAGTCGAAACGGGAGGTTTACGAACGCTGAGACTGTCCCGAAAATATTCAAATAAGACCTGTGGCAGTCCTTTAGTGAAAATATCGGCGAGCTGATATCGGGACGGAACATGAAGGACACAGACGTGGCCGCGCGCCACCTTTTCACGAACAAAATGTATATCCATCTCAATGTGCTTGGTGCGCTGATGTTGGACTGGATTTCCTGACAGGTAAATGGCACTGACATTATCACAATAAACTAAAGTAGCCTTAGGGATCGGACAATGTAGTTCCAAGAGGAGGTTACGTATCTAGCATGATTCAGAGACAACATTAGCAACCCCCCTATATTCTGCTTCCGCACTAGAGCGGGAAAGAGTAGGTTGGAGCTTAGATGACCAGGATATCAAATTATCTCTCAAAAACACGCAATAACCCGACGTCGAGCGTCTGGTGTCTGGACATCCCCCCCAATCAGCATCAGTGTATGAAACCAAATCAGTAACTGAAGATGAGTAGATATGCAAACCATGATCAAGAGTACCCTGAATATACCGAATAATCCGCTTAAGAGCAAGCATATGCGTATCTCGTGGAGCATGCATATGAAGACAAATCTTTTGTACGGCATAAGAAATATCCGGTCTAGTGAAGGTAAGATACTGAAGAGCACCTGCAAGGCTCCGGAAATGAGTGGGATCGTCACACAGGTCGCCAGAAGAGGCACTGACCTTCGGTTTAGTGTCAACCGGAGTGGAAGAAGGCTTACACGAGGACATTCCTGCACGTTCAATAATGTCCGTAGCATAACTTCGTTGTGATAGAAACATACCACCCTTGTGACGGGTCACCGCAATGCCAAGAAAATAGTTCAACGGACCTAAGTCCTTCATAGAAAATTCTGAGCCAAGAAGGCCCATAATAGAACAGCGGAGAGCATCTGAAGAAGCAGTAAGAATAATATCATCCACATATAGTAAAATGTAAGCCAAGTGGTGCCCTTTGCGATAGATGAACAAGGAGTGGTCAGACCTGCTATTAGCAAAACCAATGGAAGAAACAAAGTCAGCAAATCTTTTATACCAAGCTCTCGGTGCCTGTTTAAGCTCATATAAGGACTTGCGCAACAAACACACATAATCGGGACGAGATGGGTCTCTAAAACCCATAGGCTGATGCATATAAACCGTCTCCTTGAGCTCGCCTTGAAGAAATGCGTTTTTGACATCCAACTGATGAATGGGCCAATGTTTAGATAGAGCTAGACTTAAGACGGTGCGGATCGTTGCTGGCTTCACGACCGGACTGAAAGTCTCACCACAATCAATGTCAACCTGCTGTGTTTCGCCATCACCTACAAGACGGGCTTTATGCCTCTCAAAATCACCATTAGACTTTTCTTTATGAGTAAAAATCCACATAGACCGAATAACATTCACATTAGGTGGACGGGGTACCAAATCCCACGTCTTATTTTTAATAAGAGCATCATATTCATCATCCATGGCCAATTTCCAATTCGGGTCACGTAGCGCATCCAACGGTTTACGAGGTATGGGGGACTTGGTAACCGTCGCATGTAGATTAAATGGGTGCTTGGGTTTGAAAATCCTGCGCTGACTACGAGTGACCATGCGTGTGTGGGTATTGGGCTGGACAGGTGGAGAAATGGTCGAGTTTTGCGGGGTGGTGGGAAGCTGGTGGGGGAGAGGGGCGGACTGGTCCTGCGTAGAGGACGATGGAGGCTGCTGCCCAGGTGGGGAGGGGTCAGCGTGGTCCTGAGTCACGGGCAGCGACGGAGGGGGACAGGGCAGCGGTGGAGGGCTGGCGGCTATATGATGGATCAAGTAAGGAGAAAGGCCATCATCAAGGAAGTCATAAGAGGTGGGAGCCGGAGTATGGATTTTGGAAAACGGAAATTGAGTCTCATCAAATAAAACGTGACGACAAATAATGATTTTATTTGAGGATAAATCAAAACATTTGTAGCCACGATGGTTTGGTGGATATCCCAAAAAGACACATGGAGTTGACCGAGGGTGCAACTTGTGAATAGTAGTAGACGGAAAAAGGGGATAACATAAACACCCAAAGACTCGGAGATGAGAATAAGATGGTTTTCGTTGGTAAAGGACCTCTAAAGGTGATTTGTGACCCAATAGCTTACTTGGTAAAATATTAATGAGATACGTCGCCATTTGCAATGCATGATGCCAAAAAGACGGAGGAATGGAGGCATGAGCAAGAAGAGTCCGGATGACATTATTTAGTGAACAAATTTTTCTTTCTGCTTTCCCATTTTGAGAGGATGTATGAGGACACGAAAGACGGAAAGACATCCCATTGGATGCACAAAATTTTTCGAATTGACTATTAGTATATTCCCTCCGATTATCACATTGGACATTCTTGATAGGACGTTCAAATTGAGTAAGAATATGGGTCTTAAAATCCATGAATTTTGAGTAAACATCAGATTTTCTAGCCAAAGGGAAAGTCCACAAATAGTTGGTAAAATCATCCAAAAACAGAACATAATACGATGGCCCATAGAACTCAAAATTGGAGAAGTCCACAAATCACTATGAATAATGTCAAATGGAAACAAAGTTTCGGAAATAGAACTAGCAAATGGCAACTTAACATGTTTACCAAGAACGCAAGAATGACAAATACTAGATGAACTAGAACTATTACATTCAATGCTTTTATTACGCCTAAGAAAAAATCCAAAATAGAAGCTCCCGGGTGGCCCAAACGATCAAGCCAACGGGTAGAAGACAAGGCAGCAAAAGTCGACGGTGAATTGGTGGAAAATTTGAAGGTGGACAATGGATAGAGAGCACCCCTACTATTACATCTCATGAGATCCATCCCCGTCCGAAAATCCTTCACAGAAAACCCATAAGGATCAAATTCAACACTCACATAGTTATCAGTAGTAAATTTACGAACCGATATCAAATTCTTTATGAGTTTTGGCGCATGAAGGACATTGTTTAACAATAAAGGAGGGTTCGGGGGAGGCAATTTAGCATGACCACAACCTCGAATTGGAATTGAATTACTATTACCAACAACAATGCCAGTATTACGATTGCTCAAATTAAAATAAGACGAGAGAGTACCTTTTGTGGATGTCATATGGGACGTGGCGCCGGTATCCATATACCAATTCGAATAGGGTTGGTTCAACGTCATTGTGTGCATGGCCGATTCAATATCCGTCAGAGTCCATTGCGTCGGGGGGCTCGCGGCTGCATATGCCTGCTGCTGTGGTCGCGAGCCCAAAATGCCAGGCTGGGCCAGCGACCTCGGGCCAGACGAAGAAGATGGCGGCTGCCACTGCTGCTGTGGCCGAGCCCACTGCGTGGTACGATACGGGCAAGGGGGAGCCCACTGAGGCATCCAACCCCACTGCCACGGTGAGGAGGGTTGTTGCCACTGCTGCTGGTCACCTGAGGGGCGTCCTCCACGGCGTCGACTGCCACTGCCGCCGCCCGAACCACGGCCACCGTCGTTATTATTCCCGCCGCTAGAGCCGCGGTTTTTGTTGTTATTTTTGCCCCGATGATGGTGAGAACGACCAGAATTTTCCAGATGAGAAGAGTCATCAAAATCACGTTTGGAATTAGCCATCATAGCCGCGGGCGAGTCATCGTGCATTTCAGCCAACGCCTTTTCCTCAAGGCACAAACTTGACCGAGCTTCGGAGAATGGTGGAAGAGGCTTACTTTGGCGGATGTAGGTACCCAAATTCTTGTATGCCTCTGGGAGTCCAGCCACCAGTTAGAGAACGAGGCGGTTGTCGGTCACCGGAGCCCCCACACTCTTAAGTTGATCGGCCAAGGTCTTGAGACGTTGGCAATACGCCGAAGCGTTTGGAAAATCCCGCATCTTGACATGAGAGAAATCATGTTCCAAAGCAACGGCACGGGGGTTTTTGTTGTCTTGAAAAAGATTACGGAGGCGATCCCAAGCCTCCTTTGCCGATAGGTCTTCTTCGATGATTGTATGCAATAAGTCCGTGGAGATGGTTGCATATACCCATTGAAGTACCGTGGCATCCAAAGTGGACCACAACTCCTTTTCATCGTCGGTGGTACGAGCCTTCTCCTTTCCGGTTGGCAGAATGTGGGAAAGGACACGGTGAGACCGGGCATGAAGTTTGAATAATTCGGCCCAAGCCGAATAATGATCCGTTTCCATCTCAAGAATGATTGGGATGTGATTCTTGATGTTGGAGACAGCCAAAGCAGGATGAAACTTGGTGTCTGCCATTGATGGAAGGCAAGAAAAATGGACGGAAATCGAAGAAGAAGAAGACGTCGGAAAAGTGGGTAGAGGACGTCGGAGAATTAGGGCAGCGGAAGAGAAGGAAAAGAAACCCTAGTATCTGATACCATGAAAGAGATTAATTCCGTGATCATTCTCATTGATTGAGTTGGTAAATATACCATAGTTACAATGTCCTATTAGGATACAAACTATACTAACCTAAAATAGAAGATTTACAAAATATTCTTTTACTACATATTTACACTATTTATCAGTTCGAAGTTAATGGGATGTACTCACCTACTCCTTATTAATTTAATAAAATTATTCCATTCTAATGTTACTGAAGGTGTTACGAAAGAAATACTAATAGATATTTGTATATCTATATAAATATAAAATTGCAGGACATAAGCCCGGTGACGTGGCATTCTCTAAATTGCAGGACATAAGCCCGGTGACGTGGCATTCTCTAAAGCCAAATTTTTTTTCTATCTTTTTTCTCATTTTTTTAAATTTTTCCTAATTTTCTCATTTAATATGTGTTGTATATTAAAATCTCAAAAGTCAACATAACTAGACACACCCCAAAAGGCACAACGTAGAAAAGATAAACTTAAAAATTAGTTAGTTAAAATCCAAAAGACACAATGTTACATAAGCCTATTACAATTAGACAAAGCAAATTGGAGTACTAATTAGACGTTACCCAACTTCTGTAAAAAAATTAAGGGTACAGAACCCTCCTTAATTACTCTCTCTCTCTCACATGCTTTCTTTCTCGCCAAATTCTCTGCACATCAATGTTTAATGAATGTGATATTAATTTAAAATATGAACGTCATATTGTCTTCTTTCCCTTTTTAAAGTTGTAATTACTAAGCTTAGAAACCTGAAAATTAGTAATGGAGAAAGAGATCGAAGAATTTTAACTAAAAAATGTCATCAAATCATAAGAGTTTGTAAGTTCTGTTGTATATTTTCTTTACTGCTTTTTGTTTTTCTTTATCTACATGATTATAGTAATTATTTGGTATGGTTCTTAATTTACCTTTGGTCTAAATCAAAGCTTAGTTATTTTATCAGAAGAGTTTGTAAGTTCTGTTCTATATTTTCTTTACTGCTTTTTGTTCTTTCTTTATCTACATGATTATAGTAATTATTTGGAATGGTTCTTAATTTTCCTTTGGTCTAAATCAACGCTTAGTTATTTTAGTTTACGTTTGGCTTCAATCTTTCAAATATAGAGCTAGCTTCATATAGAATTATAATTAGACTACCCGTTTTTTTATGTGTTATTATATGTTTCTCATATACATGGAGATGATTAAAAAAAAAAAAAAAGTCAAAGTAGAGCGAAACTTATGATTTTGCATTTTATATATAAAAACAAAATCTGCTCTTGTTTATTTTTAAAATGTGGTTTTATGTTATAAATTATATTAAAAAAATGAAAATTATGATAGCCCGAAAGTTAATTTCTCTATGCAAATGTGTGATATGTGTTGCAGTTTGTTTTTGGTGTGCTTACATTTTTCTCACTTACTGGATATGATTGAAAAATGACAAAAGTAGAGCAGAGTTATGGTTTTGCGTTTTACTTAAAAAATCATGTTATTTTTTATCTTTAAAATCTGATTTTTATATTAAAAATTGTCAGAAAATTTTGAAATTATGATAGCACCAAAGTTTATTTCTCTACGCAAATTTGTAATTTTTGCAGCTCTCTTGTGTGTGCTTATATGTTTCTCATATACTGGAGATGATAAAAATATGACAAAGTAGAGTGAAAGTTATGGTTTTGCACTTTATTTTTTTTAAAAAAAATAGTTCTTCTTAGTTCTTACTGTAAAATCTTTTTCTTTAGATTATTATAATTTTAAACATAAAATAAAAATTATCATAGCTCCAAAGTTTAATTCTATATGCAAATGTGAGATTTGAGTTGCAACTTTTTTCGTGTGTTCTTTTGCGTTTCTCATATACTGGAGACGATAGACTTATCTGGAAGGTTTATTTTTATTTAGATGCATATGTATTTCTGCGGAGTTTGAGTGATGACAACTTTTCCTTCTTTTTTTTTTTAAAAAAAAAACTTTTGTTGACGTTTCTTTTATATATCTTTTTGTTGAATGATGTTGATATAAGTAAAGGTTCTTATTGAATTATCAACAGAATCAGGAGAAGAATGAAATCTTGATACATTTTCTTTCTCTCCGCTTATAATTATCAACAAACTTCAATTTTCTACGCGAGGCATTTAAATCTTCATCCATATATAAGATCATTTTATGAAGGTTCAATATTCTACTGGAGTTGGAAATTTATTTTGTGAATCTTTTTGTAGTGGCTTTTGAAGAAAAAAAATTATTTATTTATTTATTTATTTTATAACATCTTAAAATAGGAGAAAAGCTATAGAATAAAAAAAAATCAAGGAAACAAAATCAAATGCCAAATAATTAATTGTAGGCTAAATAAAGATTTATTAATTTTTATAAACAAAGATAAAGTTTCAGTATGCAAAAAATATTAATCAAATGACTCAACATTTTTATACGTGTACTTTTTTTTTCGAGACAAAAATATAATATGGATAGTGAATTTACAACTAAATATCTCACAAGGGATTTTAAAAAAAAACAACATTTGGACGTAATCAACAATATAATTGCGAATAAAATCGGAAGGTAAAAAAATTATGTGTAAACTAAACTATCTATTTTTTTGGTAACTTTTAATATTCACATATTCAATAAAATTATTTTACAGATTTAATGAGGTCTTTCTCTACCACGCGCGCGGTCAAAATCACTAGTTTGTAAATTAATCGAAAGATCAAAAGTTGAAAGAAAACTCCATTCCATGTTTAGCTACTTTTCTCTCTCTGATATTGTATTTGGATTTGAATTTTCTTCCTTCCGTTGAAAAGATTATGCATGGAATCATGCCTTTTAAAAATCTGGAAAACATAATATTGTGTAGATTACGATCTTAACAGTTTGGGGACAGAGTGATTTAAATTGTAAATAGTTTCAAAGTTAAGAGGATTCTGTTGTCGGATAGACAAATATTGACAAAAATGAAAAGATACATTTGGATTACAATCCTTAGGATCGCATTTTAGAAAAAATCGCACAGATCTTACCAACTAAAACAGGACAAAATTTTTGGACATGGAAAAAAAAAAACTAAACCACTTTTTTTTTTTTTTTTGAAAAGTTGATCCCGAAGTATACGGTACGACAAATTCAAGAATTTCATTTTTGGAATCTTTGTTCTTCCATAACTCCCCATCTGCACCTAGAAAAATTAACAGTTTTTTTATGTATACTTTAGAGTGACTTGAACCTTCAACCTATGATTAATTGATAGTTGAAGTATACTTTATCATTAACGGGATTGACATACCAAAAATTTTCCTTATTCAGAAAGTTTTATTCGTGGGATAACTCGTAAAAGGTGAAAATGATCCATATTCTGTTTCATTTCACATAGTGTATTACTCTTCATCTGACCAAACAACATTTACCTAAATAGGTTCCATCAAGTGCTACGAACTTGTCTATTTATTTAGTTGGACACTTCGACATATCGATGTTAAGTCCCTATTATGAAAAAGATTTTGGGTAGTCTATATTAAAATTGAAATCAAGAATTTATTGGAGTTGTGAGGTTGGTTTTTGAGAGATGCTGTGACAATGACATGATTCAATGAACCTTTCAACAAAAGTTGATACGTATTAAATTCCAAAGAAATACCAACCAACCATAGTCATTTTTTCATAATTCAATTTCTCAAACGCGTGGACTAAAATTCTGCTACTTTACTGTGTATGAGGGTTTGTTTTAGTAGTAGTTGCTTTACCAGGTCAAGGAAAGAAGAAGAGCCCAAAAAAGAGCAATTTTTTTGCTAAAAGTAAAGGACATGTCCAGAGCCTGTTTGGATGGGCTTAAAATAAGCAGCTTATCTTTTTTTGGGGTGGTATTTAAATTTTGCCCCTCATATTTGTGGTCTTTAAATTTTGCCCTTCGGCTAAAACTCATAGGTTCCGGGTTCGAATCCCCGCTCAGTCAAAAATTTAAAAAAAAATTGCAAAGAAGAGTTTAAATTTCGCTATGCCCCCTCCGGCAGACTTTTAGTCATGTTTAACTAAAAGTCTGCCGGAGGGGACAGACTTTGCCTTGAAGCATATATACGTTTTTTTTTTTTTTTCAAGGTAAACTTTTAGTAATGCCTTAATTAAAAGTGTGTCTCATATAACATAACTAAAAGTATGCCCCATAAGACGTAAGTTTGCCTTATAAGGCAAATTTTAAATTTTGCCATGCCCCCTCCGGCAGACTTTTAGTTATGTTTAACTAGAAGTCTGCCAGAGGGGGCAGACTTTTAGTTGTGTTTAACTAAAAGTCTGTCCCCTTCGGCAGACTTTGCCTTGAAGCATATATATATATATATATATATATATATATATATATATATATATATATATATATATATATATATATATTTTACTTTTCAAGGTAAACTTTTAGTTATGCCTTAACTAAAAAGTGTGCCCCAAAGACATAACTAAAAGTATGCCCATAAGGCGGAACTTTTCCTTAAGGCATAACTAAACTATGTCTTAGGAAAAATTCTGCCTTATGGGGCAGACTTTTAGTTATGCCGGATCCGGCATAACTTTAGCTTTTCCTTAAAGATTGTATGCTGGATCCGGCATACACTCCCCCAGTCTTGCCTGGCGAAATTATTTTTTTATTTTATGCCTGAGCGAGGGTTCGAACCCAGAACTTCATGTATTCGCCCACCTTTCCAAGCAAAGGGAAAAAGTTAAAGACCACAAATATGAGGGGCAAAATTTAAAGACCATAAATTTGAAGGGCAAAATTTAAAGACCACCCCAAAAGAAGGGCAATCCGCGCAAAAAAATGTAAGCTGTTTCAACAGCTTATAAGCTAAAAAAAAAAAAAAGTTGGTATGAGCTAACTTATTTTTTTGACTTATAAGTTATTTTCAGCTTATAAGCTGCTTTAGATAAGTTAAGTCAAGCGGGCCCAATTATATTTTTGGGTTTATTTTATGCACAAAATGACTTTAAACTGGTCAGTCAAACACTCAAAATAGCTGAAAGCATCAATCCAAACGGACTCTACTTCGAATCTTCATTCTCTTTTACTAGATTTGGTACTTTGCACTTTACCATCTCTACATATGAATCATTATTCACTTTTATACCTAAACTATGGATGAATCATAAATGTACTCATATATTTTAGGAAACATTATTATTTTGAAAAAGAAAAAGAAACAAAAAAAGAAATGATGAACTTTGGAATGTGATGAATCTCGTACGGACGTGAAATATTGGTAAAAATTCTGGCTGTCATACTATTCAACTTTTGAACTTTTTAGTGTTCTTTTTTTTCCTTGTTTCGAAGGTTTTCTTTCTTCATGTCAACAACAGTATCATGAATTATTATTCCTTTTCGAAGACATTTACTGGCTTCTTCCTGAGTGTTGCAACTTCTTTAACAGTTAGGGGTCGTTTGATTGGAAATAAGTTATCCTCAGGATAAGTAGAATAAGTTAGCCCGAAATTAGTTATTTCACCTACCTGTTAGCCGTTAGGGTTTGTCCTGAATTTTCTATTTTATTTGGGTTATATCACAATTGTGTTTTACTTAAAAAATGAGTTTTTGGTGAAAAAGATTTTCTTTGTGGTAAAGGTTTCTGCCATATTTATTTCTTTTCTTGTAGGAGAAGATTTAGACAAATAAATAGAAGATTTGTTTTTTCTCATTCATAATACACAATAGCATCCACAGACCACAATGTAGTTATTGAACAATATTGTTTAGGGGGAGTTATTCTCTCTATAGGTTTTTTGCTTTTTTATATTAGTTTTTCAATATGTAGGTCACTTGACCAAACCATATTATATTATTATATGTCTTTTTAGTATGTTTTTCTTTGTCGTCTGATTTATTGTTGTTCAAGATTTACAATTATTATCTTCTGCATGACGCTTTGTTATTTCGACCCCAACATCACCCTCCCACAGGGATAAAATAACACTACAATTTCGGGATAACTAATCTCGAGATTGGTTATACCACCATTTTATCAAGACCAAACATGGGATACATTCATCTCAAATATAATCTCGGAATTATTTATCCTTATCCCTTGTACCAAACGAGCCCTTAGATATTCTCAGTATAGTTTTTCATATTCGAATCGACTCTCCTCATTAATTCGACTAATGGACAATTTTTACACATCAGGATTAGAAAATTTATAGTGATTAATCTCACGAGCTAATTACTCATACAAAAATTATCTGACCTACAATATCGTTTTGGATTTTCTTTTAGTACCACTACTAGCATTTTGGGGGCGATCTCTCACTCAGAGGGGATCTACACTGTGACCTATGGTTTACATGAACCAGTAACTTTTGCTCGGTATTGTTTTTTTGTGTGTTTTCCATTAAAAAATTAACCCTTTTTGTTTTCACACTGGATTAATGATTTTCTAACGAGATTGATTTTTTGAGATACATAGTGATAGTTGAGATGCTTTTTGGCTACTCAAATTGAGCTTTATGGCTTTCGTGCGATAGATATTTAGTTTTTTATCATCATCCGTGAAATTAACTCCTGTTTATAGTAAAAATGAACTAATAACCTTTAAGGGAAAAAAAACTTAAATAACCTAATATAATAGCAGATTAATAACACCGATTGGTTAAAGAAATTTACATTGTGAACGCATGCTGTATGCAATTTAAATTCCTCGTTATTTACTCGCTTTTATCTGTCACATTCTTGGCTACATTTATTTTGCTGGGAACTCTTGGTTTGAAGCTGTGAAATTTAATGAAATGGATAAAACATTTGCAGATGTGAAGTGCTGTTAGTCCCTTCCTCTACTTCCTGCTACTTGAATTGTTCTACTAGCTGGTGATGTACTCAATCGATTAATGAAATCTGGAACATCTTATGCTGTTTTTAGTTTAGTTGTCTATTTTAATGATTCAGCAAGGCTGCTGGATTTTTCAGAAAAATAGAAACTGAAATCAAGAATATTAGGGGGGAAAATGGGAATGGCACATCATATATATAGAGCAAGTTTTTTACTTTCGCCATTTGTCCTTGCCTTTTGTAATTTAGATTAGAAGCGGTCGATCAGAACAAGTAACATTGTATTGTATTATAGAGTAATAATCTGTAGAAGGAAAGACACAACATTTTTATTGAAACAAACAGTTACGGTGAAGCTTGAACACACAGGACTGAAATTAAATACAACGCATTTTGTTTTCTATCACTTTCTGAAGCAGCAATTTGGACAATTGGAGTCATCACACAGATATAGTTGATGGCAATTGGGGCAGGGCACGGCGGGACCGGGTGGGGCAAGGGAATATTTAAATGGGGCGGGACAGGACAAGACAGGAAAATTTTAATAAGGCAGGGCCGGACATGTCAAAATCCGAATTAAAAGGTTGGTCGGGTTAAAAAGCTTACTCGCATGTCAAGGAAGGGGTTTTCGTGGCTTGTATTTTCTATAAGCTTGTTAGTTCGAAATTTTGGACATTAATATAACTCTTGGAAGTATTCATGGTTCTTCACGTGGAAAAAATACATCAAAACCATTAACTTTTTTTTTACTATAAAGTATAATATTATTACTGTTTATCTTTTGTTGTCAGCAACTTATATATTACCCAGTCCTTTTGTTACACGTGATTGTTATTCTAAGTTATCTAATATATTTGTTAAATCAAAATATGAACTGTCCTTCTTTTATTGATAACTGAATCATTTTATTATAATTTATCTGTTGTCTTATTGTCAATGATGATCCAAATTCTTGTGAAGTCCTACCCATTAAAGTTTGATCGCACTTCTTTATTATCAGTAAACTTGTCTGCACTTTGCGCAGTTATCAAAAATAATAGTAAGTTCGCGATATGATCTTCCCTCAAAAATTTTGAGATAAAAAAGATTTTCCCAAATAGAAAAGATAAACTAAATCTTCTATATATGTGTACAAAAATTAGTTCTATAAATTTGATTAATTTTAAAATTTATTTTTTCCATGATATTAATTTTAATCCTTCAAGCACCACACTTACAAGTACTATATGTGGTAAAATCTTGTTATGTAAACTTGATCATTTCTTATCAATCAGCTTGTTCTTTTAAAAAAATGAATTTCTTATTCTTGTAAACAACAATGTCTTTGACTAAAATATATTTAATATATTTATATTAACGTTTTATTTTCTAAAATGATTTCTGACATTTCTCATAATTTGAAAAGAAACACAAAGAATATATGTGAAATACAAAACAAATAAATCTGCACCTTTGGCTATTCCTCTTTTCTTCACCTTTTTTTTTTTAATCATTTTTTTCTTTTTCTTTTCATTTTTCCCTCTTTAATAATAGTTTGTAGTACTATAGTAATCTTTTTCTCTTTTTCCTTGTTTTTCTTTAGTTTCTTTTTTCTTTGTCTTTCTTTAGCAACTTGAAAGTAAATTGGAACTTACGAAATCAAATAATCGTGTAAATGTAATATTTGTACGAGCAGATTAAGCAACAATAATAAAAGAAATTTTGTTCAGCATGAAATCCTAGTGCACTTACAATTTTTAAAATTATAATTAATTATAAAAAATAAATCGTTACTTTGCAAAGAAAGAACAAACTTTGATAAGGGTGGGAGGACTTTGTCCCCCTCAATACATACTATTCGTTTAGTGATTGTTGGTCTTGTTAGAAACTTCTTCTGATGCCTCCTTGGTGGTGCCTCCCGCTTAATTCCGAACTCACATTGTTTACTTTTCTCATATTTGTTCCTTTATTTTCGTTCTTCAGCAGATCTGATTTCGATTCTTTATTTTCACTCTCTTGGAGACTCCACTCTTTCTTGAGTATTTTTTTCTTCAATTATAAAGACGTAAATAAAATCAAACTAACGACCCTTCCTCACCTCTTTTGTCCAAATTCCTATCTGTCGTCGACACCTACGTAACCCTCCACCGTCTGCACTCTTGCTTCATGTCATGTACTCCATTTCATCAAACATTGCAAAATTTCTCCCCCCCCCCCCCCCCCCCCCCCCCTCCATTATCAAGCCTTACTTCTGATAAAAAGAACTCCAATTTTTTCAACTACACCTTTAGTCATAATTTATTAACTGATGAATGATGATGTCAAAAACCTTTATATAGACTTAAAAGAGGACACATTAAATTTTGTTTCTTCAAAGATTTTAGTAACCAAAACCCCACGTACATGATCATTATGAATATGTAACTGAAATAGCATGTTCACGATATATTAGATTCATAAGAAATAGATTGGGAGTAAAGAATGAGAGTAATTAATAGGATTAAGAACGTGACAAACAGTTGGGATTTTAGCATAATTAATTAGAGAGTAGAAGAAATATTTTGTTTCTGCCTTTTCTGTTGTTCATGATTGAGCAATAATTAAGATATAATTAGAGATTTTTATTTTATAATTAGAGAAAAGGCCAAAAAAAAAGAAGAAAAAAGATAAATGTGATTCTAGGCCATAGAGAGCAGAGGCGGATGCAGGATTTGAAGCTTGTGGGTTCCCAACTAGCAGTGTCTGTTGTTATTGGGTTCTCAGCTCAAATTTCTTGTATATTTGAAGGGTTTCACATTATAAATACAAGGTTCGGATAAAAGTTATGGGTTCCCGCGAACCCACATCCAATAGTGTGGATTCGCTCCTGATAGAGAGGTGTCACATCACCTTGTCTATACCTAGCTTTATATTATATATAGATTCATTTATTGTTTCTGAATACTATTTGAACCAAAAAAAATGAGTTCAACTTAGAACTCGTAATACTACCTCATACTATGAAATGGTAACTGCTAAATAAATAATAGAATTAAACAGATAAGAATACAAGCTCATGAGCGGTCAAATGCTAATAGTGAAAACCTGCAGCTACATAGTAACGTAAAAATGGGAAAACCAAAAAAGTTCAATTTTTTTCAATTAGAATACTGCAAAATAATAATAAAGAAAAGGTTAGTAAAAACACAAACGGGACAATGCTGAGGCAGGGCTTAGCGGGCGGGGTGGCGCGGGGCAGGGCAGGACAAATTATTTTAAAAATGCTAAACGGGATAGGGCAGGGCGGGTCAAAATCTTAACCAGCCAAGGCTTGCCCTGCCACGGGCGAAGCTAGAATTTTCACTGAGGGGGTTCTAAATATTAAGAAGTAAACACACAAATTAGTCAAAGGGAGTTCAGCATCTACTATTTAAGCTTAAAAAAAAAAATTAACCATGTATAAATAGCGTAATTTTCTGCCGAAGGGGTTCGGATGGACCCCCTAGGCACTTCTTGGCTCCGCCCCTGAGTGATCCCGCCCTAACCCGCCCCATTTACATCCCTATAGACAAAAACAAGCTATTGGCTGTATCGCCAACATGGCACCAAATTGCAAATATGAGAACTATGAAAACTGTGAGTATTATTATACCGCTTTGGTTCTCGCCATTACTTCTTGTTCATTATGAATGGGCACATGCATGTATAGGTTCCCCTGTTGGAAATATATGTACAACTAGCTAGCTATTGATCTGGAAGTATAATGTAAAATCCCCTAAATATTCTATCCAATTTTTGTCATGTTTATGCATCATGAATCATGAGTTTGATGGCAAATTGGCAATGAACCAAGTTGGTGTTTAAATGCGTGGACCATTTGACTAAGGGATATATGTAATTTAACAACTTGAAATTTAGAAATCAACAAAAGATACTTTGCTCCTTTTCATTTCCCTATTAGTGATAAAAAAAAATGCGGACTTTTATTTTTACTCTCTCTCTTGTCATAAAGCCAATCATTTGTTAAAAATCAAAAATAGTGAATGTGGTATGGCAAAAGGAAGCACTCAAATCTGTGCTTACTAAAAATGTCTAAATTTACTATCATGAATTCATGAAATTAAGGGTGTATTTGGCATGGAAGAAAAAATATTTCTTAGAAAATGTTTTTTAATTTTCCCATATTTCATTGGTCAAAATATTTTGAAAAATATTTTCTCTAGGAAAATAAATTCCTTAAAAATGAGGAAAACGACTTCTCTATGGAAGTAGGGAAAACAAGCACCATAAGTGACGTTCCAAGTTCACTGTCTTCAGCCTCCCCAGCCATCCGACGCCCCCTCCTTCACCCCTTGACCATCTCAACCCTTGTCACCTCCGAACCTCCACTCCCCACCCCACCAATCCTACCTCCATAGTGTTATTCTAAATTATATATAAATGTTTTTGGGATAATATTTTTGCTTACTTACCAAAATTAAAAAATAAGTAAGAAACCCACTTATTTTAATTCCAAGTAAAACATTTTAGCAGAGCCAGAATTTCTACTAAATGGGTTAAAAAATATAAAGAAGTAAACACAAGCTAAAGGGATTCAACATCTATTATATACTACTATATAAACAATAATTTTAATCTTATATATACAATGTAACTTTTCGCCGAAGGGGACTCAAACGAATAAGGGGGGCTCTTTGGATATTCCATAGTTTAGCTATGAAACTCATAACATAGTGATAGTTTAGGAAGCGACTCAGAAAACTTCCATGTGTATTGCCGCTTGAAACTCTTTAAAGGAGCTTTTGGAGCGTAATATTCACATTGCAAGTCATATTACCCTAGGAGGTATATTAATATAAGTTCAAGAGGTCCTATGAACACTCCATAGTTTAGATATGAAACTCGCAAAATAGCATAGTTTAAAGGGGGTTTAACCTATTCACTCAAATTTAGACGATTCTTTAAAAAATTACTGTTTTGAAATAAGAGCTTTAACATATTTCATTTTAAATCCCACAAAATTAATATATAGTAGAGGTAAAATCAAACTCTTCATTTAATAACAGAAAACTAAGCCATGGCATTCAATGTTCGAAAACCCAAAAGTAACATATATAATCATATAATTCCAATAACTCTGAAAGCTTCACCAGATTTCACCTTGATTCATAGATAAATCAACTATGGACCATAGCTGGCTTTTGGAAGTGAGGGTGCATTAATCCTCATTTCGTCTCAACTTTGAGGATGTGTAGCTCCATTCTCACTAAGCTAAAGTGGAGAAAAATTAGTTTATTACCTCTTCACATGTTAAATAATCTAGCCCATGGTTGAATGCAATAACAGGGGTA
Organism: Lycium barbarum; assembly: GCF_019175385.1. Taxonomy (NCBI): domain Eukaryota; kingdom Viridiplantae; phylum Streptophyta; class Magnoliopsida; order Solanales; family Solanaceae; genus Lycium; species Lycium barbarum. Next base: position 110,981,437 of record NC_083342.1, on the reverse strand, counting down.
CAGATTAATATAGAGTTATGAGTTGCAGTACATTTAATATTATACAAATTATCCTAGACTGATAGGAACTATGAATATTTTTCCTCACTAAACACTAACCACCAACTACAATCACACATGGCATCTCATTTCCAAGGAATATCCCAAAGGTTTTACAGACTAAAACAGGAAAGAATTTTAACAGATGAAAAGGCTTAATACATCAACAACCTCTTAAATTTTTCAGTAAATTTAGACACTCGAACTACAGTTTGTTCCACTTGAGCACCTGAACTCACATGATAAATTCCTATTAGGCACTTTCGGTTCAAATTCTGGAAGACTTTTGCGCATGTTCTTAAGTATCCATTACGTATATTAATTAACCACTTAATATATGTCAATCTACTCTAATTATACATATCAACCTCAACTTGAACAAGCCTAAAATTTTACGACTTATTAATCAAAATGTTTTTTTTGTGCGTGTGTGGGACTATTCGGAGAAAGTGATAAGAATAATTTTATTCTGTTTCATATATAATACTATATTATTATCGATCCTACTACTAGATAAAATCTACTTAAATGAGTTGCATCAAGTACTACTGTTGACTTGTCTATTTATTAGGTGGGACTACTCTTTCGATGTTAAGTCCCTGTTATATGAAGAAAGATGTGTAATATTAAAATTGATATAAGGCAGCTATTGGAGTTGTGTGGTTGGATTTTGCGAGATGCTCTAATCACAACATGATTCTAAGAACCTTCCAACAAGAGTTTAACACGTGTTATTATGGTCACACTTTAGTTTAATTTCCATAATATGTAGGCCTTTTTCCATATAGAAGCTTTCTATATTCAATTTCTTAACTGTGCATATGTTTGTATTAATTGTTTTACCAGGTCAAGGAAAGAAGTAGAGCCCAAGAAAGAGCATTAATGGCTAAAAGCAAATGATAAATTTGCGGTTATTTATCTTCTTCGATTCTTCAATTCTTCATTCTTTTTTGCTACGTGGTAGTATTTTGCAGTTTACCTTTTATATACGAATCATAATTCACTTTTACACCTTAATTAGGGATAAATGTTACATACTCTTGGCAAAATATGAAGCATTTGTAAGAATATTGATTAACATAATAAAATCAAATGGAACATGATATTAGGATACAAAATTATATGTTTCTATTTATGGATTAGCAATCGATAATTGTGTACCTATTTGAGTCGTACTACAGATAAATGAAGGACTAGGTTTAATTTCCTCTCTATTACTCTTTCAAACTATGGTGCCATCGATGGAACAACAACCACAAACAAATGAATGAAATAACATTAATAATTTGCTTATACAGTGATTAAGATTGGAAGCTAGCCGTAATTAAGGAAACGTTGATGAACCCGATAAAGACTGTCTACACTCACCGTTATACTAGATCCACCAAGCATATGATGAAATAAACAACTCAATAACTAATTATTATACTTATATTGAAACTTATGTTTTTAGATTCGGGGCCTAAAGGGCACAAAAATACACAAAATAAACCAAAAGGGGGCTGCCTTCCACTATATACCAAAAGGGGTATAACGCGGAGGGGCCAGCGTTATACCCCAAATTTTTTTCGAATTGTCAGACCAAAAAAAAAAAAATGGTATAACGTGGATCAGTCCACGTTTTACAATATATATATATTGTAAATTGTGGGCTGTCCACCAATCTGAGATAATATTTATCGGCACCAGTACCAAAAACAAACAAAAAAAAAAATTGGCCAACTTTATTTTTTGAAACACTTAGTGTTTTTTTTCATACTTTGACCAATGATTAGTCGTGTGTCAAGACTCTGAAACGTTAATATTTTATATAGAACCTGATATTTTTTTCTGCGTACAATAATGTAGGCTCAATACATCAAGGATACGTATACGTTCGGATTGTCATTTTAGGGGTTGAAAAGGTGCCCGAAGTAAGTTTTGTTTGCAAAAACTTAGTGTTTGACTGTAAGGTTATTTTAGTCAACTTTATATGTCGAGAAAATTAGTCAGCTTTATTTTCAAAAATTGAAACCGCAGAAGTGAAATTGACATTCACAGCTACATTACCCCGGGATTTTTATGTTGAAATCTATTGCGTATCATCATCTTATAAGTAAATAAAACTGAAAATCTCACGCCAATTTGGGGGAAAATTGAAATTGAATGGGACAAAAGGTGTTTTTTTTAAAATTGGCTCGGCCATGGCGATTTGTCCGCATAGATCTCGAAAAAATACACAAGTTAAAAAAAACGCGTAAAACGGACATCCGACCGCAAAGTTATGACCATCTAAAGTTTGACCACTTTACAACAAGTTTTTCTCCCTATATCTTTTAGAATTATATTTATATTCAGAATAAAGTTATGTCTTGATTAAAAAATAACACGCTTAAATCAAAACCTTAAAAAATAAAACACTTAAACCTTAAACAAAACTTACTTCGAGTACCTTTTCAACCCCTAAAATGACGATCCGAACGTTTACGTATCCTTGATGTATTGAGCCTACATTATAGTACGCAAAAAAAAAACCAGGTTGTATATAATATTGACGTTTCAGAGTCTTGACACACGACTAATCGTTGGTCAAAGTATGGAAAAAACACTAAGCGCTGCAAAGAAAAGATTTATTAAAATAAGATGTTGCGATCTTTTTATGAAAAAAAACACTAAGTTCCTTAAGTGCGTTATTTTTTTAATGCATAACTTTCTTTCGAATATGTTGCAAAAAAAAATCGCATAAATCGGACGTCCGAGCGCAAAAACCGCGTATATTCGAAATAAAGTTACAAATAACACACTTAAATCTAAACCCTAAAAATAAAAAACTTTAAGTTAATGACAACAAGTCTTCAAACAAAAATGGACGTCTATGTATATAGAACACTTAAACCTAAAGTTTACAAACAAAACTTACTTCAGGCACCTTTTCAACCCTAAAATGACAATCCGAACGTTTACGTATCCTTGATGTATTGAGCCTACATTATAGTACGCAAAAAAAAAAAAAATCAGTTTCTATATAAAATATTGACGTTTCGGAGTTTTGACACACGACTAATCGTTGGTCAAAGTATGAAAAAAAAACACTAAGTGTTTCAAAAAATAAAGTTGGCCAATTTTTTATTTTTTTTGGGTACTGGTTCCGATAAATATTATCTCAGATTGGTGGACAGCCCACAATTTACAACATATATATATATATATATATATATATATATATATATATATATATATATATATATATATATATATATATATATATATATATATATATATATTGTATAACGTGGACTGATCCACGTGTGGATCAGTCCTCGTTATACCATTAATTTTTTATTTTTTATTTTGGTCTGACAATTCGAAAAAAATTCTGGGGTATAACGCTGGCCCCTCCACGTTATACCCGTTTTGGTATATAGTAGAAGGCAGCCCCCCTTTTAATTTATTTTGTGTATTTTTGTGCCCTTTAGGCTCCAGACTCTTTTTCTAACCGCATTAAATTAATGACTTGAAACTATATGCTTGAAAGAGCATTTTAAGTACATTAAACTCTTAAAGACTAGATAGAGCACTAGAAAAGTTAGAATGAGCAAAGAGTTGGAGAAATAATTCCTGCGTTTTTATTCGAAATGAGAGATAATTTCTTTGGTCTAACTTTATATTGTACTTCCAAAGTATATTTTATTACTAGTAAAGTTAATCGTGCGTCGTGCGATTGTGAATGATATTTTTTCTTACGGATATAAAAATCATAAATATACCAAGAAAATACAAAACAATTTGTTATCATAGATGAGTAAAATGAAGAAAAGAGAATGAAATTTAATATCTAAATTTAATCTAATTAAGAATGATTTAAGGAGTATATAGAAATGAAAAGGTAAAATCAAAGTTAAGAATTGTAAGTATCATCTTACAACAACTTACAAAAAAAATTATTTAAATTATTATTAATTGTAAACTTGAGAAGACATAATTTTATATAAATTAACTTAAACTTTTTCTAAAGATTTGTATAGACAATAAAATTGGAGTTGAAATTTCAAAGAACACTAGCAATAGTATTTTTATTTTTTTTAGTTTTTCTATCCGGTGTTTAGTATCTCTATTGGACCCCAACTACATCAAGATCGTGCAATGTAGAATTTCTGGGGGTAGCTGTTACATCTCGGAAATTCCGGATTTTGTTGCCATGTGAGTAGGCTAACGCGAGCTTAAGATGGACATGAAATCCATACGATATTAAGGAAAACATTAGACAACTTAAGGTGCATACTATAAGATTTTGAAGTTATATGAATATATGAGCCTAAATTTGTTGAAGGAAGTGAAATGTGAGTCGTGTTCGGAAAGGTTTTCGCTATAATTGAGCTAATATTTATTTGGTAATATCTTGAGGGGCTGCTATAGGGCCTATTGTATGGTTAATGAAGTGTTATATAAGTGCCAAGGAGGTTCCACAAGGATTGGAAGTCAAACGAATCAACGAGAGAAAGTTTCGGATAATTGTGAGTTATACAACCACTTATACGGTCCGTATAACATGATACTTACAGAGAAGGACATTTTCTTGGTGGTGTTATACGGTCCACTTCTACGGACCGTATAAGTCTATCGGGCAGCTTTATTTATTTTTTGAATAAATAGAAGACCCTTGTTCTTTTATTTCATTTTTCCACATTTCCTCAAGTCTTGAGAGCTCGAAACCCTTCTCCAAGCATATCCCACTCTAACCCAAGAGAAGACAAAGATCAAGAGGCAAGAATCAAGATACCCATGTGTTAGAAGTCTTGCCACTACTAAAAAACTGCCAAAAATCGACGGACAACCGACTCCTTCTGTCGGTTTTTTACATTTCTAATTATTTTAATTAGAAAACCGACGGACAACGTTGATTTTTTTGGCAGAATTTTGAAAATATATATCCGCAAAAAAAAAAACCGACGTCCCACGTCAGTTTTATTAAAAAAAAAAAATTAATATAAAACAGACGGACGACATCGGTTTTATTTTTAAAAATATTTTAAATAATATGCAATTCAATTTGTTTTTAAAACAATAATAAACAATTTTTTTAGGAAACCGACGGACAGGGTCGGTTTCCTTTTTTTTTTTTTTTTTTTAATTTTTGGGTCAAATCTGGTCAAAGTTGGGGGAAAAACCGACGGACAGAGTCGGTTTTGTCCGTCGGTTTTTCTTTAAAAACTTTCCAAACGGGTTTTCATACCCATTTCTTCTCCTCTTCCCAATTAAACTCTCATTTCCCTCAAACCCTAGCTACCCGCCGCCCCCCTCCCCTCCGCCCAGCCCCGCCGCCCATTTCCCCACCGCCCAGCGCCGCCGCCTGCGCAGCCCGTCCCCACCAACCCCAGACTCGTTTTGAAGTTAATTAATTGAGGTTAGTTTCTCTTAAATTAGGGCTTTTAAAATTCTTTCAATTTTAGTTTTATTTGTAGATTTTAGGCCGAATGCTAATATTTAGCTTTGTTAAACATCATTTGCAATGTTATTAATGTTGAATTTGTGAAAAAAATGTAAACTTTATTTGACTAGTTTAGTTGTCATTTTTTTTTTTTTTTGGCTTGAGATTGTGCTATATTTCATGTTCTTTTGTCAATGTATTTGTGTTAACTTAGTTATCATTCTTTGTAATATTATTGATGTTGAATATGTGCAAAAATGTATACTTTAATTATTTGACTAGTTTTTTTTTTTTTTTTGGATTGTGCTTTTTGTTAGAATTCCATAAGTTATTAGAATTGTTATTGATCATTCCAAATTAGAATTGGTTGAGGTTGTGTTTTTCAAAGTTAGAATTGTTAACTTATAGTATTTCTATAACCTCAATACTAAAATGTAGATTTTATTTCTATAGATTTACTTTTCAATTTTTAGAATTGGTTGGAATTGTGCTTTTCAAAGTTAGAATTATTAAGTTATAATATTTCTATAACCTCAAAACTAAAATGTAGACTTTATTTGACTAGATTTACTTTTCAATTTTTAGAATTAAAGTTAGAATCCATAAGTTATTAAAGTTAGAATTGTTATTGAGAATTCAAAGTTAGAATTGGTTGGGATTGTGCTTTTCAAAATTATATTAAAGTTAGAATTTATAAATTATTAAAGTTAGAATTGTTATTGAGAATTCAAAGTTAGAAGTGGTTGGGATTGTGTTTTCTTTAGTTATATTTTAAGTTAGAATTCTTAAGTTATAATATATTTCTAGAGTGAACGGTCTAGGCCCAAAGAACAACTTAAGTCGCCTTCGGTCAGGATTGCGAGGTGAAGGGTCTTCTCGACAAGCCGAGGGAGTTAATGGTGTTCAGGTCGCAGCTATGGCGCAGCAAATTGCTGAACTTAATAGGAAATTAGCTGAGACTGAGGCAAAAAGAGTTGAGGAAACTAACACCATGAAAGCGAGCTTTGAATCGCTCATGGCACAAGTTAAAAGCCACATTGCATGTGGACAATTTGGTGTGCCCCCTTCTCCCGCCCCCTCCGACCCAGAAGATGATGATGACGGTGATTACGTAGCCCGGACACCGGATGATCAGTTGTAATAGTTTGGATAATGGACTTATGTTAAAACTAGTTAATGGTACTTTTGGTTGGACATTTAAATATTTCTGAACTTTGAAGGTCTATTTAGATCGTATTTGATGTGTTTAGATAGTGTTTGATGTATTTTATTATTACTTAGGGTGATTTTATGTGTTGTAGCTCTTTTAGAATTGATTTGGAGAATTTTAATGCTAGTTTTGAGCAGCTTTTGGTACTAGTTTCTGTGCAGGTGTGGCTGCAGAAAATGCATGAATTGCATGCAGAAAATTTTCCAAAAAACCGACGCAGTCCGTCGGTTTTCTAGAAATTAATTTTGGAAATTTTTCAGAAAACCGATGCAGTCCGTCAGTTTTCTGGAAATTAATTTTGGAAATTTTCCAGAAAACCGACTCAGTCCGTCGGTTTTCTGGAAATTAATTCTTAAATTTTATGAAAAAACCGACGCAGTGCATCAGTTTTTTCATAAAATATATATTGTTTTTATATAAGATCAAAAATCAGAAATTAAAAAAACTGACTCAGTCCGTCGATTTTTTTTTTTTTTTTTTTTAAATTATTGGATAAAACCCGACGGACCACGTAACCGACGCAATCAGTCGGAAAAAACCGACGTGGTCCGTCGGTTTCCAAAAAGCGAGGCTATGTAAACCGATGGACCGTAAAGGGTCGGTTTCCCGTCGGTTTCATTAAATAAACCAACGCGGTCCATCGATTTTCGTCGTCGGTTTTTCTCCTTTTTTTAGTAGTGTGCTAGGGTTTGTAGACTACAAGAAATTCTTGGGTGTTGAAGCTAGGGTTTTCATATAAGTTAATAGCTACTCCAAAGCTCATTCTTATGAGATAAAAGGTTAGTTTTCATGCTTATTTCATATTATCATGAATGCTTGGTTGTTGAACAACTTGGGTAGAAGAAGAAAGTATAAAATGAGGTCTAAATGTAGCTTTTATGATGTTTTTGAGTACTAAGCTAACATTCTTAGCGTGATATGGGTATAATCTTGTTATGGAAGGTAATAATAGTGATGAAGAAGCATTGTATGAGAATGTGCTAAGGATGGGTGTGGAGTTGTTGGTATAAGTTGAACATGAGAATGAATTTTGAAGACTTAATGGAATGTGATTACTTGATTATGATATTGTGAATGTTATTGTGATTGTTTGGGAGTTGTTTTGTAATATGGTGGAAGTTGATGAAATAGGGGAAATGCTGCCCAATTTTCGTTAGATCATGAATTGTTCTAGTTGAATTTAAGAGTATCATTAAGGCTTAATCATGGCATGAATACTTCTAAATGTAGATTCTCCAAGCTTTGACGGGGAACGTCAAGTAGTTAAGAAGACGACGAGGTATGTAAGGCTAACCCTTCTTTCATTAAGGCATGTTTCCTTTGCTATATACCTTTTCATGGGTTCCAAGATGTTTTCCAAATGACTCTATCCTTAGCGTTACTAAAGTACATGACTCTCAATATGTTCATGATGCCATTGCCCTCTTTATATGACAGTTGATCCCCTAAGGAAAGATGTAATGAAAACGATGTCGTGGATGATACTTATGGACTAGTATGTATACGTGTATAAGTACGAATGGCTATTGTGTAACACTGAGCTTATATGGCCGGGTATGATATTTATCGCGTGCACACCACTGCAGTTGGGTACGGATAACACTGAGCCTTGGTAGGGCCAGGTATGTATAACACCGAACCTTATCATGATCGGGTATGCAAGACACCGAACCTCTATGGTCGGGTATGATACTTCTAAATGTATGAATGTATGAAATGGAAGTTCCCCATTAGAAAGAGGGTAAGTAAATATGACGAACGTCGCTAGAGGTATACCTAGCTCTTTCATTTCATAACTCGTCTATCCCATGTTATTTCTTATGCTTTCATTATGTTATTTATTATTCTTTACATACTCAGTATAATATTCGTACTGACGTCCTTTTGTTTATGGACGCTGTGTTATGCTCGCAGGTGCACAAGGAGACAGGCTTGATCCATAGATTTCTTGTTCAGGGACTGCATAGAGGAACTCCATTTCATCTGGAGCTACAGCTGTTGGTATTATTCTTTTGTGTACATACATATGGGCATGGCGGGGTCCTGTCCCGTCTATATGATATTACATACTCTTCGTAGAGGCTCGTAGACAGTTGTGTATGGTTAGATATCTTGTAGCCTTGTCAGCTCATATTTTGTATATTATTTTTTTAGCTTCGTCGGCTTGTGTATATGGATATGGGCATTGTTGTTGATGATGATATAAATGTGTCGTTGCCTGATGTGATTAGTATTGTTGATTTATAGGAATCATGAGTAGGCCATGTGGCTTACCTAGATGTGAAGATGATTGTACGATAAGAGGTGCCCGGGTGGGTTAGCACCCTCCGATTGGGTCCCCCCACGGCCCTCCGATTGGGTCGTGAAAGAAGCTTTCCCTACCAAGGATTTTGCTACACTTAGGGCTCGAACTCGAGACCTCTGGTTAAGGAAGGAGTAGCCCCATCCACTGCACCACATCCTTAATATCAGTAATAGGCACACCGGCAGGAAGGTCCTCAATGCCAAATTAAGATGTTTTGAAATAGTTTTATTCTTGTCATAATTCAAATACCTGTAATTATTGATTGCAAATTTAGTTCACAAAATACATTAAAAGAAATTATGTCCAAACAAAGATTTGCAAAAAAAATTAAACTTCTACCGGACACAATAAAAAAACAGAAATATTAACACACTTAACTAAGTAAAAGTTGAATTATCTAACATTTCCTTTCTCATGTCCACTGGAACTAAATCTCATACCAAAGAATAAGACATTAATTCTTTCTAGACCATATTTAATTAACAGTATTGACACAATTTCTCAAAAATTGGGACCAAACCTTCTAATATTATGAAATAATGACAATACTAGTCAACTAATTTCTGACCAATCTGGCATAAGAAATTGAAATTATATGGATCAAGATGGGTAACAAAAGTGAGTGAAGAAGCAAACAATTCAATAAGATAAGGACGTACAATTTTGCAGCTTCTATGTAATATTGCAACTCACTCTTCTAAGGCCCTTTGGCTCTCTTGCTTCGTCATTTTATTTGTACCACTTTCCGGCTACACATCAACACTTCTTATATGTATGATATGTGTGAATCTGCACTGATCTAATATTTGGCGGTGGAAAATTATTCATCAGATAAGATGAGGACTTATTTTGTACAACTGAAAATTTATGTCACATTCTTGAATCGAAAAAGGAAATTAGAATGGAAGTGTAACTGAATTTTAGATCGAAAGAGATTTCAACAATACCCCACTATAATTTCAATTGTCGTAACAAATGAGTAACCGGTTACGAACAATTAGATGGTTTTAATAAACTAGTTATAGCGTATGTGCGTTGCTCGCGACAATAAATATTATACAAAAATAACACATTATGTAAAATAGCGATGAATTGTTAGAACATATTCAACATTTTATTTAAATGACAAAATAATATTATTACTAGACGGCCTATGCCCGTGCTGCGCACGGGCCCAACACTTTAGATTATAGTGCATCTATGTGTATGTAGTTGTCTTTGAATAGTGATTATATATATATATATATATATATATATATATATATATATATATATATATATATATAGAGAGAGAGAGAGAGAGAGAGAGAGAGAAAGAGTATATATTATGTTCAAAACACAATTAATATAACATTGTAGTTTATCGGCAAATTTATTAATATTTTTTAAAAGAGAAGACTTGTTTAAAAGGAAACTATTTTGCTCTCTTTGAGATAAAACAATAGCAATATTTAAGCATCAGTTGCTACTTTCAATTTTAATTCGATTAATTTAAAGGTGTAAAATACTTATTATTTTTTATCAAATTTTGATTTGGATAATTCTAATTCAAATTATTAAATTAATTTTACATGTTTAAAACGAAACAAAGTAGAAATTGATTTTCTATTTAAACGAAGAAATACTATTTTTTTATTTTTGGTAAATATTCTTGGTTTAGCTCATTTTACTTGTCATGTTGTCTTTTGTATGGTTTTTTAAGAAAACGTCGATTAGAATTATAATTTGAGTAATTTACCTTATTCATTATTTGATCTCCATTTGATATATTTTTTTTTTACGATATTAATCTCTTTTCACATTTATTAGAGTAAGAATAAAAATAAAAAAGTAATTAAATTCTATCTTATTTGAAAATATAAATATTTTAAGTATATTTATTTTAGTAAACATAACAAATAAATGACATGGTGGAATAGCAGATACAACAGTTTAATATCTAGATTAGATCTCAGGCTAATATAAAAAAAGAAAGAAAATTGTATGGTTTGACTACTTAATCTTTTGAAGAAAAGCAATTTCATTTGCTCCCATTAATGGATTGATACGCACGTGGCAATGAATCCATCATTATTGACTTAATGAGATACTTTGGAAATTACATGAATATTGTTTGATTTTTTTAATATGGAGTTCACTTTTTTTTTTTGACATTATTAATTTGCACTATTTTTATGCATATATATATATATATATATATATACTATGTTCAAAACACGATTAATATAAAATTGTAGTTTGTACTCCGTATCTAAAACTTTATTATATTAGTGTTTACTATGAATACAAAGTCTGCACTTTTTTTTTTGACATTATGTTTTTTTAATATGGGGTTCACCTTTTTTTTTTTTGATATTGCTTGATTTTGTTAACATGGGGTCCACTTTTTTTTACCGTGAGTTTAGAGATGGTGGGTTTCACTTTTGTTTTGGGACATTATTAGTTTGTACTATTTTTATGCATATAATATATATACATATACTATGTTCAAAACACGATTAATATAACATTGTAGTTTGTGCTCCGTATCTAAAACTTTATTATATTAGTGTTTGCTACGAATACAAAGGCAACACTTTTTTTTTAAACATTATATTATTTTTAATATGGGGTTCACTTTTTCTTTTTTTTTATATTGCTTGATTTTGATAATATGGGGTTCACTTTTTTTTTCCCATGAGTTTGGAGATGGTGAGTTCCACTTTTTTTTTCTTCCTTTTTTTTTATTGCTCGGTGTTATTTAGTATGGGGCCCACCCCCCCCCCCCCCCCCCTTTTTTTTTTTAAGGGACAACGGACGACGAAGCATGGGTCTAAACCCATGCTTTATATAGTTTCTTCTTTTTTTTTTTTTTTATATTGCTTGGTGTTGTTTAGTATGGGGCCCACCCTTTTGGACAATATTAGTTTGCACTATTTTTATGCATATAATATATATATATATATATATACTATGTTCAAAACACGATTAGTATAACATTGTAGTTTGTGCTCCGTATCTAAAACTTTATTATATTAGTGTTTGCTACGAATACAAAGTCTGCACTTTTTTTTTTGACATTGTTTGTTTTTTTAATATGGGATTTACTTTTTTTTTTATATTGCCTGATTTTGTCAATATGAGATATTATGTTCAAAACACGATTAATATAACATTATAGTTTGTGTTCCGTATTTAAAACTTTATTATATTAGTGTTTGCGACGAATACAAAGTCTGCACTTTTTTTTTGACATTGTTTGTTTTTGTTTTAATATGAGATTCACTTTTTTTTTTATATTGCTTGATTTTATTAATATGGGGTTCACTTTTTTTTTCCCCGTGAGTTTGGAGATGGTGGGTTCTACTTTTTTTACTTTTTTTTTTAATATTGGTTGGGTTTTTTTTATTTTTTAATATTGGTTGGTGTTTAATATGGGGACCACACTTTTTTTTTTATGCCTAACGGACGACGAAGCATGGGTTGAGACCCATGCTTCTATATAGTAGTGACATTGTTTGTTTTTTTAATATGGGATTCACTTTTTTTTATATTGTTTGATTTTGTTGATTTTGTCAATATGGGATATTATGTTCAAAACACGATTAATATAACATTGTAGTTTGTGTTCCATATTTAAAACTTTATTATATTAGTGTTTGCGACGAATACAAAGTCTGCACTTTTTTTTTACATTGTTTGTTTTTTTCACTTTTTTTTATATTGCTTGATTTTGTTAATATGGGGTTCACTTTTTTTTTTTCCCCCGTGAGTTTGGAGATGGTGGGTTCTACTTTTTTACTTTTTTTTTTTAATATTGGTTGGAGTTTTTTTATTTTTTAATATTGGTTGGTGTTTAATATGAGGACGACACTTTTTTTTTTATGCCTAACGGACGACGAAGCATGGGTTGAGACCCATGCTTCTATATAGTAGTAAAGTGCACTTAATCGATGAATAGCATGTTATAATACTTAGGTGTTCCTTATTTTTATTTTAAACATGTAATTTTAGGTTATAATTTTCATTAATATGTTCCTTTACATTCTAGCAACACCTGAAATTAGTTCACAATAGGAATAGATATAAAGAGAACCATCTCACAAAAAAATGGTCACATGTTGCATAGTTAAAAAGATTGCTTACTTTAAACCATGGATACAATACTTGATTGCTTACAAATTTAGAAGAAAAAGAAATAACGATAGTCACATTATTTATTTATTATGGTAGGCTATTGATGTGCTGTGAAATTACGGGATATTCGATGTTAATTCCTTAAGCTTTTGTGGCTCTTCAAGCATTTTTGTTGTTACTTTTCATGTATTTATGTCGTTTTGTAGGATAAGATATCCGGAGAGCATAACGGAGCACAATGGAGCAAAATGGAGCAAAAATGGCTGAAATGCAGCACATGCTAGCGGCACATGCGAGTAGCATGTTGTGCATGCGAGCAGCACTTGCTGCAGCATGTGCTGATAGGGATATTTGCACAACATGCGACTGGCATGTTGCACATGCGACACAAGATGCGAGTAGCATGTTGTGCACGCAGGGTATTTTTGTCCAGATTTTATTCCCGTTTTGCCACTTCTATAAATAGAATGCTAGGGTTTGTAAAACTCATCTTTGACCATTTCATACAAGTTTTGGAGACTAGGTTCCTACACCACACTTTGGGGTTGAAGATTTGAAGATTTGGTTGAGCATTTCTTAAACCTTTAATTCATTTCTTCAATTCCTTGCTTTGTATTGTATATCTAAGTGTGTAGTATTTATTTTCTTCACTTGAATCTTGTTTATGGAAATATTCTATGATTAAAGTGTTGGATGAAACTCTTGTTTTGCTTATGTATTGAATGATTTTTATTGCTATTGAAGTGGGTCTTTGTTGATTTAATTAATCTTGTTCTTTAATGTTTCTTAAGGGATTAGCTAACCGTAAGACTCGCCCATTTACTTTGATTGAGCTCGGAAGAGGAAATCTAGGTTGGGAAAGATTAATTAACAAGAATTTGGGTCATTAAACCCATCTAATAACTTGAGCTAGGAATAGGAAAGTTACTTGAAATTCAATTGGTTGTGCTTGATATCACACTCTAAGGCTTGAAAAAGCTTAGAGTGAAATTCATTGATTTGGTTGGAAGACTTTCAATGAGATTTTAGAAACCATTATCTATTAACATAAACCCGCTCTTAGTTGTAATATCATAAAATATATTGGATCGTTACTTGAGAGTTCCTTGTATCCATGCTTGTGGCCATTGATCATTTTACTTGCTTTGTAGGTTAGTTTACATTTTTGCATTAGTTATAATTTTCTTATATCAAGTGTTTGGCTTAGCGTAGAAAGTGATAATTCCTTACTTGTTTAAATCGCCTAGTATATTGTTCCCTGTGAGATCGACCCTGACTCATAGTTAGGTAAATTATATTGCATACGACCGTGTACACTTTCTCTTTGAGGAGTGAATTTGGACATTATCAGTTATGTTAACATAACGTCAAGCTATGATTCACTATTTATTTACACATAATTTTATGTTAAGATCATTGTTAATAGGGGAATAATAGACGATAAACATTTTGAAGTTCTTATTGATAATCAACTTTCACTAAGTGTCGTTACGTGTTACGCATGAATGTATACATATCAATAAATATGTACATACAAATGAAGATATGCATATTAATAGACCGGTCTGTGATGGTTAAAATCAGAAAACATTCACTTTTTTCGCCTTCAAGTTAGGTAATAAGGTAGACGAAATCAGCAGGACAGAGCAATAGAATTTGTGGCATGAATTATTGCGGCATGAATCAACCAATCTATGAAAAAATAAAAAAATAATCAGATCATTAATCACACATCTATCAACCGTATGCAATTTTAATCTATTTAAATTATAAAAAAAGTTATGATTGAAAAGAACACAACCTCAAAAGAGAAGCTGTCAAATTATGGTCTTAAGGAGTTTTTCCCCACCCATTGCTAAAATTCTTTTATAAATGTACATATGCACTTTTCTAACCCTAATAGAAGTAAAATTTCATCTGCCACCTAAATCTGGAAATAAATATATTTATAACTCTATTTCTTAAATACTGATTATATAAGGAAATAATAATTTTTTTATGACAGCGGTTAGAATCCCTCAGATTTGCATATATAGCAGCTAGAATCCCTCACAAATATTTAATATTTTATGCGTACTGGGAATGTAAAAGTATAGTCAACATACATTTCTTTTGAATAATAAAAAATCGTATCATTCCTACAGATATTTCTAAGAAAATATTAGGAAAAGTAATATTAAAGTAGTTATAGTTATATTACATGTTCAAGTAAGGAAAATTATATATGTTGATGGAAAGTGATGGATTTTTTTAAAATAACGGGATGTTTTTATTGCAGTTATTATTTTGAAAGGAAATATATATCGGCGTATGATATGTCATGTCAAGTATTGCAACGCACCTGCCAGACGACGATACTTCGTAGGATCCTCATACGGGGCGCTTGAAGAAGCGCTGAGTTTGCCTTTTGTGTCAACAGGAGTGGGGCAAGGCTTACACTGTGACATGCCTGCCCAGTCAAGAATATCCTCTGCATGAAAATTCTGAGACATAAAGAGACTATTTTTGTCTCGGGAGACAGCAATTTCCAAAAAATAGCTCAACGGACCGAAGTCTTTCATTGCAAATTCCGTAGCTAACTTGGACATAATACCGAGTCTGAGAGAGTCTGAAGATGCAGTTAGAATAATATCATCCACATATAACAAAATGTAAGCAATATCTTTTCCACGGCAATAAGTGAAGAGAGAGTTGTCAGATGTACTATGCGAGAAACCAATGGTTGCCACATATTCAGCAAAACGTTGATACCAAGCCCGTGGTGCCTATTTCAAACCATAAAGAGACTTACGCAAGAGACAGACATGATCAGGACGAGCTGGATCCCGGAATCCCAGAGGCTGATACATATAGACGGTCTCATTCAAATTGCCATGTAAGAAAGCATTCTTTACATCAAGCTGGTGAATGGGCCAAGAGTGAGATAAAGCAATAGTAAGAACCACACGGATAGTTGCCGGCTTGACCACCGGACTGAAAGTCTCGTCACAATCAACACCGTCCCGTTGAGACCTGCCATCACCTACAAGACGGGCTTTATGCCTCTCAAAAGAACCATCGGATTTCTTTTTATGCCAAAAAATCCATAAAGACCGAATAATATTAGCATTTGGAGGACGAGGGACCAACTCCCAAGTTTTACTATCAATAAGAGCATTATATTCATCTCGCATAGCATTTTTCCAATTTGGGTCATTAAGTGCACCAACGGGATTTCGAGGAATGGGTG
This sequence comes from Lycium barbarum, assembly GCF_019175385.1. Classification (NCBI taxonomy): domain Eukaryota; kingdom Viridiplantae; phylum Streptophyta; class Magnoliopsida; order Solanales; family Solanaceae; genus Lycium; species Lycium barbarum. Next base: position 110,965,131 of record NC_083342.1, on the reverse strand, counting down.
AGATGGAATTGTTGGTGACACTTAAGGCTTGATTATGGTATTTCGAGTTCAGCTTAAAAATCCCATGTTGACTACGTGTAGTCATGTGATGGATGGGTGGGGGGCTAGCAGGGAGGGTGCTGCTGCCGTGGTGGGGCAGCGTGGGAGAGGGAGGGGTCGGCAGCGGGGGGACTACCGTAGGGGCCGTGGCAGTGGGCTAAAGGGGCTGGCGGGCAGCTGGGGCGGTGGAGGTGGACTGCTGGGCAGTCGACGATGACGGAGAGGAGGTGGGGGGGGAGGGTCGGGTGGTGGGTTGCACGAGAGGGAGGGGGCTGCATTGGCGGAGCAGTGGCCCAGTCATGCAAAAATTGGATTCTTAATGGGGAATTATCATCATCCAAAAATTCATATGAGGTAGGAGATGGAGTATTTATTTGTGAAAATGGAAAGGAATTTTCATCAAACCACACATGCCGGGCTATGATTATTTTTCGGCTTGCTAAGTCATAGCATTTGTACCCCCGATGATTGGAAGGATATCCTAGGAAGACACACGGAGTGGACCTAGACTGCAACTTATGAATTTGTGTGAAGGGAAAGAAAGGAAAGCATAGACAACCAAAGACTCGGAGATGAGAGTAGGATGGATTCTTTTGATAGAGAATGTGAGTGGGTGTCCTATATGCTAAGAGTTTAGAAGGGAGAATATTGTGGAGGTACGTTGCCATGGCCAAGGCTTGATGCCAATAGGAGGGGGGCATAGATGCATGGGCAAGAAGTGTACGAACAATATTATTGATGGATTTAATTTTCCGTTCCGCCTTACCATTTTGGGGGGAAGTGTGGGGGCGGAAAAGCATCCCGTTTTGTTCACAAAACTTATGAAAAGGACCATTGTCAAATTCACGCCCGTTGTCACATTGAAAGGTTTTGATTTCTTTATCAAACTGAGTGCGAATGAAAGTCCGGAAAGACAAGAAGCAATTATAAACTTGGGACTTTGTTTTGATGGGAAAAGTCCAAAGAAAATTAGTGTAATTGTCAAGATATAAAATATAATATCTGTGACATGAAGAGCTAAGAATAGGTGAAGTCCATAAATCACTGTGAACAATGTCAAAGGGCATAGTAGTAGTTGAAAGAGAGTCATAAAAAGACAATTTAATTAATTTCCCTAGAGGGCAAGAATGACAAACATTGTTTCGAGCCTTATTACATTCAATCAAATTACTACTACATAAATAACTAAGAATAACATCCCCCGGATGACCTAAATGGGAGTGCCATATATGAGGAGAGATGACACTAAAAGCAGATGGTGCGGAAGACGAGATGGCTCGAAAGTTTTTGAAGAATGGATAAAGATCACCCGAATTCTCACATCTCATGAGTTTGCTCCCCGTCCATAAATCCTTCACATAAAAACCAAAAGGATCAAATTCAACAGAAACCATATTATCGATAGTAAATTTGCGAACGGAAATAAGATTTTTGATGAGTTTAGGTGCATGTAGGACATTTTTCAGTTTTAAAGAGGGATTTTGTTGAAGGGATGTATGACCATAGCCACGAATTGGAATCATGTTACCATTACCAACAACAATGCTATTATTTTTGCTCAATTGACAATAAGACGAGAGAGTACCTTGGGAGTTGGTCATATGAGATGTGGCTCCGGTGTCCATATACTAATTCTTGTTATCGGGCGGATTCAACGACATTGTGTGCATAGCTTGATCAATATCTGTGGGCGCATACCCACCATGTGATGACGAGGCTGACGAGTAGAACGATTGTGGAGGACGAGGACCAAGAACTCCCTACTGCGAAGGAGCAGGACGCGACTGCTGCCAGCCGCGGGGCAGCTGCCACCCAGCCGTGGGGTACGAGCACGGTGGAGTGGCCCACGGCTGTTGCCCCCACGCTGCCCACGGAGGAAAATACCACGACGGGACAGCGGGTCCCTGCTTCTGTGCCACGACGGGCTGGTATGCTTGTGCATTGGTGCGGCTGCCCCCGCCGCTGCTTTGTCCATTGCCGCTGCCACCGTGGTTGTTACGGTTGCCGCCGCTGCGACCGCAGTTATTTTTCTTTCCACGATTCTGCGAATTTCCACAATTGTTGAAATTATTTGCAGAGTTAGTAGGCTATCCATTTCCTGAGAAATTCTGAGGAGTAACATTGTGGGAAACAAGAGCAGCATTCGAGTCGAAGTCGTGAATGACGTCCTCGGCATGGCTATCCTCCTCAAGCTCAAGCATCGACCGGAAAACATCAAAAGATGGGAGAGGAGTACGGTGCTGCACCGTCGTGCGAAATGTCTTATATTCCTCCGACAATCCTCGCAGAAGACGAAGCACAAGTCGTTCGTTGGAAACTTTGTGACCGACGTTGGCGAGATTGTCTGCAAGAACTTTCAGCCTGGTACAGTATGCTTTCACATTCGGAAAATCCACCAATTTTGTGTTGGTGAATTTTGCATCAAGAGCAAGAGCCCTAGCCGATTTGTTGTCCTGAAAGAGATGAACAAGACGGTCCCAAGCTTCGGCTGCGGTGTCCTCTTAATGAATGATCGTGTTGAGAAGATCATTCGATATCGTACCATATATCCATTACCAAACAATGTCATCCAGCCGCTCCTATAGGGCCTTAGCAGCAATTATTTTGGCTGCAGTTGCCGGTGGTGGCACGGTGGGGGAGGCAGGAGGTAGGATGTGGTTAATGACCAAGTTTGCACGACAACGGAGCTTGAAGAGGGTAGCCCATTTATTGTATTGGCTTCCTTCATAGTCAAGCACAATAGGGATGCATGATTTGATATTGGTGACAGTAGTCGCAGGATGCAACTTGGAGGTGTCAGCCATGGAAAAGAGGAGCGGGAATAGCCGAAGAAGAGGAAAACGAAAAGAGAGTGGGGGGGGGGGGGGGGGGGGGGTAGGCGGCCAAGGGGAGGTCGGTGGCCAAGCGCTAGGGTTTTAGGATGCTAGGGTTTTTAGGAGAACCTAGTCTGATACCATGTAAGAGAATGTTTTCCTTGATTATTCTGTTCCCTTGAATCGGTTGATATACCTGATTTACAACCTAATTGTAGGCTACAAATTAGGAACTAATTTGACTAAATAATTCTAACAGATGCTATCCTAAAATAGAAGATTACAAAACATATTTGACTAAATAATTACATAATCTAACATTATTAGTGTTTATGCGCTTGATCAAAGGGGATGCATGCCTCATTTGACAAAAACATGAAAAAGAGATTGGACTTATAGCATGTTTGGCCAAGCTTCTAAAATCAGCTTATTTTAAAAAAGTATTTTTTTTTAAAAGTACTTTTCAAAAAAACACTTTTGGCGAAAAACAGTTTGTGTTTGGCCAATTAATTAAAAAAATACTTTTGAACAGCAATTAGTGTTTGGCCAAGCTTTTACAAAGTGTTTCTATTTGTATTTTTTTTATCAAAAGTGCTTTTAGGCAAAAACAGTTTTTTTTAGCTTCTGAAAAACTGTTTCTGCTACTCCCCAGAAGCACTTATTTTCTCCCAAAAGCTTGGCCAAACACCTCACTTTTTTTCAAATAAGCACTTATTGAAAAAATAAGTACTTTTGGGGAAAAAATAAGCTTGGCCAAACAGGTTATTAGCTAGGAACTCCGTTGTTAATCCATTGCTAAATTGCTCGCAGGCTCGCAGCTAACATTCTTTTTTTATAATTCATTACTAATTTGTCAGTAAATAGAATTAACAATGCATTCTACAGGATAAAATAGTTATCTAATTATTATTTTTTAATATTTAGAAATAGTTATTTAAGGGGTCATTATTTAATTATATTCCTAATATTTAGGAATATTCATTTAATTATTATTTATGAATAGTCATTTAATTATTTTCCTAATATTTATGACTTTGATTTTGTAATTCCTTTGAGATCTAGATTAATCTGCAGTTTTCAATTCACGTTGTTTCCAATTTATAGGATTTTATTAACTTTTATCGTACATACATTGTACGTGTACATCGCGTCAATCAATACATAATATATAAAAGAAGAAAAAATTGTCGAAAAGTAGCTAATACGTTAAACAAAATACTTTTTTTTTATTTCTACAAAGAAAAATGAAATACAAGGCTCCTACTGTAGATTAAATATAACTATTATATAAAAATTTAAAAATGTTAACTGCTCAGAGTTAAGGTATTTAATTTTCGTGCAATTTTAATTTACACTTCAGTGGTAAAAGATGCAAATCACACCACAACAATAAATATCAACTAAAAGCTCTACTAAATTAGGATGCACTACAAATTAGAGGCAAATAAATCAAAAGTTTACATGTTTAAGAGGTAATAGAAAGGGCATGCCAAAGGAATCTCTAAGAAAGGTTCTCGGAATATACAACTGTCGCATAAAAAAAAAAATATGGTGTGAAAAACTAATCTAAATATACGAAAGATACATAATATAGAATTTGGAGTATTATCTTGTTGATATATATATATATATATATATATATATATATATATATGCGCGCGCGACACCATACAAAACCTAGCAGATTTGGCATGCGAATTTATTATATGTATATATCTTCCATTAGTACTAATTCTTTCACACAATAAAAATAAGGAAGGGATTTATATAAGTAAAATTTTAATCGATTTTAAATTCTTAAATAATAGGAGTTTCTACATAGTTGAAATAAACAAAGATTTAACAATCAAAATTTCAGTTAATGTATAAATTCTTAATATTAGGAAAATAAAGTTATAATTTTGTCAAATGTGAAATTATTTTTAGAGGGTAAAAAAGGCGAATGATATTTCATTATAAACAAATATAACAAAAAATTTAAAAATTTACCCACATGATTAATTGTTGGCTTTTGATTTTTGAGACCAAGTGTGTTGTTGCCCTCCAATCAGCTTAATCAAAATCAACGTACGTAATAATTGAACTTCTTGTATTTTTTTAATCTTTTGATTTCCTTGTTGCCACATTTTCATTCTAGCTTATGGTTTCCATTTGGCTACACTTTAACTCGACTTGAAGATGTAATCACCAACGAATGAGGATTCTCAACGTTCGGCTCTCAAACTTTTTTTGTGCACGTAATATAAAAAGATTTTATCTTCATTTGAGAATTACGTGCTTGTAGGTGATAGTATTTACTCGATAATATCAAGATGCACGTAACTAAATCTAAACAGCACAATCATAAAATATTGTATATAGAAATTTAATTGATTTCAAAGTCCTAAATAATATGAAATAACTAATAATTTTCTTAATTAATTGTAATAATAATTGGAGGAAAATAGTAAATGACAATTTTGTTTATTGTGGAGTCTTTTAATGAAGGACAAAAAGTTCAAACAACATTTTTAAGACTTTTCGTGCTTTTAATATAGTACTAATATCTATGAATGTGCATTGCACATTATTCCCTATCAATTATCACCAAAAAGAAATGTTAGGTGATATTACTTGTAATTGCATTATAGTTGTTTTATGAGGTACAAAAATGTTATTAGACAATGATTTTAATAGCAAGGTAAAAGGTGTTATTAGAAAATATAATATTCTCAATTTTATAAAAAAAAAATTGGGTAAAAGGATTACCAATTTACATATTTCCTTCATCCAATTAAATATAAATATATATTTTACAATAGAAAGACTATCATATATTTGCTCAGAGGGAATAATCAAGTCTTTTTCCATCAGTAGTATTTATGGAAATATGTTCTATAGTAAGACGGTTTGGGCGTTAATTAGGTATTGTCTATCTTAGTTGTAACATTCTTATAGGTATTAGGTTAGAGAAGTATGTTCAAAATAGGATTAGTGTTGTAAATAATATATAATAAGTGAATGTCCATGTATTATAAAATATGTATTTATTTACTTGGAGAGAAAGGTTTGGTTGGAGACCAATGTAACTAGGTAATAACTATAGTTACTATGGGACTCATCTAGTTAGATTCTAACTAGTTACTTGGTGACCAAGTATTTGTATTCCTATAAATAGAAAGGTTTTATCTCCTTAGCATATCATCAAAAAGATGACAATAAAATTTCATCTTAAGCTTCCTCTCTAACTCTCTTGTTTCACTCTCAATTTGTATTATTTTATATCACGTTATCAGCCCGAGACTCTACCATCTCGAGCAAATACTTTAAAAGCCTCGAAGGTATTGACTTTCTATTTCCCTTTAATAATGGCAAATCTTACTAAACGTGAATTTGTAGCCTTAGATATATCCAGCAATAGCTATATGTCTTGGATTCTTGATGCCGAGATTCACCTTAATGCGATGGGTCTGGCAGACACCATCAAAGATAAAAATGAGGCATGAAACCAAGACCGTGCCAAGGCAATGATATTCCTCCGCCATCACCTTGATGATGACTTGAAAATGGAATATCTCACTGTTAAAGATCCTCTTACTCTGTGGAATAATTTAAAAGATAGATATGACCACCTGAAGATGGTCATACTTCCACAAGCACGATTTGATTGGCTCCATTTAAGGCTACAAGATTTTAAATCTATTAAGGCATATAATTCTGCCATATTTAAAATTATTTCTCAGTTGAAATTATGTGGTGAAAACATCACTGATCATGATATGCTGGAGAAAACATCCTCCACTTTTCCTGCCTCCAATATGTTCCTGCAACAGCAATACCGAGAGATGAAGTTCAAGAAATATTCTGATCTAATCTCACATCTTCTAGTGGCTGAGCAACATAATGAATTATTAATGAAAAATCATGAAAGTTGACCCACTGGTACTGCCCCATTCCCTGAAGTGAATGAGGCAAATTTTCGCCATTCTAGGCGTGGAAGAGGTCGTGGCCCCAGTCGTGGTCATGGTCGTGGTCGAGAAAGAAATTTTAATCATGATTCTCGTCTTGCACCAAATAATACCCTTCACCACTAGCAGTGTAAAAGGAAGGATGAAAAGCATGAAGCTGTGCAAAAGAAAAATTTAGAAAATAAATGCTTTCGATGTGGAGGAAAGGGGCACTGGTCACGTACCTGTCGTACGCCAAAGCGCCTAGTTGAGCTGTATCAAGCCTCCCTCAAAAAGGCAGAAAAGAATGCCGAAGCAAATTTTATTTCTGAAGATAATGTTGAGCCCATGCATCTAGATGTGGCAGATTTCTTTGAACTCCCTGAAGGAAAAATGGATCATCTGATCGGTGATGAATCTGTAATAGTTTAGATATTTTCATCCATGTTGTTACTATTAGCTATAATAGTTATGTTTCCATAGTTATGTAAATAAAGCTTGTGTAATGCTTTGAAAAATAATAATATCTACTTTCATGTTCACTTTGTCTATTCTTTCATTTTGAAGAATCTATGGAAATTCCTCAAATTTTATTTGGATCAATGACCAATCATGAAGATATTTGTGTGATTGATAGTGGAACAACACATGCCATATTCAAAGATGAGAAATACTTTTCTCACTTGCGTAGAAAAAGGGGAAATATTAATACAATTTTTGGCAATTCGAAATTGATTGAAGGCTCCGGAAGAGCTACTACATTTCTGCCTAAGGGGACGAAACTTGTTATAGAAGATGCATTATTCTCTTCTAAATCCCCAAGAAACTTGTTAAGTTTTAAAGATATCCGCCGTAATGGGTATCACGCTGAGACATTAAACGAAATAAATGATGAATATCTTGTCATTACAAAGAATGTCTCCGGCCAGAAATATGTTATGGAGAAATTACCAACTTTGTCTTCTGGTCTGTATTATGCAAAAATTAGTACAATTGAAGAACACTCGATCGTAAACCAGAAGTTTAATGATTCAAGTACTTTTGTGCTTTGGCATGACCGAATAGGTCACCCTGGATCAATAATGATGAGACGAATTATTGAAAATTCAAATGGGCATCCACTTAAGAACCTGAAGATTCTTGAAAGTGGTGAATTTTCATGTGTCGCTAATTATCAGGGTAAATTGATAGCTAAGCCATCACCAATGAAAGTTCACATTGAATCCCCTGCCTTTCTAAAACGTATACATGGGGATATATGTGGACCTATTTATCCACTTTGTGGGTCATTCAGATATTTTATGGTCCTAATAATCGCATCTTCAAGATGGTCTCATGTGTGCCTCCTATCGTCTCGCAACCTGGCGTTTGCGAAATTATTGGCACAAATAATACGTTTAAGGGCACAGTTTCCGGATTATCCCATTAAGGCTATACGCCTCGATAATGCCGGAGAATTTACGTCTCAGTCTTTTGATGATTATTGTTTATCAGTTGGGATAAAAGTTGAACATCCTGTAGCACATGTTCATACCCAAAATGGCCTTGCTGAGTCATTTATTAGACTACAATTGATAGCAAGACCACTACTTATGAAAACACGGTTTCCCACTACCGTCTGGGGTCATGCTATCTTACATGCAGCATCTCTTATTCGTCTCAGACCGACTCATTATAATAAATACTCCCCGTCACAATTAGTATTTGGTCATGAACCAAATATTGCTCATCTCCGAATCTTTGGATGTGTTGTATATGTGCCTGTAGCACCACCACAGCGTTCTAAGATGGGCCCCCAAAGAATGTTAGGTATATATGTTGGGTTTGAATCACCCTCTATTATTCGCTATCTTGAGCCATTGACGGGAGATTTATTCACTGCCCGATTTGCAGATTATCGATTTGATGAAACAAATTTTCCACAATTAGGGGGAGAGAGAAAAGAAATCAAAAGAGAAATTGCGTGGAGAGTTCCATCACTATCTAATTTTGATCCACGTGCCCCCATATGTGAACAGGAGATGCAGAAGATCATTTACTTGCAAAAAATAGCAAATCAAATGCCAGACGCATTTACTGATTTGAAAAGGATAACTAAGTCACATATCCCTGCAGAGAATGTGCCTATCCGAATTGATGTCCCAAAGGGAAAACCTACTAGTGTCATAGCCTCTGAATCTCATACACGCCTGAAGCGTGGTAGGCCATTGGGTTCTAAGGATAAAAAATCCTAGAAAAAGAAACACGAAAAATGATCAGAATGACACTATGAAAGAATATCATGAAGATATTCAAGATCTGATTAATCCTGATACTCCTGAAGATATTAGGGAACCCGAGACTCAAGTAAATAAAGAACTATCATTGAGGTCTTCTGGTGATGGGATAGATATGAATCGATCGAAGATTATGGTGGATAATGTTTTTGCATATAATGTTGCACTAAATATTATGAAAGACATTGAGGATCAGGAACCTCAATCTGTCGAAGAATGTCAACGAAGATATGATTGGCCAAAATGGCAAGAGGCAGTTCAATCAGAATTGAATTCACTTGCAACGTGAGGTTTTTGGACTTGTAGTCCAAACGCCTAATGGTGTAAAACCAGTTGGCCATAAATGGGTTTTTGTGCGGAAAAGGAATGAGAGAAATGAAATTGTGAGATACAAGGCACGCCTTGTTGCACAAGGATTCTCTCAACGGCCCGGTATCGACTATGAAGAAACATATTCACCCGTTATGGATGGCATAACATTTCGATATCTCATCAGTTTAGCTGTACATGAAAACCTTGAAATACATCTGATGGATGTGGTTACAGCTTACCTTTATGGCTCACTTGATAATGAAATCTATATGAAAATTCCTGAAGGATTTAAAATGCCTGAAGCAATTAGCTCAAAGTCTCGGGAGATGTATTCAATCAGATTACAAAGATCGTTGTATGGTCTAAAACAATCAGGGCGCATGTGGTACAATCGCCTCAGTGAGTACTTGGTAAATGAAGGTTATATAACTGATGTCATTTGTCCATGTGTTTTTATTAAGAAAACAAAATCAGACTTCGTTATAATTGTTGTTTATGTTGATGACATAAACCTAATTGGAACTCCAGAAGAGCTCCAAAAAGCGATTGAATATTTAAAGAAAGAATTTGAGATGAAAGATTTGGGAAAAACAAAACTTTGTCTTGGTTTGCAGATTGAACATTTGACAGATGGGATCTTTATCCATCAATCTGCTTATACCGAAAAGGTTTTAAAACGATTTTACATGGACAATGCACATCCTTTAAGTACTCAACTGGTTGTTCGCTCACTTGAAGTGAGTAAAGATCCGTTCCGACCTCAAGAAGAAAATTAAGAGCTTCTTGGTCCTGAAGTACCATATCTTAGTGCAATTGGTGCACTTATATATCTTGCTAACGCTACAAGACCTGACATAGTGTTCTCTGTTAATTTGCTAGCAAGATATAGTTGTTCTTCTACACGAAGACATTGGAACGGATTTAAGCATATATTGCGATATCTAAAGGGAACTAGCAATATGGGTCTGTTTTATACTAACAAAGGTAGTACAGATCTTGTTGGTTATGCAGATGCAGGTTATTTATCTGATCCACATAAAGCTCGATCTCAAACAGGCTATCTGTTTACATACGGAGGTACTGCTAAATTATGGAGATCGACAAAGCAGTCCATTGTTGCTACTTCTTCAAATCATGCTGAGATAATCGCTATCTAGAAGCAGGTAGAGAATGTGTGTGGTTGAAATCAGTGATACATTTCATCAGAGAAAGATGTGGCTTGAAGTGTGATACAAAAATACCCACAGTATTATATGAAGATAATGCTGCATGCATAGCTCAATTAAAAAGAGGTTTCATAAAAGGAGACAGAACAAAGCACATTTCACCAAAGTTATTTTTCACACATAATCTCCAGAAGAATGGTGATATTGATGTGCAACAAATCCGTTCAAGTGACAATCCTGCAGATTTGTTCACCAAATCTTTGCCAACTTCAACTCTTGAGAAGATGATATTCAAGATTGGAATGCGAAGACTCCGACATCTGAATCTTGGTTTTCATCAGGGGGAGTGAAATACGCGTTGTACTATTTTTCCCTTAGCTAAGGTTTTGTCCCATTGGGTTTTTCTGGCAAGGTTTTTAATGAGGCAGCTATCAAAGCGTATTACTAGATATGTGTACTCTTTTTCCTTCACTAGGACTTTTTCCCACAGGGTTTTTCCTAGTAAGGTTTTAACGAGACACTATATCTATTAATGGACATTCAAGCGGGAGTGTTGTAAATAATATATAATAAGTGAATGTCCATGTATTATAAAATATGTATTTATTTACTTGGAGAGAAAGGTTTGGTTGGAGACCAATGTAACTAGGTAATAACTATAGTTACTATGGGACTCATCTAGTTAGATTCTAATTAGTTACTTGGTGACCAAGTATTTGTATTCCTATAAATTGAAAGGTTTTATCTCATTAGCATATCATCAAAAAGATGACAATAAAATTTTATCTTAAGCTTTCTCTCTAACTCTCTTGTTTCACTCTCAATTTGTATTATGTTATATCAGAACTTATTAAGGGTATATGTTCAAAATAGAATTAGAACTTATTAAGGATATAAAAGTCATTATATATTTTAAGGATATTTAGATCAACCAACATTTATATTCATAGTTTTAAAATAATATAGATAGATAGATAGATAGATAAATTAGCAAGGTTTAAAGGAAATGAATTAATTAATAGTAATGATGGCAGAAGATCAAATAAGGTAATAATGAGAAAAGATGAATAAGAATATTTTAACACAACAAATAAGGAAAAAATGTCAAAAAAAATAAGAAAAAAGATAATTATGAATGTGCCAAGTCAGCATTATTTTTCCCTGCTTTATAGATATATATTGATTCTCTCTATTTTAACTAGAAAAGCAGTGGAATCCTTCAAGCTCCCTGTTTTACGTTTTCCCTACCCACAAAGTTTGTGAAAGAAAAAGTAGTACTATTTAATAAAGGGGAAAAGGGCAAAAAAGAAAAAAGAGTAATTGATGATGAAAATTTGAAATGCGGATCTCGTACGGACATGAAATAATTGGTAAGAATTGAGTACGTCAACACTGTCACGTTATAAAATGTATGTCTGTGTTTTTCCTCAAGTTAAGGTTTTCTTAATGTCAACACTCAACAGCATTAGCATTAGGACTCATTTGTTTGCATTTATTAGAGGTCTAAATCTAAATGAGACCTTAAGCCATTAAGTGCATTTGTTTGCATTAAGATTTAAGTACTTATTGGGTCTGAATAGGTCTTAATCATTAATATCTTGAATCAAGTCTTAATATCATTAAGAAATATTTTTGTATGAAACTTTTTTATCGCCAGCTCCAACCCCAATCCCAAACCTTCCACCTCAACCCTACCCTCACTCACTCTTCACTCCAACCCCGCCCATCCACCTCCACCCCACCCACCCTCCACTCCAACCCCCCACCGCCCCCACCCATCACCAACCCCAATCCCATCCCACACCACCCACCCCCAACCCCTACACCACACCACCTACCCCCACTACCCTCATATCCCACTCCCCACCAACCCTACACCCACTACCTCCCACCCCAACCACCACGACTACAAAACATCTCCACCATTACTAATGAACATAAATGTCTCATTTTTTTTAATCAAATAATATTTTATTTTATTATATTTATATTTATTTTCTACTATTTAGTTACTTTTAAATTTGAATTGTATGTTTATTATGTTTAAATAAATACATTATGCACATTCAGATATTGAAAAACAAACAGTCTTAATCATTCAGTGTTCAGACCTAGAAACAATATCTTAATCATTCAGATGTGCATTCAGATTCAGATTCAGACGTCTTAATCTTAATGAAAACAAATGAGGCCTTATTTGTCTTTTTCCAAGGAATTTCGTGTTTTCTTCCTTAGAGTTATGAGTACTATTTTTTAAAACAGTTAGATATTCTCACTTTAGCTTTCTCGTATTCAAATAATCAGCTTTCCTCGCTAATTCATTGAAAGGCCAATTGTGCACATCAACGATATTGACAGAAATTACGGTGATTATTCTCTCACGAGCTAACCCGTATAATAGTTTGACCTACGACTTGATGCTTGCTTACAGCTAAATCACCCTTTTGAATTCATTGGTACTAATCCATCCTTCCCAACTTATATATGACATTTTTTGTTTCTCAAGATTCAGATTATGTGAATTTTGTCGGCATATTGACATGATAAAGAATAAATGCAACTTATAGTAATTTCATATAGTCTTTGAATATCTAAATTCTAATTTTAAAATAATGAGTTAATCTAATATAATTTACCTTCGAGATTAATTTAATTAACTCTAAATAAAGTGAAAAATGTCACATAAATTAGGACCGAAGGAGCATACCATTTTGGGTTCTCACCTTTTACTCTATTCCATGATTTAAAAGAGTAATTATTGTAGGCCTAAAGGGCCAAAATAGTTTAGTAAAATTTAAAGAAACTAGATGTCATTCTTCTATGATGAAGGAAATATAATATCTAATCTCTAATGAATCATAGTCATCAATTGTAGTATATAAATGATGGTCCCTACTATTTGTTTGAAAACTAGGAAATACGTAAGAGAGAAATGAAAACGAAGTAGTGGAAATCTCTTCCCTTTATTCTCCAACTTTTATCGTATTAGTTTCTCTTACTTTAAAAAGATAGTGTTAGAAAAAGTTGAGCTCCAAGGTATAAAAGTTAGCAATATGTTTATACTTGACGAATCGAGAAAGAAAGATTAAAAAAAAAAAAAAAGGATGAATGGCTTACAGCCACATTTCCCCTTGTGGCAGGGCAACCCAAGAATCGACTTTTCTGTTTTTTCTTTTTCAAATTACATCGTTAAAGAAAAACTGTGGGGATAATGTGGCATTGCTTATGTGACAGCTGATATGAATTTTTTGTTTTATAACTTTCTTTGCATAGATAATTAGTTTGATAGTTATATGTAAAATTAACTCATATTTATGATAAATATTACTGATAATCTACAAGAAAAAAGTTGAATAACATGTTACAAATGACTAATTGCTCTGACATATGAGAATTATACACTGTTAAACTAATACATGAGTTGAACTTTTTTTTTCCTCAAGTTTTCTCTCTCTCCTTTTTTCTTTATTGGACGTGTATGTTAGTCCCTGGAGTCGGAGTAGGATATATATGTATCCAATCGTATTATTGATAAAAGCGAGTAAACAACATCAGATTTAAATTTAAAGTTATGCTTGCCAATTCACGTAGCACGTTTCTCATGTCACTACTAATCTGTTTGATTTAACATTTTCAATGAAATAGACTCTAAATAATAGTAGTAGTTGGGTTAATAGCAATTATGGGCCCAAATTCTTCAGCTGAATGAGCAAAGACTAATCTCAGAATGGGCCCTTCCTAGCCCAAATTTGTAGGGTCATTTGCACGATTGCTCTTCAATGGCACCGGTCTTTAATTTTTGCCCCTCAAATTGGTGGTCTTTAATTTTTGTCCTTCGCCTAATACCCCGAGGTCCTGGGTTCAAATCTGGGCTCAATAAAAAAAAATCCGCAAGGCAGAGTTTTGTAGCAAAATTAGGCCTATTCGGGCAAAAGTTAGTCCTTAAGGCAAAGTTTTACAAAATTTCAACTGAATTAAAAAAAAAAAAAAAATGCCTTAATGCAAACCTCTACCTTAAGGTAGAATTTTGGTTTCAAGGTAGAGTTTTGCCGTGCCTTAATACAAAACTCTGCCTTACGATTTTTTTTTTTTAATTTTAACTAAGCGTGGGTTAGAACCCCGAACCAAGAGGTTTTTAGCAAAGGACAAAAATTAAAGACCAATGCCTTTGAAGGACATTCCGCACAAAAAAATGAAATTTGTTTCCACTTCTTCCTTCGACCTGTTAACTCACTTTTGCTCACACTTGTTTACACTGTTGATCGAAACTAGTATTTTTTTCTAAGTGTTGTTAAAGACTCAGTTTAAAATACGTTTAATTACGAAGTTTTGTGCAACACAAGTTGAATGCATTCGACGATGCTTCGGTTTAAAGTGTACAACTTTATTGCGATGCTTTAAACATCTAAATTTGACTATCCAGTAAGTTTGAAAAATGATTACTAAACGATAAGAGTAAATTTCAAAAAATTCATAATTCACTCTTAATGTGTTGAAGTGAACAAGTAAAAGGAAAAAAAATTATCTTTAGTATACTAGCCAAGTGAAAGGAAATTAAGTGAGCATTTTATATCTATAGCTATTATTCTTGCATAATAATTTATACACGCGCGTGGATAAACACTTTTCTTCGTTAGATTCTGCTCTTATTTGCGATTTGCACTCAAAGCGAGGGAATGATGAGTAACCGCTATATATGCTACTCATGAGCCACTGAATAGTACTACTAGTCTTGCAGCAGTATTAATTTAGACAAAAAAGGGTGGTTTGTTGATTCTTTGCATTCAATTTTTCCTTCTTTTCCTCTTTACTTTCAACATCAAGATAATGACGAAGGTGGTGCTTTAAACATTTTCTTCATTTCCTGTAATAACCGTTTTCAGCAAGTTTGATCCTGGGCTTTTCTTTTTGAAATGAAATAACCTCTGCAATTCATTTCTACTAGATAGAGGAAAGAGATTACGGGATATACTAAAGTAAAGGTATGATGAGAAATTCTTGAAAGTTTGACTTATAGGATGTAGGTAGTAATTTATCAATAAATTACCGCTCAATTCTTTATTCATTCGGACACCGAATGGGAAAAAAATATTTCTAGTAATATTGTGGATTCATATTTGACAAAGCCCCGACACCATAATAGTATTGCCATCTAAAGCTAAGTTTACATGATTACATACATATTGCACATAACATAATAAGCAAACTAAAAGCAACCACCAAAAGGCTTAAGATAAAAATCCAAAAGAAGTACTACAATACAATGGAAGACAAGAAAAGATAAAATGATCAGTAGGGTCCAGTCCCAAACAAAATGGAAAAGAGAATCTGCTTTCTTGAAAAGCTTTTTTGTTTTATAATGAGATGATTATATAGGTGCTAGACTTTTCTTAATTGTCGTCTCTTGTGTGCAAAGCCATCACTGTGTTTCATTATCCAAAATCTTTCTATTTCTTCTGCTCTTCTCCCTGGTATTCTTCCTGCTATCAGCCCCCACCTTCACCACGACACTCAATTTTATTATTCTAAACATTAGTAGTACTATTTTATAATTCAAAACATATTGTACTATTATAAAATAGTACAATATGTTACCTGTCGTAATATAAATGTGATTTCATGATGTAAAAATTCTTTATATTTATTGGGTGTGTGTGAATAAAGTTTCACATGAAAAGTAAGGAAAAAAAATTACTTATAAGATGTTAAATACTCTTAGTGTTATGAGACTTTTTGGGGAAAATGATTGGCTCAAAGTAGATAATAACACACCATGTTAAAAGTATCTTTAAGCTGGTTTAGCCAACAATATATTTCGTTTTTATAAGAAAATTCAACTATATATAGTTCAAGATGATAGCAGCAACTTGCAATCATGCAGTGGATATCACATCACTTGCTAACCAAATACTACATCTGCGCATGCTTATGAAAATGCTTTCCTAGTTTAATAATGAGACTCATTACCAAATCTAGGTATTCTCAACCGTTACCTGTCTCCAACAAGCTTGTGCATCCTGTAAATAAGATCTTCTTCTTGTTTGCTCATGCTGATGAACTCCCACTCCATACTATTAACTTCTGTTTCCAAAACAAACAAAAAAAGTTAACAAGGAAAAATGGAAAAAAAAAAAAAGATACAGTACCAACGACCTTATTAGTTAAGGCAAAGGGGTATACCTTCTTCATGGCTGCAACATTGGTGCATGAGTTTGGGCTGGTGCTGGAGATTCTGATCCATTTTAGGTACAAAAATGTAGAGAAATAAAAAGATAAGAATAATGAGGATCAAGAAAAGAGGGGAATAACAGAGAGTTTGTTGAGATACAAGTTAGGACGGACAGGTTCTGTTTTTTTATACTTGTCCTGAATGGTTCGACAGATTTGTCTGCATTTGTTATTATCAAACAACCGCTGGTCCTAACCAAACAAACTACACTTTCCCTTTGACTTGCAGTTGTCATTCCTTCCATTATCTAGATACATTTTTAGATAGGGATCTTTCATATATGGTGCCAATGGATTATTAAACTGAAAGGATAATGAGGTTTTACATCATCTTTCTGCCAATAATATCTCCTGATAACTCTTATGTCACTGTTTCCACATTAGGCATTCTGAGCTGAAAAACAAATGAACGCATGCGGGGTCAACCACAAGAAAAGCAAAGCTTAGTAGACTCGGTCAATTCGCGCCTTTCCTTTAAAAATTAGGACAGGTTCAAATAAAATCAAACCCTCCCAAAAAAAAAAAAAAAAAGGAGATCTTCATTGATCATTACGAGTCTTACGAATTTGATTGGTAGGTCCAATAAACACTCAATTTCAGATAGCTACAAAAAGAGCATATGCCAGAAAGTACCCCAGCTACAATTCCGTCACTCCAGATACTCAGATTTGTTACAATTCCTATCTGATAGTCCAAACACTCTATTTGTAATTCCTGAACGACTCGTGAAGGGTATAAGCTTGCAAGGAACAAGCGGTGATATAAAAGAATTAGTTACACCCACTTTCAATTCCCATCATCACTACAAGAGATTCGCCAATGAAAATAGATCTACTGTAAAGACCAGTATTGTTTTTCATTCCTTCAACACAAAATACCTACTAAAGGATGTGTGTCTGCAAACAAACTGCTTTCTGAATGTCATATAGGTAGCTGGTCCACTATAATCACATGGAATATCATCCAACTAAGTCAAACTGTGGCTATAAGAATTGCTACTACAGTATTTGGAACTTGAAGATCATGTACTATAATTAGCTCATTCAATTACAACAGGTAATGGTCAAAATAGTAACAATCTACAAGTACTGATAAATGAACTTTATAAACTCCAGTGGAGGCTGATTCTTTGAACTGAAGCTGCGGGATTATCTACTTGAGGTAGGATGGTATATGGTCTTCACCAAGGCTGCCCTTTTCCTCCAAGACGTCGAGCCAGCTCAAAATCCTTTTTCACTGTGCATCAAGAAAGACGAAAAAATATAAACTGGATATCACATAGCAAAGCATGACAAACAAACAAGTACTCTATGCAGTTTTATAATATCTAGAGATGCCCAAGATGTTCCAGACCACTAGCGATAAAAATAGTGTTTAGAACAGCAGGTGCCCGTTGCATGCTATTTTATTATCCATACCGCCCTCTTCTGTTTCCCAATTTTATTTTTAAAAGATCACTGGGCCAACTTTTCTTTTTGTTGATAAGGTAAAAAAAACTGGGCCAACTTTTCACTGCACTAAACACCCAGACTCCACCGTATTTAAATAGAGTGTACCTGCCCTTAGAGGAACTCCTTGATCTGATTGAAGAATTCATATGGAAGATACGAACGTGGAAGAAGCAATAGAAGAGATAGCCTCATTTAATTTTGCATCTTTAGCAATGTATATATGGAGTGAAGTAGTGAACAACACTAGGAAACTCAAAAATAGCACATGAATGGGTGGGGTACAATCACAATTGCTAAAACTAAACCTAACATGAAATAGACAGTATATTAGAAAGTTGAAACTGGTGAGCATTTGTATGCCGTAATTTTACGACTTAAAGTCGTTTGTAGAGTAATTTCCAACTCTTCCCTGAGGGAGAATGTGCATAATACAAGTGAGGAAGCAGATAGGCCTATGAAATCTGTAATAGAGTAACATAATTTGTGGGATAGGAGTTTGGCATTCAACCAGGTCTCTGAAATTTGAAACACAGGTTTTTGGATGCACAGGCCTACCAAGCCCATTTCCAGAGCAACAAGGAAATGAAAGGGGTGCGTCGAGGAAGGTCAAGGGAAGCGAAGGAAAAGCATCATTAAAAAAATTAAAAAAAAAAAAAAGGAAGAATCGACGAGAAAAACTTACTAAGTGTCACACGTTTCGCATGAATAGCGCACAGCATTGCATCTTCAAACAAATGAACTAGAAAATCTTCTGCAGCCTGCAGTATAACCATCAAAAAACTATTATCATTCTTGCTCATATTGAATAGGGACAGAGTATTCACATATTTTAGAAAGCAAAAAGTCATATTTTAGAGAAAACGATATTTTTACAAGAGAAGCTGAATATTATAAGAGTATGCATCCATAGACTTTCTTACTTCGTACAGACATCTCCATTTTGCAATTCTAACGATAAATCAATGAGGAAAACACCCACAGAAAAGCATGTGTTACAAGGATCTTAGGGCTATTACTATACTGACCATCCAAGTAAAGACAAATTGCCTGACACAATAAGCAGAATTTGAAAATGATTGCAATGCTCTGTCTTGAGGGAGCTTTATCAAGAGATAAAGTTCTTTCAATCTAAACTATACACCAGATGTCATAGCTGAAAATGTGTAATAGCTCAAGTATGAAGACTAAATATAAAAATTAAGACATTTAACGTTTCTACTGTTGACTGTTCCTCCACAACTAACTGTTTGTTATTCAACCACAGCTTCTGAGAGGACAATGGATTTCAGAAACATTTCCTAGGTTCCTATAGAGTACATGAGTTCATACGATCATTGATGCTCTTAAGATTCAAACAAAATCTCATAGGCATTTAGGAACGTAGAAGTGCATGCTTGCAGAGAGACATTATAATACTGATTGCTTAGGCAACCACAGTGAGAGATGGCTCTGTCCTTTTTCCTCGCATGCTATCCATAGTGCCCTACCAGCTTAAAGGCCTTATTATATTGATGCCCAATCCTATCTGCTCTCATCAATGATCACCACAAGCAATCCTTTTACTCCACATGCTTCTGCTGAACATCAGCTTGTCACTGACAAAAATGGAATAATTACATCCATGTAGCAATCACACTTATAGATACATGCAGTCAGAAAGGGATTACTGCACACAGGGCTTTTGGCTTACGGCACAATGAAGTCATGGACATATTAGAGGAGACCAAACAGCATACCCGCCAAGAAATCCCTTTTCTCCTCAACGCCTCATTCTTTGCTGGTGAAACTTTAAAAGATAAGGTATACCAGATTAGAGACAGTACGTGTCAAAATTAGCTTAGCTTCACAGAAGTAAGGGTGACGAAGTTGTCGTTGCAAGATCACTTGTATGTATCAAGCACATACGACCACCGAATCAATAACAAAAGAAAAGCTGATAGGAACGAGACTTAGTTATAATATATGCCCTCTTGATGAGAACATCATCACAAAAGGAGCCAATGAACTGATTTAGAGGTAAGCCAAGTAGCAACTTTATTTGTGGCCCGTATTAAGGACATTAGCTTATCCAAGATAAAACCAATAGAACCTGCAGTATTTTGCAATACACAGATATAAAAGCAATTCAGTTGAGCGCAGGATTAAATGCACAACCATAATCAAAGTAGCAAAACCTTCATGGAGGAAAAGTTTGTGCTAGACATCTCAAAATATGATAAATCTTCCAGAAACTCCAACTTCCTTAGCTAACCAATTGCCATCTTTGGCTGCCTATTAGGGAGGTTTACCAATTGCCATTTGCACCTTATGTATACTAGAAGTGTTACTGAAAAGAGGAATATCACTTTGATAATAAGTTTCTGTTCTTATAACAATCCCTGTCCGACCACACAATCGGAACATGCTTCATTTGTTAGGGCACTGATGCTGTAACTTTCTATAACTTGGAGACACCTTTTTTAGGAAATTATTAAAGCACATTCTGAAATTAATAGTAGAATCATTCTAAAATATGTTGAAGTATTTTTAACAGGTATATGCAGCAGAGACTACATTTAAGCTAGATGCATTATTGACATATAAAACTACTAGATGAGGGTAAATATATACAGATGAATCTCTTTCCCCCTCCTCTCTAGGCATACATGCTTCCGATAAATAACTTAAATACACATGATCCAAGTGGCAGCTAACAGATCCATATCTTATGGTGAGAAGTTGTAGTACCTCCTGAATAGCTATTAAAGCCTCAGCTTGCCAGCGAGTTACTCCAGGTGCAAAAAAGTGACTAACTTCTCTGACCTGCTCCAGACAGAAAAGAGGGAACAACAATTAGGTTTGATGAAAAGTTAAATAAATGAGAGGAGAAATCCATTACCAATTTGGTCTAAGTTAAATCATTTATCATCAAGGGGATCAAGATAACAGTTCTACAACATATTTACACTTAGAAAGTTAGCTACAAATAGTTAGAGTGCAGATCTTGGCATTCCCTAGGGTCCACACATTCTGGCAGAACCATGAACTGAATCCCAGGGGCTTTCTGAAATATAGAGCAGAAGGATAGAAACTTTCTTCGCTAGCAGATCCGTGTAGAACACTTCCTTAAAATCTGAATCACCAAAACCTCTTACTTAAGCAACGCCTATCTAATCGAATAGAGATAACTGGTTTCTACTTTTGTATGTCAGGCTGATCATAAAAGAATAACTCAAGGAAAGAGAATATTTGTCTTTCTTCTATTTGTTAACATAAGTAAGTTCTCAATTGTCAAAGTAAATCAGTTAGAAAATAGGTGAATGATGCATGTTAATGTAGTCCAAAGGAAAATGAAAAACTGAGCTATGGAGTAACACAACAATCGTGGCGGTTACTATCTCCATTCCATAGTATTTTTATTATACCTTCAGCATCTTTTTTTTTTTTTTTCTTTTGAATTTAGTCTCACTAATACTCATCAATTAACTTCCGCCTGGGAAGCCCAAATATTAGCTTCATCGCTAGTGCAGCAGTCATTCACCTATTGTTCACTCAACATTGGCACAACACTGATAATGAGCCCTCTCATTTTCTACATTACTTTAGACAACCGTAACTATTCAGATTCGACTTCAACCTTCATGCTCCCATCACAGCCAGATCACATGGTAATGAAGCACCCAACCAAGCTATAACTAGTTCGGAGTTTCCCCTATCTCATCTAGTCATGTGGCTGATAAGCTCAAATCAAGTCTAGCAGCCTAACTTTATCCCTTTAGACAAGCACAAGATTCAAGAACCATGACAAATGTAACAAAACAATAAATGAGTGTATTACAAGTTCATATGTCTTTAGAGGCAATGACGAAAATTACCAGTCTGATAAAAGGCGCGGCTGGAATAACAAGATTCCATGTCTTCTGAAAGTGCCTGATCTCTCGAAGCGCCACTGTCCCTGGCCTGTAACGCTTCTTCTGTTTTGGCCTCTGCACCGAAGCTGAAAAATACACAAATTGCTGAAACAAAAATACAGCAACACAACTACGTGTCCAAAGCATGAAATTACAGAAATGCCGGCTTACTCCTTGGGCTTCTTCTTGCAGGAGTCTGATTTATCCCAAACAAAAAATAACAAAATTAACCATATGAACTTCAAATTAGCAGAAGAACACAAAAAAAAAAAAAAAAAACACAGCTATTAGCTTACCGAAGGAGTCGCTGCAGGTGCAGGTGCAGGTGCAGCCGCAGCTGAAATTTCAGTTCCAAATTAGGGTTCAAAAAACATTAACTCAACCACGACAAAAACAAAAACAAAAAATGAAATGTACAGCGCACCTCAGTAACATTTTAAAATTCTAGATTTAGGGGGATAATAAGAGCAGTTAGGGTAAATAAAAAAGGAGAGAGATTAGAGAAGTAAGTAACCAGAAGGTTTGGTGCGAGTTCGTTTAGCAAGGTGTTTGGTTCTCGCCATTGTTGCTGAGAGTAGACGAAGAAGAAGAAGAGATTTGAGTAAGTTTTTTTTTTTAATTTGGTTTTTGAGATTTTTGTGTTCCCGCTTTATTTCATTTTTTGATTTTTGAAGAATTAACACCAACTGCACTCCCCACTCACTCTCAAGTCTCAACTCTCAACTCTCAACGCCTGCCTTTCCTTTATTGGCACTACTTTTTTCAGTAATTTGAAATTTACTACCTATACTCGTTAACTTGTTTTGGTCTACGGACTTGTGATTTTTATTTTTTTTCTCAGTTTAGTCCATTTATTATCATAAGCGAGAATTACAACTAGTCTACCAGAGAGTTAACTCATTTAAATTTTGTATTAATTTGGTCATATACTTTACAAAATTAAATCTTTGAGAGTTTCATTTTTCAAACAATACGTTTTGAATTTACTTGCTCTAGTTTTGTGACATATATTTTCTGTAAATTTAAGGGATTTTAAGTTTCCCTTTTTGGATGAAACAAATTTAGAGAAAGAACTGACATTTGTTTTATTGGCTGTACTTTTTTCGATCATTTGAAATTTACTACCTTTAGTTGGAGAAAAATTGTTTTCGTCTAAGGATTTGTGGTTTTGCTTTCAGTTTAGTTCATTTTGTTATCACAAGCTAGAATTATTACTCGTCTACTCCCTGTTAGAAAAATATTATTTTCCATTTAATATCTCAAAAATAAAAGGACTATTTCTACAACGTTTTTTATTGGCTTTAATACAATAAGGACAGTGTCATTGGCATGCCTCAATCTACGAAGAATTCTCTACAAGAGTTCGTGATTAAATATTTTCCTCAAGCTTAGAAGAAGTTCCTACATGTGTTCGTGATGAAGATAAATCCCTACAAGTGTTCATGATGAAGAGAAGTCCCTACACTTTTCGTGATGAAGTATTTTCCGTAAGATTTCCAACACTCCCGTCCCTCTAAAAGAAAACGGTGGTGTTCAGAGAACCAGAGTGTTAGTAATGTATAAAATATCTTGTGTTAATTTAGCAATATTACTTTATAGTTTACAAAATTTATCTTTAAGGGCTTCATTTTTCATAGTACTTTACATTTTGAATTGAAATGCTCTATTTTTTGTGAGATATATTATCTTAAATTTAAGGGATTTTAGGATGTTTATTTCAATTAAACAAATTTAGAGTGAGGTTTTACATCTGATTATTTATTTACATACTTTGAGGCTTCGTTTATTTTATTTTTTTCATTCTTTATTTAATTCTAGTGGGTTAATAGGCTATATTATGTTAATTATCTTATAAGAGATACTTTTTTTTTCCTTCTTTTTTCTCCATCAGATAGATAAGAGATACTTCACTTTATACTTATCATTTCAAACTTCTAAATTTTACCAAAATCAGATTTTTAAGAACAATTGTTGACTGCTCTTCTTAAGACTTAAGTTTTTAAAACATAAATTATAGTAATCCCATAAGTCCCTCATAAATTCATAATCAATGCCCCTAGCAAATACTTTTCAAATAAAAAGATATAAAAGACAAAATGGTGTTGTAAAAGTAAACAAATTATTGAAGTTCAACGTTAACTTGTACATGCCTTGATGATTTCCCGTATATATCCGTAGCCTCAAAAATTTGAGAAATAATCCCTTGTAAGGTCTCAACTGATGCATAAACAAGAAGCAAAATGGCACGGGCCATAGTCCAACCTAGAAGAAATATCCAAGTATAGTCTTTTAAATAAGCTATTTCAAGGTTAATGATATTCAAGTTTGATATCCTTGTTCATTATGCTCTCACAGATCTGCCTAAAAAGTAATTTTATTACTCACCCAGAACTGATAAAGATCTATATCTACATGATATAAAAAATATTCTACAAAGATGGAGTACAAGACATAGTGTTGCAGAAATTCTGTGTAAATGCATGTTATATAATATTCAAAATTTCATAAAGGAGCTTCCATAACAAACTAGGATAAAACTAGCTATGCTTATTCTCAGCTAAACTGGAATACGTAGGCTGCTATGATGCCTTGGATATATGGCAGTCGGAAAGTCCAGCTTTATGGTTGTGAAGGCATCGGCGATGTTGGAGGCTTGAGATCAGGATACTGCATATAGCACATTCAAAGCAAAAGATTAAACTTTGAAGAACAATGAACATGAAGTATAGGTTAAAATTGTGTATGGTAACAATCCACAACCAGCAATTTCACAATCTCAGAATTTGAAAAAAGACCATCTTCAGTCTATTGATAAGAAAGGGTGCACTAGGACTGGAAAATGTTGCGTGTGGAAATCATTTAAAGAGTTGAAATGATGAAAGAAGCAGTTGAAAATAAACAGGAAAACTTACATTAGGATAAGGTGAAAGTGGCCTTGAACTTTCAGGTAGTGCATCTGCTTTGACTTCTGCATTAGGGACTGAATTGACTTCGGGGGTAGGCTCGGAGGTTGCTTCTACTTTAGGTGGGGCGATATCTTCCTTAGGAGCTGATTCAGTTTTCTCAACAGTGCTGGTGGCTGCAGCGGGGCTTGCCTCTGCAGGTGCAGGTAGAGCTTTGCTACTCACAGAGTCTGGAAGGAGAGCCTTCCCTATTTGCTGAATTTTCAAGATGGCAAGGAACCAAACATGATTAACAAAATCGTTATTACTAAGAAATATTTTGCAGAGACAATAATCTTGATAAGTTCTGTACATATGTGGAGGTTACCTTAATCTCATCTACCAGCTCCTTTGGAGCAACCTTAGTGGTGAGAAACTCATCAACTTGTTTCAGAGTCTGCTTTCTGTCCTGCAAAGGGAAAATATTGTAATATTAAAGGACCTCTCACATCTCAATACTTTGATCCCCCATGACTGTTATCTAATTTAATTAAGACTAGGAAGAATTGGTCGATAAAGTCACTCATTTGACCAGCAATCGAAAACTTTCAAATCCCTTTGCCACTTTAAACCAAATATATTTCTAAACCATTATGAACTGAAAATAATGTGCATGCATGAAACAGTCTGTTCAATGCATAGGAAAATATTATCTAGGAGTATCAATTATCTAAGTCTTGATAATAAAAGAACATAGAGGCCTAAACTAAGAGTTAGCATATTTTACAGCTGTACAATTGAAAAAGAGGAGACTGTATCATCTTAGCAACATTGACGATTGCCTTCGTTCAGGGCATAAAAGAGTACTATAAAGGAAATATACAAATTAAGACGTGATCTCTCTTTGACGAGTTATTCTCGAGTATTAAATAATTATCATAGAACACTTTTCAGATGTGATATGGACATTTCTTTTCAAGGCTATATATGGGAATATGCCAGTTGCAAGAACGAATAGCACCGACAAACCTCTGCAAACAGAAGTTTCTTGCCAACCAGTTGGACTAGTGCAGCTGAGCCTAACAGTTGGAGTATCGTTTCTACCTGAAAAGGGAAGAAATAGTAAGCTGTCCACTAAATCCAGCTCAACATTCGAATGAGGGGAAAAGAAGTTAGACCCTAACCTCTGTGAAGGCTAAAAGCCCTAGCCCAGCAGCTGCTGCAGCACCTAAGCCTACAGTAACAGCATCAGAACCTTCCTGTTTATTAAAAATGAGAAGCCAAGATAAGTGTGTGATCAAGTAATTCTAGACTACTAGTTCACCATACTGCCTCATGAATTTCATAATTGTGCAAAGTTAACTAGTCTACGAGAGTGCATCTTCGTTAACAATTAATTTTAGGTGTGAAAACACAAAGTAAGTTACGGGACAAAAAATAGTTGAATGCATCAGGTTCATGGAGGAAAACATTGATTTGGATGGGCGTCAGGGGAATACATGAAGGAGAAAGGGTAACATAAAGACATTTTTCTGCAAGATCTCCCAGCATTTTCCAAATTTTCACGGGCATTTACTGAACCAAGCATAAAAATATTGGGCATGCCATATCATTGTCATGTTAAGATCTGCATCAAAGTAGTAGTAATACCATTGTATACTCTCATTGCTAGCTAATTACTTGTTTGGAGTAAGAGAAAAACAAATGCAGATGACATTCTTTAACTCAGATAGGATCGTCAGATCTGTTAATTAGTAGCATGGTTTAGAAAGGGAAACATACCCCAAGAACACCGTCAAGAGCATCGGACAGATTGCTCAGATCAAGACTCAATGTTTTCTTAGGAACTATCCAAGGAAGGCCACTGTTCTGCAAAAAGTGGAATCCATTAAGCTTCATGCCCACCAAACTGTTTTCAAATGAAAGTCAAGTACAACTAGATTTGTGAATATTACCAGCCATCCCCGGGGTCCTTCAGCACCATCTTTGATTGCATAAGCAGCTTTAAATCCATTTTCTGTGACTAGCTCCGCAACCAGTTCAGAGTTCCCATCAAATCTGGCTTCATTACAATTCATAAAGAGACAGGATTAGATTCAATACAATGGATACTTGGCTCATACAAGAATTCCAATATAAATCAATAAAGGGAAGATGCACCTATGAAAATCACATCAATAGAAAAATTCAATTTGCCTACTGACATTTAATTTGAATTGTTCCTTTAATCCCTCAATGCACCACCTAGTAGATTAAAGATTTTAGAGATAATCTCAAACCCCAAGATCCAACTAGCTGGTATGCTCTTCAGTCTAAACTCTAAACCGTTTCGAATTATTGCCAGTGAGTAGGATAACATCCATTGTTTACTACTCCCTCTGTTCCAAAATACTAGTCACTTTTTGCTTCTCGAGATTCAAACTACATGAACTTTGATCAACATTTTAAGCTGTATATTTTCATCATATTAATATGAGAAGAATTGCAACTTGCAATTTTCTCGTATACTTTTTGAATATATAAATTTTAATCTAATCCAATTTAGCTCCAAAGATTAGTCAAGTTGACTCTCGAGAAACGAAACGGGACAAGTATTTTGGGATGGAGGGAGTATGTTAGATTTTCAATCGGAAAAGAGAACTTTCAACAGTTTGGAAGATAGTTGCTTGCAAATTTGCATGATTGACTAAAAGGTCACTGCATAAGATGGTGAGCTCACTAATTATCTTAAAGGATGTCAATACAAGCAATTCTCAATAAATTAATGTTTAGCTTCCTGCAGAGTTTTAAAAAAAAAAATCAACTAGATAAGCTAAATACCTACATATTATATCAGATTAAAAAAGAACTAAACAATTCTTTTCAAATCTTACTTGTCTAGAATGAAGAATGTAGTATTCTCTGGCTCCTTGAACTTCAAAGCGAGCTTTTTCAAGAACCCAGGCTTATCTTCACCCTTATAAACAACTGTAACTGGTTTCTTCTTCAAACCCTTTATATCTGGACTCCCAACTTCCCTCAATTCACTAGGTGCTCTTATATCAAGAAGCTGTGCACTTGCATCTTCTGCCAATTTTGCATAAGCTGTCTTGGCAGACTCAACACCAAATGATGACTTAGGCTTTCCAAGAACCTGAAACAGAACTATTGGTAAAGCCAAAGCAGCAAATCCACCAGCTATAATTATAGGATTCTCTGATGCAAAAGTGGTCACAGTTTCTGCAACTGCAGTTGCATCAAAGTCAGCAGCTGGACTGGTTGTAGATAGCTCAAGTGTCTCCTCATATGTTAATGCTTTAGCTAAGCCTGTAGTACTTAGTGCTGATGATAGAAGTACTAAACCCCCTTGAATTTTTCTTGATAAATTTTCTACTGAACAGAGATTCTTGAATGGGAAAGAAATGGGGTGTGATGGGATTTTTCTTGGTTCATTTCTTCTATCAGAAAGAACACTGAGAGGTGTCAATCTTACTGCATTAATGGCCCCCATAGCATAACTTTTTATCACTAATTACAGCAAAATTTCTATGAAGTTTATTGAAGCTTTGTAGCTATACCATGAGATGAGAACTTGTAGTACTGGCTAAATTTGCTTCCAGCTGTACCAAAAGTTCTAGTGCAATTTGGCTGGTGTGGTATGTAACGAGGGGTGACGTGGAAGGAGAGAAGGATATCCCACCACTCATTGGATTCCACGTGTCACAGAAGGATCACAGAGCTATTGATCATGTTATTGTATGGCCAAGAATTAGTGCAGAAAATGATGATTTTATGAAGTACCACTGTACCACTTCATTGTGCTTCACTTTATTACACTGTACTCCGCTTCTGGACATCTTGATCTCCCAACTAGCTTACCAATTCATTGTGAGTCTATTAAAAAAATCGTTATTATTTAACCTTCATATTATAAATTTTAAATTATTGTCTCGATATGATTTAATCATAAAAAATAATTGAGTTCTTTCAGTGAATTATAAAGTTATGTTTACTCGTTTCTTCTATTCATACTCCTATTTTGGATGCCAAAAGTTTTCTCTAGTACATTTTATTTTTGTTCTAATTTAATCTCAAAGATTGGTTGGCACGAGAACCTAACTGGTGGACTGTTTATGAAATGCCTCATTCATGGTACAGATAACAAATTCCTCGTTAAAGTCACTTATGTTTGTTTTATCAATAAGGTGATTCAAGTTCAACTAGTTCACCTAAAGTCATTATTATAAAAAAAAAAAAAAAAAAAAAAGATAATTACATAAATCTTCCCAAATTTGGTTTCGTAACACTTAACTCCTTTGTGGTTATACTTGCTCGTCCTTATTTTAATTTTTCTTGTGACAATTTTTTAACCTAATTATTATTAATATAAGAAAATGATTTAACCAATTTTCAAAACAAAATTTGTTTTTAAAACTAAACAGTTCTTATATCATATTTAAGAATAGGTAATGGATCGGTATTTTGAGTGGGTCATTCGCACAAATGTGCTTATTCGAGGGTAGTTTTTAACTTTTGCCTCTCAAATTGCTGGTCTTAAATTTTTGCTCTTCGGCACTTTAAGTGGCCGAAAACACCCCTGAGATTCTGCGTTGGAGCTCAGCAGATATAAAAAAAAAAAACAAAAAAAAAATCACAAGGCAGAATTTCGTAGCAAATAGGCCTATTCTGGCATTAGGTCGTAAGGCCTAACTTCTGTAGAATCACAGCAGAGTAAAAAAAATAAAAATCCGTAAGCCAAGCTAGGCCTTAAAGCATAGTGCCTTAAGACATAGTTTCTATATAAAAGTTATGCCTTAAAGGCATAACTTTACACTTGTTCGGCATAAATTTTGCCTTAGGCATAACTTAGAACTACAGAAGGTATGTCTTATAAGGCTTAACTTGACACTGCATCATAACTAAGTTAGGGCCTAACTTTCGCGAAACTCTTATCTTGTGATTTATTTATTTTTACTGAACCGGATTTCAAACTCAGAACCTCGAGGTATTTTTGACCACTTTTTTAGGCGAAAGATAAAAAATTAAAGACCAGCACTTTTGAAGGACAATCCGCACAAAAAAAAAATGACTTTAAGTCCATTCCGATCTGAGAGTTGACAGAGGCTGAGAGTGGATATTTTAAGCCTTGTGAAAAAGAAAAAAAAGCCTTGTGGAATTGTCATGCCATTAGTAACAGCTAAGAATGCAATTATATTTCTGTTATGCATACTAATTCCACTAGGAATCCTACAACAATACCTTTACTAGCTTTCAACTACCCCTAACATAAATCAATTTCACTTGGCACTTGAATTTGTTTAGCTCTTCTTCTCAACTTGTTATTCTTAATAATTGGAATGCTATCTACTTCCTAAATTTAGGTTAATATGCGAACAATCCTAAACCATTAGAATTTTACTCAACCTATAAAGTCAAATTAATGTGAGGGATACACAAGGAAGGAGTTGTGTTAATTATCTAAATTAAACCCTTCAGTAAAATTGGTTTTAACAATTGGTACAGAAAAACTCGCCCTTGTGAGAAGAAAAAAAGGGCGTGGGATGGCGATATCAACCTAGTTTTTTTTTAAAAAAAAAAAGGATAACCAAGCCTTCTTGGTTAAATCTTTTTTTTTTAGTATTAATAATAATTAGGTTAAAAAATTGTGACAAAAAAATTAAAATAAGAGAGACAAGTATAACCACAAAGGAATTAAGTGTTACAAACTAAAACTTGGGAGAGATTTATGTAATTATCTTTTTAGTTTTTTTTGGCTACAATGACTTTAGGGGTAAAACTAGTCTAACTTGAGTGACCTTATAGATACAAAATAAACTTAAGTGACTTTAATGAGGAATTTGTTACACTTCAATGACCTTTTAAGTTATTCGCTCCTGTTTTATAGGATCTATACTCTCACGCTCTAGAAAAGAGCACAAAACATGGATGTTGTCATGTCAACAATGTATATCTAAGTGATACGGTATAAATAGAGGTTAAGTATTCAAACAGGCATATAAGATTAGTTTAGGTGGCTAGATATAATTTTCTGATAAAATTTAGAGTGATGTCTCCATATATTTGTCCATAGAAAAATCAGTATCCTCAAAATAATTGACAAGTGATTTTTTTTTTTTTCAAAGTCATTTTCTTCTGAGCAAAATAATTTTCTTTTTCAAATTTATTTATCTTAACAGTCCGTACATACGCAACCATGTTGTGCATTACAAAAATGTTTTTTACAATTAACTGGACATATTCCTACACAATCATTGTCAATATCGCAAGGTAATTTGGTATCGATTTGCACATCTCCACTCGTATATTCAATTGATGTTGAGCCACTTGAATCTCCCATCACCTTTGAGAATGACGAACCTACAAAATTCAGTTTACAATAATCAAAGTGTTACATTAGCCAGAACAATAAACAAAAGCTACTTAATTTATGAATATGGAGAGATAAAAGATAGTATACGAGAAACTAAATTACCAAATGAAATCAGCAAAATGATGCATAAGAAAGCCAAATTGATTGATGTCTTGGCCATTTGTGATTGCTTTGAACTTCAACTTTGTAACTTAATTAGGAGCTTGTGTTTGCTAGAGATAAATCATTTGTGTATATATAGTGTGTGGACTTGATTTTCATAGTCTGAACACATGGTATATAATCACATGAAGTGTTTTATGGAATTGGCAAGTTCTTAACTATGGTGGATTTGCATTTTTTTGGTAACGAACAAAATAAAAACAATACATTAAAAAATATGGTCCTAACAATAGATTATATATCTTGAAAAAATATTCATGAATGTGTCATACAGTCAAATCTTTCTGTAATTGTCATTCATTGTAACATCATTTCATTATAACAGCCTAATTTTCTCCGAACCGATTTTTCATGTTATAGTTTTTACTTCTCTATAGCATCATTCTACCTATAACAGCAGTGTCATTCATTAAAGCATTACACTCGTTGTAAAATTACCTCTATATAACAGTCATACTCAAATATTGTGTAATAATATTTTATAAGAAATATATTATGTATAAAAATAAAAATATTAAGATATTTATGGTAATCATCAAAGGAAAGCTATTGAATTCCTTTTTGCTGAAAGTTTTGACAAAAATCTTCATCAATTCAAGCGTTATATTATCACTAAGAAACTGGAATTTACGAAACAACATACAATTGTAGAATTCTTACGTCAAACTTGAAATATTTAAATTTTTAATTAATTTTAAATGTATATGTCCTTTAGATTTTAATTCTTTATCGGTACGGGACAACTAATTATGGATTTATTAGTCAATTAAATTTTAATTAATGAAATATGAAAATCAATTGAGATTTTAACATTAACAAGTATTTTATTTTCGTTTATAACATAAAAAGTACATAAAAATAAATTTTGCGTGCTTTTGTTTGTAACAGCTAAATGAGATCCAAACATAAAACGTCAGTACATACATAATAGCACCTCACTATAGCAGCATGAAATATTCGGACAAACGCTGTCATTATAGAAAGGTTTGATTGTAGTATTTTTCATCAAAACTTACATTACTGTGGATAATTAAACTTAACATGACTGAATTTTATTCTTTAATCAAATTCAGTAAATGAAGTATAACTGGTTTGGTTATACATTAATAGATGGAGTAATTTAATATATTAGCATTATTCGTAAAATGAACTAAATTAATATGACTCTTTTCCTTTATAAGGTGATATGGCCACGTGTTAAGAATTGACAAAATTTCACAATTTTGGTTCATTATGAATATATGATAAATGTGTATTTTAGTGACTTACTAGCAAGCTATGCCCGTGCAATGCACGGAGCCCAACATGATTAATTTGGTTATTCAATTTACTTAGTCTTTATGATTTGTATATTTTGTAAAGTATACTGCGATTTTCCTTAGTGAGTCTCCATATTATTTTCTTTTTCTCTTATTTTCCCCCTTAATTTCTCAATTGTTGTTAAAATTTATCTTATTTTGGTTGTGTTCGCCTCCTTTTATATTTAGAAAGTTGACAATTTAAATATCCTACATGTCATGTTTATAATCACAAGATTCAAAAGATATTTTATTATATTATACACATTTTTAATTTAGAACCACAGGATTTGAAAGTCTATCTTTATTTCTTAAACTCCGTGTCTAGTCAAACGCAGACACTTAAATTGAGACAGAGGGAGTATATGCCAAATGAAGGAAATGAAAGGACAATTGAGATACTGCGAACCCGTAGGGACTTAAAAAGTAAACACACAAGAGGTAGAATTAATGTTCAACTTCTGAAATGTACACACGTTAGTCCCTGCTTAGAGTACAATTTCAGTTGCTTTTTGTACAACTTATTGTTGTTGTGCCCGTCCACCTTGGGCGTTTATATATAATAGATAGAAATATAAAAAAAATATAAGAAAAATATAGAATAGAAAAATAGACATATATTTTTAATAATGTGGTAATATGGGACAAAGGGAGTAATTCATTTATTATTCTTAAAATTGAAGTGCATACGTGTATACATGAGAAGATAATAAATATTTAGTACTATGACATATGTCCGCGTGGGATTTATTAATTCTTAAAGAACGTGAAAATTCAAAAGTGAATAAGTAAAAGTACACAGAGGAAATAAATTTGTGTAGGAGAATTAAAATTGAACTGCATACGTCTATACATGAGAAGAGAATAAATATTCAACAAGAACGTGAAAGGTCAAAAGTGAACAAGTAAAAGTGCACGGAGGAAATAAATGTGTCGGAGAATTAAAATTGAAGTGCATACGTTTATAAATGAGAAGGGAATAAATATTAAGTACTATCACATATGTAAATATTCAGCAAAAATGTGAAAGGCAAAAGTGAACAACTAAAAGAGCACAGAGGAAATAAATATGTGTCGGAGAATTAAAATTGAAGTGCATACGTGTATACATGAAAAGAGAATAAATATTCCATACTATGACATATGTCCACGTGAGATTTATTAATTCTCAAAGAACGTGAAAAGTGAACAAGTAAAAGTGCACGGAGGAAATAAATTTGTGTAGGAGAATTAAAATTGAATTGCATACGTCTATACATGAGAAGAGAATAAATATTCAGCAAGAACGTGAAAAGTCAAAAGTAAACAAGTAAAAGTGCACGGCGGAAATAAATGTGTCGGATAATTAAAATTGAAGTGCATACGTCTATACATGATAAGGGAATAAATATTAAGCACTATGACATATGTCCACGTGGGATAAAAAAGTAGTTGGTTAAAGTTTACAAGTTATATAGCTTTTGGTACAAACATTCATTGCGTGTACAATTTGTAAAGCTTTGGGTACAAGCAGGTATTGCTGTGTTGGTCCTCCTTAGCCACGTATATAGAATAGACTAGATGGATTATGCCCGTACTGCGCACGGGCCCAACACTTCGGATTATAGTGTATTTATGTATATGTATATATATATATATACACTATGTTCAAAATATGATTAATATAACATTGTAGTTTGTGCTCCGTATCTAAAACTTTATTTTATTCGTGTTTGCTACGAAAATTTATTAATATTTTTTAAAAGAGAAGACTTGTTTAAAAGAAAAGTATTTTTCTCTCTTTGAGATAAAATAATAGCAATATTTAAGCATCAGTTGATACTTTCAATTTTAATTCGATTAATTTAAAAGTGTAAAATACTTATTATTTTTTATCAAATTTTTATTTGGATAATTCTAATTCAAATTATTAAATTAATTTTACATGTTTGAAACGAAACAAAGTAGAAATTAATTTTCTATTTAAACGAAGAAATACAATTTTTTAATTTTTGGTAAATATTCTCGGT
This sequence comes from Lycium barbarum, assembly GCF_019175385.1. Classification (NCBI taxonomy): domain Eukaryota; kingdom Viridiplantae; phylum Streptophyta; class Magnoliopsida; order Solanales; family Solanaceae; genus Lycium; species Lycium barbarum. Next base: position 110,930,309 of record NC_083342.1, on the reverse strand, counting down.
TTAACTCATTTTACTTGTCATGTTGTCTTTTGCATAGTTTTTTAAGGAAATGTGAATTAGAATTATAATTTGACTAATTTACCTTATTCATTATTTGATATTCATTTGATATTAATCTCTTTTCACATAAAAGTAATTAAATTGTATCTTATTTTTTAAATATATATATTTTAAGTATATTTATTTTAGTAAACATAACAAATAAATGACATGGCGGAATAGCAAATACAACAATTAAATATTTTGAAGAAAAGTAATAATATGAGGTTCATGTTTTTTGCTGTGTAGTAATTTCATTTGCTCTCACTAATGGGTTAATATGCATGTGGCAATGAATTCACTATTATTGACTTGATGGGGATACTTTGGAAATTACATGAATATTGTTTTATTTTTTAGTATATGGGGTGCACATGTTTTTTTTTTTTTTTTACGTTGCCTTTTTTTTTTTTTAATATATTGGGTTCATCTTTTTTTTTTCATGAGTTTGGAGAGAGTGGGGTCCACTTTTTTTTTTCATGAGTTTGGGGAGGGTGGGGTCCAGGCTTTTTTTTTTTTTTAAGAGTGACTGTCGACGAAGCATGGGTAAACCGATGCTTGTATATAGTAGAAAAATAGAAATATAATAAAATATTTCTATCTATACTTTTTAGAAGAGTTGGTAATATAAAGTATAAAACGTCATTTTTTTGCCATTAAATAAAAAAGTGGGTGGGACCACAAAAGATTTTTTTACTCTTAAATAAAAAAGTAGGACCGAACACGGACGACGATTTTGCCTCTATAAACCGACTCTTCTATATAGTAGTAATAGTAAAGTAATACATATAATTTTTTTATCAAGTTTTGATTTGGATAATTCTAATTCAAATTATTATATTAATTTTACATTTTTTAGATGAAACAAAGTAGAAATTTGATTTTTTATCTAAATGAAGAACTTCTATTTTTTAATTTTTAGTAAATATTTTTTGTTTAACTCATTTTACTTGTCATGTTATTTTTTACACGATTTTTTAAGGAATCGTCAATTAGAATTATAATTTCACTAATTTACCTTATTGATTATTTGATCTCCATTTAATATTATTTTTTCTTTTATGACACTAATCTCTTTTCACATTTATTAGAGTAAGGAAAAAATGAAAAAGTAATTAAATTCTATCTTATTTTAATATATAAGTATTTTAAGTATGTTGCTGTACAATAATTTCATTTGCTCCCACTAATGAGTTGATACGCATGTGGCAATGAATCCATCATTATTGATTTAATTGTTTGATTTTCTAAGCACTTTTTTTTTTTTAACATTGTTTGTTTTTTTAATATGGGATTCATTTTTTTTATTAATATTGCTTGATTTTGTTAACATGTGGTCCACGGTTTTTTTCCCGTGAGTTTGGATGTGGGGCCATGAGGATACTTTGGGAATTACATGCATATTGTTTGATTTTTTAGTATATGGGGTGCACGTGTTTTTTTTTTTTTTAAATATTGGGTCCATCTTTTTTTTTTCATGAGTTTGGAGAGGGTGGGGTCCACTTTTTTTTAATACTGGTTGGTGTTTAATATGGGGCCCACAATTTTTTTTGCTTGATTTTGTTAATATGGGGTTCACTTTTTTTCCCCGTGAGTTTGGATGTGGTGGGTTCAACTTTTTTTTCTTTTCCTTTTACTTATTGTAGTTATAATGATATTTAACACTTATTGATAAAGTTTTTAAACTCATCATTTATTGTTTTTAACGATTTTTGCACTTGTCTTATTTTAAAATTTTACAGTATTTTCATGTCTTTTACTTTAAATAGAATACGCAATAACTCTGTTTCTTTTGGTCTTTTAAAATGACTCATTTTCTAGTGAAAGTTTACTTGATATTCTTTTTTGCTACCTTTTCACAATTACACTATAATAAACTCTCCTATTCAAAATTATTCGCTCACCTTGTTTTATTTTGGTGATTAAAATTTAAAAACTCAAATATAGTCAGTAGATCTATTCTCTAGGAAAAGAATATAACAATTTAGTGATATTCTTATGCTAATTTATTTAAGTGTATACAATTCTTAAATTAAGTCAAAATGAATTTAAATTGTCCTAAAAAAAGTTTATCAGGCTTGCTATTCAGTTTGAGCAATTATATTAACTATCTAATTTAATCACTGTCAATTATTTCTAGACTTTGACCTATGGTTGGTATTTAATATGAGATCCACAATTTTTTTTTAACATTGTTTGTTTTTTTAATATGGGATTCACTTTTTTTTTTAATATTGCTTGATTTTGTTAATATGAGGTCCACTTTTTTTGAATACTGGTTGGTGTTTAATATGGGGCCCATATATATTTTTTTTAATATTAGTTGGTGTTTAATATATAGGGCATTTTACATAAATAACAAACATTTGGGGTTTAATCAAACTGCATAGCTAATGTTTCAATATTTAGCAAATCAGCCTAGCTCCCACATGTGTATTCAATTTTTTATTTTATTTTTAGCTGTATTCATGAATACAACAATTTTTTCCCACTGTATTCATGAAATAACTATCTGTATTCATAAATTGACTGTTGTATTCATGAATACAACAAGTAAAAATTGAATACATATAAACCAATAATTACACAAATACATCATATTTTCCGATATGTATACAACAGATACAGGCAAAAAATACAGTATAAAACATTCATACACCAAAAAATTAACAAAGATGTCATATTTTCCGGTATGTATACAACAAATACAAGCGAAAAACATTGTATACACGGTAAATATACAACAAAATAAAGCGAAATTTTGAATTTTTTCCAGATCTGATCGGAAAAAATTCCGGCGATACAGATCTGACCGGAAAAAATTCCGGCGAATACAGCGTGCATCTGGACATTTTTTCTCCGACGCCGTTCTGAGTTTTTTTCTTCTTTTCCGACATAGATCTTAGTTTTTTTTTTTCTTTTTTGCTTCCAACAATGCTCAGATGTGTTGTATCTGTTGTATTCCGAACGACATTTTGGCATTTTCGCCGGAGAAGATGCACGACATTTTCGCCGGACAGTGAAAAAAAGGGCACGGCATTTTCGCCGAAGCTCCGGCGGCGATGGTGGCCAGCGGCGGAGCAGTGGGGAGAAGAGGGGGGAGAGAAATGGGAGGGATGGGTTGGAAGTGAATAGTGGGATGAGTATTCTATTTTGTGTGTGTATATATATATGTAGTTACTAAATGGTATTAATATACAAATGTTTGCTATGAGAAATAATTAAATCAAACTATAGCTACTAAATGTCAATACCCACTATATGTTTGCTATATCACGTAGTTATTCCTAATATATATGGGGCCCATAATTTTTTTTATGGGCCTATTTAATACGGGTCCCATTTTTTTTAAGGACCCTTTTTTTAAGGGCCCACAACGGACGACCAAAAAGGACTCAACTGGTGCTTCTATATTGTAGTAAAATTACTATATTGCTGTGTTGGTCCTCCTTAGCCACTTATATATAATAGAAATTACTATAATATGGTTAATAAGTAGAGGTTGAAAATATAAAATTTTGATCGACAACTTGCATTTTGTGTTCGCTTTTATATGATACGATTTCTTTTGAAGATTCACTCAATTTTCTCTTCGATAATTAATTGTAAAGATAGGTTTACACTTATTGATTAAAGATAGACGTTTTTCCGCACGTGAACCTTCGTTTGCAAATCAAAACTATCAGATTTGCCCTTTAACTATGTAAAATGGTTTAAATTCACTCTTAAACTTTGAATAACAAGGTTATCGTTTTAGCGGAAGCAACACTGTCTTCTTCAACACACATAACCTCTCAACAGCTACATCTTTATCCCGTGAGCTCAAATTCACCACGCTCAAGCCTCAAACCAACAACAACTAGGTCTTTGTCTAACAACCCCCCCCCTATTTGCCCTATTTTCTTTGTCTACCTCAAACCAACTAAAAAACTCAAATGATGATTAATTGCAATCACTAGCGATCTAGAACTCTATAGCAACCTCCTAATGCTAAAACAAACCAAAGTACATAATATTCAACTCCTAAAACAGTCCCAATAGTGTCATGGCCCGGTCAAGGTGGGTTATAGTAACTGAGGGTCAGTAGTGTTCTAGAGGTTGTAAAAGATGAAGGTATGTGAGGATAGCCTGAATGTGGTGATTTTTATGTGGAATTTTCGTTTGTTCTTTTTCTGAGTGTCCGGGGGCGGGGGGAGGGGGCGCAGTGATGAAGTAATGATGGATTTCAATTTTTAGTTGGTGTTTATCAAAGTGGAGAGAATCAATTGTTATGATGATAGTTGATTTGGAGTTTGAGGGACGGGGACGAGAAAAAAATGAAATATTGATCATTTCGCAAAGTTTAAGAGCAAATTTGGATCATTCATATAGTTCAACGACAAATTTGAATCTTTTTCCTCGTAATAATGGCCCACGTGTTGGAACACCTCGATATAGTCTATAAGGACGTATCTAGGGGTAAAAACACAAATAACCACTTTTCATCCCATGTAATTGAAAAAAGTCATGGAGTATGAAATTCCGTGATAATGAAATTTCACTTGTGCATGACCGTGGATATATTTTGACATGGCTGAAAAGTGGCATGCAGGGGCGGATTTAAAGGGGAGGGAGGGTGTTCACCCGAACACCCTCGATAATTTTTTTTGCTATATATAGAGTAGATTTTTTTGTGTTTATGTACATATATAACTTTTGAATACCCTGAATAAATGCAGAAGGTTAGCTCAAGTAACTAGAGTGTTCAAAACTCTCCAGCGTCCAAGGTTTGATTCCTACGGACAACATTTTATTTTTATTTTTTATGTTTAGCTTTTTTTTCTTTTTTCTTTTTTCGAACTCCATAAGTGAAAATCTTGGATCCGCCACTGATGACAAGTGAGCGCTATTTCTACCAAATCTAGCTCATTTTTTACGATGGTTTAGTTGACCCTCAACTATCAATGGATGACAAATCTAGATCATGTCGTAAAATCCAAGGACAAATTTGTATCTTTATCCTTTTTTTTTTTTTTTTAAAAGTAATTCATATATATTGAAAAAGTTGATTTTAGGTAAGCTGACATATTGCTTTTTACCAAAGTCATTTTCAGCATTCTCCACATCATTTTTTTGCGCGGATTGCCCTTCAGAGGCACTAATCTTTAATTTTTGTCCCTCGAATTGTTTATCTTTTATTTTTGTCCTTCGCCTAATATCTTGAAGTTTGGAGTTCGAATCTCGGCTCAGTAAAAAAATTGCAAGACAGAGTTTCATAACAAAATTAGGCTTATTCGGGCAAAAGTTAGGCCTTAAGTTAGAGTTCTGCAAAATTCCAGCTGAGTAATTTTTTTTTTTTTTTTTTTTGCCTTAATGCAAACCTCTACCTTTTGCCTAGAGTTTGCCTATGCCTAAGGCAAAACTCTGCCTTAAGTAGAGTTTACAGTCAAACTCTGCTTTAATATAAAGTCAAATTCTGTCTTGCGAATTTCAAACTCTGCCTTGCCATTTTTGTTTTAATTTTTGATTGAGCGGGTGTTCGAATCTGGAACCCAAGAGTTTTATGCGAAGGATAAAAATTAAAGACCACACCTTAGTAAGGAATTTCGTGCAAATTGCACACTCCAGATTAATTAAAAATAAAAATATATTTAAGCTTATGCAATTTAAAATTAATTAAGTAGTATTTAAAATTATATATTATATACCTCATTTTTAATATATAATAAACTAAATAATGTAAAACTTATTAATATCAATATCTGAATTCTTGCATTAGGTTTCCACATAATTTCGAAGACCATAATCAATATTAGCCTATTAGGTGACCACCTAGAAGATAATAGTGAATAATATAGAAGCAGATAATATTATTTTCTTCTGGGGTTTTTTGCTCTTTCTGATAAACCCTAACCATATCAACATCTCCAACATTCATAGCTCTGCTCTAACCACCTAAGGTCAGTGTATTGTTTTCTTCTTTCTTTCTCTCATACTGCTTATTATTGCTATCTAAATTCTGCTTTAAAAACTTCTTGTTTTCATGTTTTATAGTAATCTATTTCTTTGATAATTCTACCAAGAATTGGGACTCCTCATGGAACCCAAGGTTCTTCTTTCCTCAACATCAAGACCCTTTGCTCCAAATGGAACTTTTCCCTTTTCCATTTCACATAAATCATCTTTTCTTCATAAAACTAGAATTTGTCCAGTGACCCATCTGGCTATATCAGCAAACCATTTTGGAAAGACTCAAATTTTGGGCAAAAGTTTAGCTTTTGGAGAAAAGAATGGATCTTTATGTAATTTAAAGACTCCATTTTTGGGCAAAAGTGTATCTTTTAGAGAAAAGAATGAATCTTTATGTAATTTAAGGAAACCCCAGGTGCCTAATTTTACAATTAGAGCAGCTGGTGCTGTGAAGAGAAGGAAAGAGCTTCCTTTTGATAATGTGATTCAAAGGGATAAGAAGTTGAAATTGGTTATGAAGATTAGGAAGATTTTAGTGAGTCAGCCTGATAGAATTATGTCGCTTCGCGAATTGGGTAGGTATAGAAGAGCATTGGGTCTGGAAAAGAAAAGGAGATTTATTGCTTTGTTGAAGAAATTTCCTGGAGTGTTTGAGATTGTGGAAGAAGGGGCTTACTCACTTAAGTTCAAAATGACTCCTGAGGCTGAGAGGCTTTACTTAGAGGAAATGAAGATTAGGTATGAAATGGAGGATTTGTTGGTTGTCAAGTTGAGGAAAATATTGATGATGTCTTTGGACAAACGGATTCTGTTGGAGAAGATTGGACATCTGAAGACTGACTTAGGTCTTCCATTGGAATTCCAGGATACAATCTGTAGGCGATATCCACAATACTTCAAGGTAGTTCCAACTGGACGAGGGCCGGCACTTGAGTTGACTCACTGGGACCCTGAGCTTGCTGTGTCTGCTGCACAGATCGCAGAAGAAGAGAATAGGCAAAGAGAGTTGGAAGAGAAAGATTTGATCATCGATAGACCACCAAGGTTCAATAGGGTGAAGCTTCCTAAGGGTCTTAAACTTTCAAAGGGTGAGATGAGAAGGATTAGTCAGTTTAGAGATATGCCTTACATTTCTCCTTATGAGGATTTCTCTGAAATAAGGCAAGGTACTCCGGAAAAAGAAAAACATGCATGCGGTGTGGTTCATGAACTTCTGAGCCTCACAGTCGAGAAAAGGACTCTTGTTGATCACCTTACTCATTTTAGGGAAGAATTTAGATTCTCTCAACAGCTGAGAGGCATGCTGATAAGGCATCCTGATATGTTCTATGTCTCTTTGAAAGGGGATCGGGACTCCGTTTTTCTTCGTGAAGCTTATCAGGATTCACACTTGATAGAAAAGAACAGGTTATTGCTCATCAAAGAAAAGCTTCGCTCCCTTGTGTCCGTTACAAGATTCAATCGGAGAACCACTCCACAAACTGATTCTGACGGAACAGAAAAATCTGAGTCCAAATATGGAACTGATGCTGAGGAAGGTGAAGATTGGTCTGACATTGATAACTTGGGGAGTGATGGATTTGATGATGGCGATGAAGATTCCGATGATGACTGGAGTGATGATGGTGATGAAGATATACCTCCTGACTTCAGTGACGATGAAGGTACTGTTAACCTTGAAGACAGGAAACTGACTAAAAAAGTTAATGGTACAAAGGAGGAAGAAAAGAATCTAGTCCCTGTTTTTCCAGATGGCCGGCCCCGGGAACGCTGGTGACAAATATAAACTTGTGCGTGAGATTATTTCATGCATGAAAGACATTGTAAAAGATCTTAAGTTACAACATCTGCTACTAGCCTATTACATTCGCACGAAGTTTGAAATCCCGGGTAAAAGGTTCTTCCATTCTTTCGACACCCTGTCTTTTCTCTTAATAGGCCTTGGCTTAGCATATTTGCATCAGACTTATGGTTTGATGTTGTCGTTAAGTTAAATATCTTTTAGATTACACAGCTCCTATATGCTTCTGCTGGAAGTGGCATGTGAATTCTTAGTTCTGTACTAATTGAGGCGCTAAAGCTTTCAAATGTTAAGATTGTTTGCCAGATTGTAAAATGTGGCTTTACATAATACAACATGGTGCTCATGGCTTATTGACTCCTGCTCTTTTCTGTTATGTAATTCGAAACATATAAGCATTTGTCTTTCAAACCCTTGCTCAGATCAGTTCTCCATCTTAAGAAGTGATGACATATATTGCCCCAAGGGATTTGGTTCAATGACAAAGATAGCACACACCATAGGATGTCTGGTAGGCGCACATTACGAGTTTGAGTCCTGTTGTGAACCAAGTCTGTTATTTAAGTGAAGAAAGGTCAAGGGCCCTGGCATTAACTACGAGTTTTATGAACCGAGTTTGGCTGGTGTCTAAGTAAGGAAGGGTAGAGAGTTGGGCATTAACTACGAGTTTTAAGAACCGAGTTTGGCTGGTGTCCAAGTAAGGAAGGGTAGAGAGTTGGGCATTAACTACGACAGATTTTCCGGTTATACAAAGGAAGAAAGATCTGATGGCATATATTTTTGGCCAGCTCTCTAAAGTGATGTGTTTTTTCTTGTGAACAGAAGGTTGTGGAATAAATGTCTTCTTCCCTTGATCACCATCTCCAAGTCATCTCCAAGTCTAAACCAAGTAATAGATGCCACCTGTATCATTATTTGGTTAGTGGGTTCTACTCAAGACAATATCAATGATATGAATGCTAGAATTATCAATTATAAAAATCAAGTTCTATGACTCTTAGTTCGATGTGGCACGTCTAATTTTTAATTTTGGTTATGACGTTTAATTTAGAAATTTTAATTTGATCGAAGTGCTCTATATACAATTCAATTGTTAGGAGTAAAAGATAGCATGAATTGTCATCTACATTAGCAATGCAGATTTATCAAGAGGCAAAGTGAAATCTTTCAATCTCTTATTTTACTATGTTCAACTTCATGCATTCCTCTATCCGGAGTACATTGAAAAGCAGTTAATATACAAAATTCTTTAGCTTTTAATGGCTCAAGCTTCCTTTTATTAATTGAATTAGCTAAATATAATTTGTTAACAGTAGCCATTGTTAGGCATTTACACTCTTTAAAAAATTATACATATTTATACGAGGCAGACGCACGTGCGTGCCCAGATACCAGTTATATATATAAGCAGAGAATGACAGTCAGTACTGCACGGTTTGTTCTGTACTCTTTCTTGTATTTCTAACGGTAATAAGTATTTAATCAGATTATGTAGCTTACTGATGTTGTTGGTCACTAGTCACTACCAATGTTTCTAGTCCATTATATTCTTGAGCAGCTTCACCACAATGTTCCGCTGCTACAGCCATTGTCTTATCGTGAATATTATCTGGCACCCATATATTACTCTGATCAAAAAGCAAAACCATATCTCCTATTGAATCATTCTTTATTATCACAGTTAACATGTGTCATTATAAGATGTAAGAGCCATTTTTCAACATTGAACCTAGTACCCTAGTTGTTTGTGGGAATATGGGGACCTCATACTTTGTTTTTGGGTTCCAAACAAAGAAGATCATTTACTTTGTCATTTATTTTATCTTTAACAGTGATTATCGTACAATTATTTAAAAAGTTGCATGTTTATACTAAAGCAAGATTCATGTAGATAAGGTGATCCACGTTGAGCTATATATGAGCAAATATTTACCTGCAACGGGTGTTTATACCTAACTAAACAATTAACTTTAAGAATCAACAAAGCAAAGTGAAAATGCATATCACTTAATCATGGTTAAGTATTAAAAAGTGTACATGCAAGACATATGTTTTACATTCATTGATTTCGTGTAAACACAGTCTTCCGAAAGAAACGAGCAATATTTCCATGTAATGTCCAACTTTGCCTAAAAAAGAATCTTTGTTGTCCTATTTTCTTAAAGTTCATGCCACCTTCTGCACTATCTGTTGATTTAAAATTAGATCAGTTATTTCCAGCTGTAAGGGCAATTCAGGGGACGAGGCGTAATGGCTGGTTTGGTTAAAGTTAAAGGAAATCCATAGATTTACATTTGTCTTGATGTACCCTTCTTGAAAGGGTATGTATATCTGGATATTTTATGGAAAAGTTTAACATATACGCTACAGTAAAAATTAGCAAAAAAACACAGTAATACACAACCCTATAGTGATCAACTAAAAAGGCCGATTCGTGCTGCACAGGGCTCAGAACCACTCTCTATTCGGAGTTTCTCTATTTTGAGGATCAAACTCGAGACTTCTCTTGCCGCGTGGGGTCCGCTCCCTACGTGGAGTTTCTTCATTCCCAAGCTACGAATTCTAGACCTGAGTGGAGGAATCCCTTGGCAGTCGTCTAGATACTTACATAAGGATATGGACATATAAATGAGTTCATGTAAAATGGCGGGGATTCGTTTTTTCTGCATGCAAATGATACCGCTAAATTGTGAAGCCACCATTCACTATTTGTCCTTGAGCTCTCGTGCTGTAATCAATAATCTTGAGGTTTCTCTATAACTGTACTAGTATTCGAATATTGTGTTGAGAATTTTAGATATCAACTTCCATTTTCGTTATCTATTAAGATAAAGAACATAGAAAACTATCAAAAGCAAGAATTATTCGTCAGGCAATAGGTCAAAAATATGATAAAATATTGAAAGAGGATGAGATGCTGTTATTCTTTAATCACGAGGGGTTGACTTCTATCTCTAAGTGACAAAGATTGTATATGGTCTACTCTAATGGGACTCTGTTAAGAATCAAAAGAATCTGGTTTTGCCACTCATATCAAGAGCCAAGATATCAAGGTCCCACAAATTTCTATTTTTCCGTTCTGTAATTTTATTTTGCCTATAAATAGGCAGCTCTACTTCTCTTCTAAATCATTCAGTTTGCCAATCAAAACAACTTTAATTGGCTCATCTAATAAATGAATTTTTCAGGGGCCTTATTGTTGCCTCTCCCTCAAGGGCTTCTCTCATGCATGTTTAAAGTATGAATTTATGGTTAAAAAGTAGAAAGCATGCCGGGAAAGAAGCTCTGGCGAGGAGAGCCAACAAGAAGTGTCTTATTTCACAACAAGAAGTGCTCTTTACAGGGAAGTCTTTTTTCACTCTCCCTCAAAGACTTCCGGCTTACAATGCCTTACATTTTGGTTTGTGCTACTGCCAGAGGTCTTTTGAGTGAGAGTGGATAAATTCTGCCATGATATATTATGCAGAATTCTGACTCAACAAAGAAACTGTTCTTCTTCAGGACTGATCTAGAGTGTTGTCTATGGATTCATGTGAACCTAGAGCTTTTCACCAGACCCTGTATATATGTATTAAGAAATCTACTAAATATCTATAAATATTTGACGGTGAGATACGCGTCTTTTCTTTTTCCTTTTGATTAACTGACTCCATTTTCCCCCCTATGCAGTTAGGGTGTATCAACTCTGTACCATCAGCTTAAAAGTGCCTCTACGATCACGAGAGACAGACAAAATGTGGATTATTTTTATCCTGAATATGATGTGAAGACTTAATTGAGTCGAGCAGGAGCAGATATAATTTTTTTCTGCATAACTGGCTTTGGCTTGAACTATGTATGCGTGGCTGAAAACTTTAAGACACCCATCATCACGAAGGAGTAGTAGGTGCAAGTGGTCCACTGACTTAAAATCCTGAATCTGCCTTTTGGAGTCGAGAAGTGGCTAGTTGTATTCTTTCTTGCTTGTTGTATGTTGATCTCTCTGGTAATTGATAGAGGAGCATGAAAACTCTAAGATACTGTATCTGCAAGAAATCTTAATACTACTTGGTTTTAGAGCATGAAGTCACTCAAAAGCTGTGAGAGATCACACTAATTAAGTCGATAAATCAGATAAACTAAAATAGCATAGGAATTACTAGCAAGTATTTTGATGTGTTTGAGTGTTGAATTCCATTACAATCGTCAATGATCCCTAGAAAAATATATGGTATAAAGGCCATGAGACTCTTTTGAGAATTGGAAATCATGGATCAACATCTCCAGAGTAACCAATATTGCCCACTGAAATGCTGCAATTTTATTTATATTCTGCCCCTTGAAAAGAACAAAGTTACAGGGCCAACCAAATTGACTGTGTTCTCAGTACAGGCAAAACATTGTGAGTTTTTCAAAAGTTACATTAAAGACAAAGAAACTCCCAGGAAAGGAACATTTTGGCAGCTAGCATATTGAACTCAATTAGCAGTAGAACATTTTGGCAGCTAGCATATTGAACTCAATTAGCAGTCACCTTGGACACTGAATTACATGCTACTGCACCATTGAACTAAAGTATTTCAGCCATTGGCTACATTGAAGCAAATATTGATCTCATAAAGTAGTTAGTCATCGGTTGACCATTCCGCAGGAAATGCAACTTTCTGCACATAGACGAGTTCTCATGTCACAAGTGCATCTAAATTCTCTTCAAATCTCAGGGGAAAATCAATGGGCCAAGTCCATGTTAGAATATGAGAATAAGTGAAGATAATGTTCTTGTTGTGACTTGAATAATTGTGATAATGCATATGGATGAGATGCCTAAGCTGCTCATACATTCCACCTTAGATTCCCCCTGATATAAATTGAGAAGTGGTTCAAGTTCTCCTTTTTCACTTGTGGAATTGATTAAGTCTTAAACAAAGAAAATTGATGCCAATAGAATCGAATAGATATAGAGAATTCAAATAATTAACCAACTAAATTGGAATTGAGATGTAGTTGATTAATGATTGGCTTGAGGAATATATATAAATCACCTACCTCATCTTAAAACTTTCATTTGATTTTGCCCCCTATTCTATAGTTTTTCTCAATCTTTTTCCTTCTTTCATTTTATTTTTTCCGGCAAACAAAATTTTTCCTTTTTCCTTTTAGAGTATGAGGGGTCCATTGCATTATTCAATTTTTTTTATTTTTTTATTTTTTATTTTTTCCACCCCATTTAGGAGGATTTATAGTGTTCCCTCACTTCCCCGTTACTCAATTTACTTATCTAAAAAGTACACACTAGATAAACCTTATCCACTGGATTCTTGATTTTCAGTCCTAAGAATTTATTTCCCTAGCCATTCCCTTCTGATTTTTCCTTCTAGTAGCTTTTGTTAGAGCCCTCCAAATTCTACTGTTTAAACTGTCATTTTTTTCACAATCAAGAACTAACCTTGGATGCCATAATTTTCTTCAAGCTCAAAAGCCACCATGGAGGCTGCTACTCCATTGTACAACTTCATTTCTTCACAGCCACTCACCCAAAATAAACTCAGATGTTATTCCACAAATTCTAGCCTTGTAAATGTAGCAGAAACACTTACTGAAACTTCACCCTCAACCTCCCTTGAATCACTTTCTTCATTGCAATTTGACTATGAAAAGAAGTTTAAGTCCCTAATTTCAGTCAGAGCTATGCATGCCAAGATGATAAAATTGTCTAAAGAATGGGATACAAAGAAAAATATGCAGTATTTTATCTCAGGTTACTTGGAATTTGGTGATTTTCAATCAGCTGCAGTGTTATTCTTTGTGGGGTTTGCGGAGAACTATTTGTATTGGAATTCTTTCCTTGAAGAATATACATATTTTGGAGGAAACCCATGTGAAATTCTTGAAGTTTTCAGTGAGTTGCATAGTAAAGGAGTGAACTTTAACACTGAAATTCTAGCTTTTGTTTTGAAAATCTGTTCAAAGTTAAGAGATATGTGGTTAGGATTGGAAGTCCATGCTTGTCTGATCAAGAAGGGTTTTGATTTAGATGTCTATACAAAATGTGCACTGATGAATTTCTATGGGAGGTGTTGTGGGACTGGGAGTGCTAATAAGGTCTTTAAAGAAACATCATTAATGCATGACTCTTTATTGTGGAATGAAGCAATTATGGTTAATTTGAGGAATGAAAAATGGCAAGAAGGTTTACAAATGTTTCGCGATATGCAGGCTTTACTTGTTAAGGCCAATAGCTTAACCATTTCCAAAGTTTTGCAAGCCTGTGGGAAATTGGGAGCTCTTGATGAAGGAAAACAGATTCACGGGTATGTTATCCGATATGCCTTAGAATCGAATATACTGATAAGCACTGCACTGATCAACATGTATGTGAAAAATGACAATCTTAAACTTGCTAGAGTAGTTTTTGATTCAATAGACAATCGTAATCTGCCTTGTTGGAACAGTATTATTTCGGGGTATGCTGCACTTGGTTACCTTGATGATGCGTTGGACCTATTTCATGAAATGAAAAGTTCTAACATAAAATCGGACATAATAACGTGGAACTGCCTTTTATCAGGTCATTTTCTTCACGGATCATATAGAGAAGTTTTGGCAATTCTGAGGAGAATGCAGAGTGCTGGTTATCAGCCAAATCGCAACTCTATAACTAGTGTTCTTCAAGCAGTGAGTGAATTAAGACATTTGAAAATTGGGAAGGAGATCCATTGCCATGTTATAAGAAATGGACTTGACTGTGACCTGCATATTGCAACTTCACTAGTAGATATGTATGTGAAGAATGATGATTTGACATCTGCTCAAGCTGTTTTTGACTGTATGACAAACAGAAACATTTGTGCTTGGAATTCATTAATTGCGGGTTATTCCTGCAAGGGACATTTTGAAAAAGCTGGTGATCTTTTGAATCAGATGAAGGAAGAAGGGATTAAACCAGATATAGTGACATACAATAGCATGGTTTCTGGTTATTCAACGTCTAACTGCATTAAGGAAGCTTTGGGTATGATTAGAAGGATCAAAAGTTCCGGTATGTCTCCTAATGTCATTTCGTGGACCTCTTTAGTATCGGGTTGTTCACAGCAAGGATACTTCAGAGAAGCATTTGAGTTTTTAAGTCAGATGCAAGATGAAGGTATCAGAGTCAACTCAATTACAGTTGCAAGCTTACTTCAAGCATGTGCAGGTCTCTCTTTGTTACATATTGGGAAGGAGATACACTGCCTATGTATACGAAATGATTTTTTAGGTGATGTGTATGTATCTACGGCTCTCATAGACATGTACAGTAAGTGTGGGAACCTAGAAAATGCTCAGAAGGTTTTCCAGAAACTTGAGGACAAAACATTAGCTTCCTGGAATTCCATGATCACCGGATTTGCCATATACGGCCTAGGTATAGAGGCAATTTCACTCTTTGATAAAATGAGAAAAGCAAACATCCAACCAGATGCCATAACATTTATAGCTCTTCTATCTAGTTGCAAACATTCTGGTTTGCTTGATAAAGGTTGGAGATATTTTGATGATATGGAGACATGTTTTGGAGTTATCCCCACAATTGAGCATTATTCTTGCATGGTTGATCTTTTGGGAAGAGCCGGTTATCTTGATGAAGCATCGGATTTTATTCAGTCAATGCCAATGGAGCCAAATGCTGCTGTTTGGGGTGCTCTTCTTACATCATGTCGGATCCATGGAAATGTTGAGCTTGGAGAGATTGCTGCCGAACACCTTTTCAAGTTAGAACCATATAATGCAGCTAACTATGCCTTGATGATGAACCTCTATGCACTTTCAAACAGGTGGAAGGATGTTGACCGTATTAGAGACAAGATGGAAGCTATGGGAGTGAAAATCGGACCAGTATGGAGTTGGCTAAAAGTCAATCAGAGGATTCACATCTTCTCTACAGCAGGAAAATCTCATCCAGAAGAAGGAGAGATATACTTTGAGTTGTACAAGTTAATTTCTGAGATGAAAAAGTTGGGTTATGCGCCTGATACTAAATGTGTTTATCAGAACATTTCTGAAGTAGAGAAAGAAAAGGTGCTGCTTGGTCACACAGAGAAACTGGCAATTACATATGGATTAATCAGGACCAGAAATCCTGCACCTATTAGGGTGATTAACAACACAAGAATATGTTCAGACTGTCATACAGTTGCAAAATATATGTCGTTGCTGAGAAGGCAAGAGATTTTCCTAAAAGACGGTGTCCGCTTTCACCATTTTAGGGATGGTAAGTGTTCTTGCTGTGACTTGTGGTAGAGGTATGCCAAGCATCTTCTTCTCCTATAGCAGAAAACGAATGCTGTGTTGCACCAGTTTTGTACATGTAAAATATTTTGATATATGAAGTTCATAGATATTGGAAAAATGTCATGAATACAGTGATAATTGGAGTCAGTTTGAGCTTTATTATATCTCCTAGGCGGAAAGCTTGATCACGTTCGATCTATTGCAAAAAAGAAGCGACTTAGTACTTCTATTTAGAGCAAGTACATAATTGTTTTACTAAGATAGACTCCCATGTATTTGTCCATACACTGTTCTCCACTCATTTACTAGAAAAACTTGCAGCATCTAATTTGTGAAGAGATCTTAGTGATCAGTAACTCTTTAAACTATCAAACTATACCAGTCTCATGACGACCATTGCTTCCTAGCAAACGTCAACGCTCTTTAGAGGCAAAATGAGCAAAAGGCGCAGTCTGTTTATGGAAAACCGATAAATAACTTTCCAGATTTCTTTCTTCATACCATGTTTGATTACAAGAAAGAGAGGGAAGAGATAAAGAAGAGAGGAATTCATTGCTGAATTTTTGTATATTTCATATCATTGTTTCTTTCCTTGTCTATATTTGCAATTTCCCGGGGAGAATTTCTATAAAAAGCTATCATTTTTGTATGGAACTTTCTAAACCTAGTTCTTTAATTACCAATTGTTCTTCAATATATCTCTTACGGCTAAATCTAAAAGTTGCAGCACTGCAGCCTGAAGCTATCTGGCACAAAAGGAGAGAACCAATAATGTTTCATAGTTCTAACTCTATTGAAATGTGTAACATGTGGAGGGGTAAGAAGAAAGTTCACTTAACCATAGCACTATTAAGATAGCTCAAAGGAGAAGGGGGAAATTAATGTGCCCGTAACACGGTCTTTTTAACAGTGAAGCTATGCATTAACCATTCATCATTATTAGCCCAGAATGATTCCATGGATTCCCCTTCTGGAAGGAAATTAGGATGATTCACTTTCTTGGAAGCCTTGCACCCTCAATGAGACTGCTGCTGCTTGTGATATTGGTCTGATTAACCCTTGTTTTTTTCCATTCTCGGATTAGAATTTCTTTTTTGTTTTTTACTAGCATATTATGATAAACATAGATGACAGCAGTTACAGCCACTCTTTGGTCATAATTTATCTTCTTCAAATGTGATATTTTCTCCTCAGACCATCTTGCAACTACAACTTATGAAATTAATCATTAACAGCTTATGTTAAAATACTAATGCGGGTATCTAGCCCACTAAGTACCACACCTCTCGTGGCTCGCCTATAGAAGGTCTTATGGCAATCTCAAAACCTGTTGAAAATCAATTATTTGACATGTTGTCCCCAGCATATATATGGTGGACTATATTGAGGGAAAGAAATACAAGGTGCTTTGAAGATAAGAGCAATTCTATACCAGAAGATTAGGATGAATTGTTTTTTGTCTCTTAACTTTTGGTGTTAAGAGAAATATGTAGATGTGGCAGGAACCTTAGTGGAATTTCTCGAATCCTTGTAACATGAACAGGGTCTTTTATAATCTATCTATCTATATATATATATTATAATTGTGGGACAAAGGCCCTCTTACATGTCACTCTCTAAATTTAGGAAATTCATTTATCTTTTTCTTCAGTTTTTTGAGTTTTTCCTCTACTTTTCCCAATTTATGTTATTTTTAAAAACCCAATAGTTACTTCAATCGCAAAACAACCGTTCGAATAATCAATGTCACTATGAGAAACCCAACATCCACTTCAATTCTAAATCAATGATTTTCTTAATTCTTCTCATTTATACAAAACGTTACTCCAATTCCAATCCAACCTTTTCTTACTTCTTCTCATTTGCGTGCTACGTTTTAATTGGAAAATTCCTCTCTTCACTGTTAAAAATAACAGCAAATGGAAGGGTAGAGAAAATCTCCACTAGTCTATGAAGGTGGCAACAGTGATAACAAAGGACATGTTCTTGAGATTGCATAGTTATAATAAAATTATATTCTTTTGATCAACAAAATCGGAGCTTACAAATTAATCTTTTCTCTCATCTCTTCATACTTTATAGTTGAATTCCGAGATATAATGCCTTTGTTTTTTTAACCTCTTTGGGTTTAAATTTTATGTAGAGGGTGGTGAAAAGTTATAATTAATCAAGGTGTCTTTTCTTACTTTGTGGAGTACGTTTCTGATGTTTAGTATGTTTATTGATTTTTTATTTTTTTTTAATATTTGCTGAAACAATGGCTGTAGTAAGAAGAAGAGATATGAAGGTAATACACATAAAAAAAAAAAATAAAAAAAAAATCAACAAAAACAAAGGAAGATGGAAAGACAAAAGAGCAAAAAATAATACAGTAGCAAATGAACAAGATAAAGAAAAGAAAATATTATGTGAAAGAAAATAAAGATTAAATTCAGTTTGTATTAGCGTGCTTTTGAAGTGAACATTCTTTTTTTTTTTTTACTATTAATTTTTTGTGAAAAATGGGATACAGAAGTCTGTTTCAAAGCCTAAAAAATTACATGAATCTTTAAAATATTGTGTTGCCTTTTTAGTTTTTATATCTAGGGAAATTTTAAATTTTATGGCGAGATTTCGTTGCTTTGCAAAATTATTATGCACGATTGGACTCGCAAAAATATATATGTGTCTTTATTGGTATATATATCCTGTCATTCTATTAGCATTTCCATTGATACATATCCTGACATTCTATTAGCATCTCTTTCATTGTTTACTCCTTACCTTTGGAACAAATCCTATGACAATATCGAAGGATAAAAACTATATTGAGATAAATTTAATTTTCGTGCAAAAAGCATTGGTTTTTGTCCATATATTCTTCCCAATTTTTTGGTAGTGAGAGGCAGAAATATGTCATTTTATGAAGTTCAATGCACACATCTTATGGATTGATAGAGTTTTTTTTATCGAGGAACAACCTCATCTGCTACACCACATCCTTTGGTGATGAGTTTTGTTTTCTTCAACAAACTGTTTGTAGTTTGTTTGGAAAATTGACACATCATGGTTTCTCCATTCTTATTTTTTTGACACGTAAAATATGAGAGCTATAAAATAAAAAATATTTAACCTTTTAAGGAAACAATTAAATATGAAAAAAAATAATTCAATTGTGTATTTTATTAAATTAAAGAATATTACGTATGTCAACAAGTGTACTCGCTTACACTATTAACTAGTATTGGTACCCGCGCGATACGCGGTCAATATTAAAGAATATTAATCATGAATTTTTGATGTCTTGTTGGAGATTCTTTAAACGTACTTTTAAAATTCATCTTATTTTTTAGCAATGCATTATACCTTATAACAAAATCCTTATAAAACTAAAGGAGATGAATTATATAGCCGTTCAGTAATTCGGAGTTACATCAGGATCATAAAATGAGGTTTCGAATAAATTTATAAAATTTCAAAATCTGAAATGTAGAATTAGATAATTCACTCAAGTTTTTTTTCCCGGCTTCTATCAAATAAAATATATATATAAAAAATACATTGTGAATGTAAAAAAATCAGATAAGCATTAACAATCAGATAATTCACAATTCCTAAAATACAAAGAGATCCAGGATGTTTAATAGACGAATTCAAGGGATATTGACAGATAAGATTATATATTTTTTCCATACATCAAACCACACACACTTGAACTTCTATATATGAATTTGAAAATGATCTTATGCTTTTCTGCAAAGGATCTTATTCATTAACTTTTCTCATCATATTCTAAGAAGCTTTTCCATATCAAATTCAAATAAGTCTTATCTTTCTCGATTTCTAAATTGAAATTATATATTTACATATTTTTCCTCTCTTTTTTAATTCATTGTTTAATGTTTTTGAGTTACCATTCTAAATGTTAGTATGTTACTAACTCTTTTATGTGCTCGCCACTTATTTTATATCTTTGTCCGCTACTCCCATCATAATATATTATAGATAATATGATTTTTCTTTCTCTTGAAATAATTTATTTATTATTTTTAGTCTTTTTATGCAATAACGTTTAAATTTATCAATAATATGTTTTAGAAAGTATTTTTCACTTGATTTATTTTATATTTTTTTGTTTAAATTAAAGTTTATATCCTTCACACTATCTCTGTCCCCCTCTTTCATATTATTTTTCCTACTAGCTATTTTATTTAATTTTAAATTTAGTGTTTAATCCATTAAACTAAAAAAAATGCATATCATGCCTACTTTAAATACTTCACCAAAATACCATAGTATTTCATTATTTATTTATTTTTAGTGATTTTTTTTTTGCAGCTATGTAAGCTTTTAGAGGTTTTATTTGATTGTTATATGATAACTTTTGCAAGTTGTGAATGCTTATAATTTATTCTACTTTGTACGTTAAATTTAAAAAACCATCAAATATTTGGAAGCTTTGAACAGTCAAGTTCATTTCAAACTCGTAAAGTAGACTCAAATTCGACTCTTTTTTTTTTTTTTTTTTTTTTTAAAATCATATGAGTTGGGATTTTTTTTTAATAACCCAACATTTTTTTTTTTTTTTTGCATAATATTTCTAACGTGCAAAATCTTATAATGAAGCTAAAGTATATCTAAACAAAGACATCCTCAATAACAATGTACACATAAAATAACTAAACAAAATATTAAAGATAAAAATAAAAAAAATAAAAGCAGGAAAAAAACACGAATGAACAATATATAATTAAAAAAATTAAACATAATAAACCTATCATGAAAATTCATAGAGAAATGGAATTTTTCTAATCAATTCTATTTTACAATCTCGAAAAATCTAAGAACTCTCTTCCTTGATTTTTTTTTTCTCATTAAATATAAATGGAACTCTATAAAATATAAGTACATAATTACTTCGAGGTACCTTAATTGTTCAAGAAGGACAAAAAATAAATTCAATTTTGTATTCCAACATTTCAGAAGAGATTCAATACTTGCATGTTTGCAAGAACATCTATCGCTATTTGTTTGTTACTTTGTATTATCGAGAAGGCTGATTGACACCTTAAAATCAAATAATAATAGGTTAAAGCATGTCACAAATAAAAGTGAACTACATCTTTAATTAAAATACTGCTCAATCAATATTAGTAAGTTAATTATTAAAGCATTGAATTGAACAAACTATTTAACTTACCCACTTTATGCATTAATACCTAAATTTCTTGATTCAAAAGTCAGATTAAGTTTTTTTCGCCGCTTTATTATAACTTTTTGAATCTGCAATACATGAAGATATAGAAGTCAGTAATAATCTGGTGGACTATAAGTAGAAAAATTTATAATTGAAACACGGTAAAATAATTGATCAATAGATAAATAGAAAGTCATTTCATATACACATACTTAAAACTCATAAAATTACAAATCAAGCAAACAATTAATTGCTAATTTCTTCGAGCAAGCAAAAATGCACAAGCCAAAATCCAGATCTATAAAATTTTCTGCATCGAAATTTTTTCATTCCATCTTCTGATAAATAAAATTTCTCCATCAATAGCATTTTTGCCATTCACTAGACCCTCTTTATATAGCACTTGAATAATTTTTTTTTCCATTCATAAGTTTTAACCACACGATAAAACTTGAAGTTTTCTGTCAAAACTTGAATATATTTGATTTCCGATTCCTTGTTTAGATAAACTCTAAATAGTGTAAGCAGTCTATTTGCTTCCTTATATATAATATATAGTCGTGATTTGATCATGTATATCTTATGGTCAGTAAGTCAACTTTTCTGTTAAATCTTTCTAGTCAATTAAAAGATTGATTTGGAAAAAGAGAATTATTCTACTGGTAATCCATAATTAACAAGTTGATTGACAATTAATAAGACTGTATACGGTAAAAATCGGATACGCTTTAAATCGGTTAGATCAGGAACCGAAGGAAGAAGGGGACAAGAACATGCACGAGGACTTTCATTCTGAACCGAAGGAACGCTTGGACCGAGGCCAAGGAAGGGCATCATTTGATCTGGTTTCTTCATGGCCGAGTTGGTCGTTGCCGTTGGTCCGTTTGGTCGTGGCCGTTAGTCCGTTTATTCGTGGCCGTTGGTCCGGGAGATCCGTTGCGCGATTGCCACGCGTCGATAACGTCCTGCCATACTCAACTGCCAATCGTACGGGTGTCAGACCGTACGGCCAACCTAATCCAAGTCAGAGTTTTTCTTTATTTTTAGATTTCTCTTATTGTATGGAGCCCATGAGGCAACACTATAAATAAGGGTCATTGCCCACTTTTAAGGGGTTGGCTCCTTAACATCAAGAACATTCTTTTGTACTAGAAATATATACAAATCTCTCTCATTATCGTGTTGCAATCCGAATTCATTGTGTTCATCTCTATTACATTTCTTCAATCAAGTAGCACTCATATATTAGTAAACATACAAGTATATAGCAAACCACCGATTATTAGTTGCTTCTTCATAGCATATTCATATATTTCTTTTCTCTATCAAAGGGACTCAAGGCACAACCACATATCCTATACCTCACCCACAAATTTAATTGATTATCCAAATTCGGGGTAAACAGTTTGGCGCCCACCGTGGGGCCTAGGATAATAGTGGTCTTTTACCTTGATCTCTATCTTACCCATCAAAATCGAAAACATCTTCTGTTCGTCACTGAAAAAACGGACTAAATGGCTGACAATGGGCAATCTGGTCACGTCAACAACAACGAGATCGTGGCCGAAAACGAAGGCAGCGGTCCACGAGGATTGCCAAACCCCGCTAATCCTAACCCCGTTAATTCGAGGGAAGGCCTCAACCATCAAAACACCGTGGACCAGGAGAATGCCGCCCAAACCGGCTACCGACCCTTTAAATACACACAATTCGATTACTTTGTCCCGGACTCAGGGCCGGAAAGAACCGGAAGCCCCAAATGATAATATTGACTTACGTTTAATTTTTGAAATGTTGCAGGAACAGAGAGCGGCGATTGCCGAACAGGGAATCGCGATAGCCTGGTTGCAAAACGGAAAAGATAAAATGACCTCGGAGGAAGCGAAGGGTGCTGCCGAACTCGGGAAAGATGAGGCACGGATGGTCGAGAGCAATGGGTCCGGAGCTGGTTCCTCCACCGAGGTTCTGAAAATGCTCGAGACTTTGGCAAAACGGGTAGACTCGACCGAAAAAAGGGTGGAAACGTACAACTCTCGGGTGGACCAAATCCTGGGGGCTCCGCCTTTACTGAAAGGGCCGGATTCGAAGAAGTACATCCAAAGGCCTTTTCCTCCGAGTGCAGCTATGAAACTAATCCCGAAGAGGTTCAAAATGCCGGATATCCAGAAATATGACGGATTCAATTTCGTCTATAAAAGGCAATGATATGGAGGAAGACGAAATTGAATCGGTATTGCTGAAGAAGTTCGGGGAAACGTTGTCAAAAGGGGAATTGACATGGTACGACCATCTGCTCGAGCATTCGATCACTTTATTTGAAATGCTCGTCGATGCCTTCATAAAAGCTCACACCGGTGCCAAGAAGGTGCAAGCCCGTAAGGCAGGTATTTTCCATATAACCCAGAGAGACGATGAATTACTGCGTGAATTTGTCAACCGATTCCAAAGGGAACGAATGGAGCTCCCCCCGATTCCAGAAGAATGGGCTGCACAAGCTTTCACAAAGGGGCTCAATGTTCAGAGCTCAACGGCTTCGTTCAAATTAAAGGAAAGCTTGCTGGAGTACGAGGCTGTGACATGGGATGATGTCCATAACCGATACGAGTCGAAGATTCGGGTGGAGGATGATCAATTCGAACTTCCCCCGGGGCCAATAAATGTGAACAAAAGTTTTGAGAGACAAAGGAAAGGTTACGAAACGAAGGCCGAGTCGTCGAGGGAGAGGTATCGGCCATATTCCCATTCGGAGAAGCCAAGCTTTAGGTCGGAGAAATCAAGGGTTAGCCCAAGCCATTTCTCCGGTCGGGGTAATAAACGGGTCGAGCGTCCGTCGAACAGTCGGGGTCTCTCATTTAGGAGCGATGCCGGAAGCTCCGCCGGCAACAAGGATTTGCCAAAGATATCGGAGTACAACTTCAACGTCAGTACCTCGGGCCTCGTCTCGGCTATTGGTCGTGTCCCGGATGTAAGATGGCCGAGACCTCTAAGGTCGGATCCGGGCCAACGGGACCCGAACATGGTCTGTGAATACCATGGAACCCATGGTCACAGAACCGAGGATTGTCGCCAGCTAAGAGATGAGGTGGCCCAGTTACTGAAGAACGGTCATCTCCGAGAATTGCTGAGTGAACGAGCCAAAAGTCACTACAAGGAAAGGGAGACTCATAAAAAGGACGAGCTAGTAGAATTCCAGCATATAATCAACATGATTGTTGGGGGTACCGATGCCCTTCGAGGGCCGGTGATGAAACGGGCCAAGGTTTCTGTTGTTCGCGAAAAACGCAGCCGGGATTATTTACCCGAGGGTTCTATCTCTTTCAGCAACGAGGATGCAGAAGACATCATTCAACAACACAATGATGCATTGGTAATTTCTATTCTTATCTTTAAAACTCAGACTAAACGTATTTTGATTGACCCAGGTAGCTCAGCCAACATCATCCGGTAGAGAGTGGTCGAACAGTTAAGGCTACGCGATCAGGTCGTGCCGGTATCCCAGGTCCTCAGCAGGTTCAACATGGCGAGCGAAACCACAAAGGGAGAGATATCGTTGCCGGTTAACATCAATGGCACTATCCAGCAAACGGTGTTCTATGTGATCGAAGGGGACATGAAGTATAACGCGTTACTGGGCAGACCCTGGATATATAGCATGAGGGTCGTGCCATCGACATTGCATCAGTTGCTGAAATTTCCGACACCGGAGGGGATAATAACCATCCGAGGTGAACAGCCCGCTGCAAGGGAGATGTTCGCGGTCGAGGAAACGACACCTCAACCCGAAAAATCGGATCAAAGGGAGAAGGACTCAACTAGGGAAACAGACACCAAATAGCAATCACAGCATACAGGGTTGGACCCGGGGTGCGAAGAGGATGACTTCGGTGTACCCAGATCATTCGTCATGCCGGATGACTCGGACGCAACCAAGTCAACAGTAGAGGAGCTGGAGCAGATCGTCTTGTTCGAATATCTACCCGACAGAAAGGTCTACCTGGGCACGAGGTTAACCTCGGAGCTCAGGAACAAGTTAATTGAATTTCTTCGAGCTAACGCAGATTGCTTCGCATGGTCCCATATAGATATGACAGGTATATCACCGAAAGTAGCAACTCACAAGTCACAAGCTCATTTTAGACGGGAAGTTTCCCCCGGTGAAGCAGAAGAGAAGGCCTATGGCGGAAGCAAAACACGCCTTCATGAAGGACGAGGTAACAAAGCTTTTAAAAATAGGTTCTATCCGGGAGGTAAAGTACCCGGACTGGCTATCCAACGTGGTAGTGGTGCCCAAGAAAGGTAATAAATTTCGAATGTGTGTTGATTACAAGGATTTAAATAAAGCATGCCCGAAGGATTCATTCCCGTTGCCTCATATTGATAGAATGATCGATGCGACGGCCAGGCATGAGATGTTGAGTTTTCTCGATGCCTACTCCGGGTATAACCAGATTCGGATACACCTGGAGGATCAAGAGAAAACATCCTTCATTACCCGATATGGGACTTACTGTTATAATGTCATGCCTTTTGGATTAAAAAATGCCGATGCAACCTACCAACGCCTAGTTAATGAGATGTTCGAAGAACAAATAGGGAAAACAATAGAAGTTTATATTGACGACATGGTGGTCAAGTCCCTGGAAACAGAGGACCATTTAAAACATTTGCAGGAAACCTTCGACGTGCTCCGCAAGTATAACATGAAGCTCAACTCGGAAAAATGTGCCTTCGGGGTAAGGTCTGACAAATTTTTGGGTTTCATGGTGTCAAACCGGGGGATCGAAATCAACCCGGACAAGATCAAGGCCATCAAGGATATCGAGGTGGTAAATAACGTCAAAGGAGTACAGAGGCTCACTGGAAGGATAGCGGCGTTGAGTCGCTTCATATCGAGGTCCTCGGACAAGAGTCATCATTTCTTCTCCTTACTAAGGAAGAAGAACGACTTCGTTTGGACACCGGAGTGCCAAAGAGCTTTACAAGAATTGAAGAGATATTTGTCTAGCCCCCCGCTATTACACACACCAAAGGCGGACGAGCCGCTTTTTCTCTACCTTGCTGTCTCCGAGGTAGCGGTAAGTGGCGTTTTAATCCGAGAAGAATCAGGTACGCAATTCCCTATCTATTATGTAAGTAGAACTTTGGGGGATGCGGAGACCCGTTATCCCCACTTGAAAAAATTGGCATTGGCACTGGTAAGTGCTTCTAGAAAGCTCAAGCCCTACTTTCAATGCCATCCAATATGTGTAGTAACTACTTACCCCCTGAAAAACATCATGCATAAACCAGAATTATCGGGTAGACTAACTAAATGGGCCGTCGAAATTAGCGGATATGATATTGAGTACAAACCTCGAACGGCCATCAAGTCCCAGATCTTGGCCAATTTTGTGGCAGATTTCACCCCGGTTATGGTCCCCGAGGTTGAGAAAGAGCTTCTGCTAACCTCGGGGGAAGCCTCGGGTATTTGGTCGCTACATACGGACGAAGCCTCGAACCTCAAAGGTTCCGGGCTAGGGATCGTCCTTAGAACCCCGGCCGGGGATACCGTCCGACAGTCTATTAGAACTGCTAAATTGACTAACAATGAAGCCGAGTATGAGGCTATGATTGCAGGTTTGGAATTGGCCCGAAGTATGTGGGCCAAGACAATCGAGGCAAAGTGCGATTCGCTCTTGGTCGTAAACCAGGTGAACGGCGTCTTCGAGGTCAAGGATGAACGGATGCAGAGGTATCTTGAAAAACTCCAAGTGATACTACATCGGTTTAAATAATGGACCATGCAGCATATACCGAGGGAGCAGAACAGCTAAGCCGATGCATTGGCAAATCTGGGATCCTCGGTTGAATGGGAAGAAATCAACCCCGGGACTATGGTGCACTTGTTGAACACGGCGATAGAAAACGGACATGCTGAGATAAACACAATGGGTTTAACTTGAGATTGGCGCAGCAAGTACATCGACTACTTGCGTGATGGAAAGCTCCCGAATGACCCAAAAGAATCACGGTCATTAAGGACCAAAGTTGCGCGTTTCTGTTTAGTGGACGGACAATTGTATCGACGATCTTTCTTCGGCCCCCTGGCTAAGTGTTTGGGTCCCGGAGAGACGGAGTATGTGATGAGAGAGGTGCACGAAGGAACCTGTGGCAACCACTCCGGTGCTGAAGCTCTGGTCCGAAAGATCATCAGAGCCGGTTATTACTGGAACTGGATGGACGAAGACTCGAAAAATTTCGTCCGGAAATGTGATGGGTGTCAGAGACATGCTCCGATGATTCACCAGCCTGGGGAGTTGCTGCATTCGGTGGTTTCACCTTGGCCTTTCATGAAGTGGGAAATGGACATTGTCGGTCCGTTACCATGAGCACCAGGTAAAGCCCGTTTCATTCTGTTTATGACTGATTATTTCTCTAAGTGGATTGAAGTGCAGGACTTTGAAAAAATCAGAGAGAAGGAAGTCATTGACTTCATATGGGACCACATCATTTGTCGCTTTGGCATCCCTGCTGAGATAACCTGTGATAACAGACCCCAGTTCGTGGGTGGCAAAGTCAATGATTTTCTCGAGGGATTGAAGATCAATAAAATTGATCGACCCCGTATCACCCGTGTGCAAACGGACAGGCGGAATCCACGAACAAAACAATAATCCAAAATCAGAGGAAAAAACTTGAAGCGTCAAAGCATTACTGGAGGGAAATATTACCGGAGGTGTTGTGGGCATACAGAACCACATCAAAATCAAGTACGGGAGAAACTCCTTTCTCATTGGTCTACGGGGTTGAAGCCCTTATTCCCGTAGAAGTTGGTGAACCAACTCTCCGGTTCAGCTATACTACCGGGGAGTCAAACGAGAAGGCTATGGCCGTAAAACTCGACCTCACGGACGAACTTCGCGAAAACGCGTTAGTCCGTATTGCATCCCAGAAGCAGAGAATGGAAAGGTACTACAACCGAAGAGCCAATTTTCGGCATTTCCAAGTTGGGGACTTGGTGCTTCGAAAAGTTACCTTGAACACCAAAAATCCCAATAAAGGAAAACTGTGTTCGAACTGGGAAGGTCCGTATAAGATAACCGGGATAACGGGCAAATGATCGTATCAGTTGGAGTCCATGGACGGGCAACAGTTGCGCAACAATTGGAACGTGGCTCATCTGAAAAGATACTACTGTTAAGGTATGGACTCCCCATGTTTTCTATTTAATAACCTTTCTCTTTTGCAGAAAAATAGAGAGCCGGATAGAGTTAGAATTTAGGCCTGAAAACACGTGTTGCACTCTTTTCCTTAGTGCGGTTTTGTCCCAAAACGGGTTTTCCGACAAGGTTTTTAATGAGGCAACAAGTACAACGTGTTACTCAACGAAGACAAGACAGACGCCTGGAAACTCGGGGTCACACCCAACGAGTGGGACTTAATAGCACTCACCCGATCTTGCAGCTCGGATAAGAGCTAGGGGACTATCACGCCCACTCTGAAGTTTACCCCGGTTAGCTGACACCGGAGGCCGCCCTCAACAAAACAAAATCGGACCTTCAATATTAGGTTCCGATGTAAGGACCAAACGATCAGAACGAATCGTGTCCCCATAATACTTGCTACGGCAAAACCAAGAACCGGATCTTCCGCATTAGGTTCCGATGTAAGGACCAAACGATCAGAATGAATCGTGTCCATTTAGTATTTGCTACGGCAAAGGCGGAAGGGAAAAATTCATTCTCATGTACACAAACATTTGCAATGTAAAAGTTATCGAAAGTTGGGATAAACGAGATCTCGGATGGCTTCCCGATGATAACCACCGTATTTCGGCACTATTTCATTAATACACCCTATACCGAGCACTACAGTCGAAATTCGACATAGGCAACAAGGTCATAGCGAACCAAGCCAAAATCGTTAACCCCACAAACGGGGACTTTTACATCAAAATCCAGCTAAGGTTGAGACTCAGGTGTCCGAAATATACCTGCCCTAAAAAATAGCCAAAAAATACCGGTCCTGAAAACGCCCGTCGTGATTCGGAGACGTCCAAATTCACAAAGCATAGGATGAGTCCCATGGGCAAAAACTCCATAACATTCCCGGACGACATGTACCGGATGAAGAAAAAGCCGATATATAAGCACAGTAAACAATAACGACTATTTAAACGAACCGACAATTCGGGCGAAAGTCATAACAAACAGTCATTCGAAGAAAAGAATCAAGGAAAACACATATTTTATTAATACAAAGGATTTTACATCAGAGACCCCTACAAAGGCAAAAAAATAAAAGGCTAAGTACAGGGCCTATCCGGAATGGCTGGAGCCGGAGTGTTCGGACACTGTCCGCTCAGAGTCGTCGGAGTCATCCCCGAGGGAACCCTTAGCCTCTTCCTCGACTCTTTTAGCCTCGAGAATAAGGGCCGGAAGATCCGTAAATCCATGCTCGGCTTGCTCAAGAGTGATCCTCCGAGTTTTCCATTTTTCGTACTCGGCAGCGATAGTGGCATGAGCCTCGGCGGCCTCCACGCTCTTCAGAGCCTCCTCCAAATCAGCCTCGGCCTGGGCTAACTTTGCCGCCAGAACATCCCGAGCCTCTCCGAGGACATCTTGCATGTGGATGGCCGACTCGAGCTCGGCCTTGAGGGCATCATTAGCATCGGCCGTCTCCTTAAGCTCGGTTTTCAGATCATCACATGTCTGGGCCCTCTTCTTCGCGAACACCCTCATGCGCTCTTTGTACCGGTCACTCTGAGAAAGGGTGGTTTCGAGCTCATCGAGCCTCGAGGAAAATTGAGCGTTATCTCGGCTAAGGCCAATCTTGTCCGCTTCGAGACTCTGGTTGTATTCAACCATCTTGGCCAGCTCACCCTTTAATCGACGGATTTCAGCCTTTGTTGCATCGAGCTCGGGTCGGAGGTTGGAAAGAGCAACTGCTCGGTTCAGCTCCTCCTCCTTCTCCCGATGAAGGTGCAGATATTTCTCCATTTCCCAGCCTTGGGCATCCAGTAGGCCCTTGAGATCATCCACCTCTTGCTGGGCACAGACGAAGGCTTCATTAACAAGCACCACACTCTGCAAAAAGAAGCAAGTCAAACACTTTTCATAAAACGAGACAAAAATTCTCAAGAAAAGCATGCAGGGACAGTTGACAAAACTTACCCGATTGCCCGCGTGCATGCCCTCATTGATGAGGCACTGCCAAGAGACCCCGTTCATCTTTTGTTTATCCGAGTCCGAGATAATGGGCCTCAGGTAGCTCGCCACGCCCACCGGGCGAGAGAGAAAACTGTAATCCTCGGGAATAGTGATCACAACCGATCTCGTCCTCCTCGGCTCCACACTTGGGGCCGGAAAGGTTCGGACCAAGCTATCCCTAGCACCGGACTCGGTGGCCCGACCAACTGCCCTCGTGGCTCGAGGGATCTGGAGATGTCCGAAACCCGCGGCTTCGCCGGTTGCAGGAGGAGTGCTCGAGAGCATGTCCTCAAACTCATCCGGCCTCGAAATCGGAGTTGGAGAACCTGGAGCGGCCTCAGCAGCTTCAGTAAAGACAGGGGGATCCGTAGTTGCAGCAGTCTTGTAGTCGGGTAACGGGCCAGTGAGCGTTGGAGCTTCGGTCTCGGGGGCAGGCTCGGTTCTTTGATCAGCTTCGGCAGCAGCCGCCCCCCCAGATCTACTTGCCCTTTGCAGGGGGGTTTCTTCGGAAGAAGTTTCACCTGAAATGTCGACGAAATCAATCGACCTTAGAGGAGTCGGGTAAAGAATTTCTTCCGCACCTGTGGGTAATGCCGGAATCAAAGGTCTTTCTACGGCTGAAGGAAGGGGTGAAGCGGTGATACCCTCTTCCGGAACAAGAGCCATGGAAGGGGCCGCATTGATACTCCGGACGAGGAGCTCGGGCTCTGCGTCATCCCGTAAAGTCCTAACGACGCTCCTCGCCCTTTTCTTTGTTTTCTGCCCTTTGTCCGAGGGCCTTTTCCTCTTGGCGGCTGCAACAAGGATGCGAGATGCACCCGCCGAATCAAACTCCGGTACCGATGTTGCGGGTTCGGCTGAAGACTCCGGTCTGGGATCCACCGAGCCCTTGGGCAAACCTGAAAATCGAAGACGCAATGAATACGGGTAGTAGAAGACGCAATGAATACGGGCAGTAGAAGATGCAGTGAACACGGGTAGTAGCAGAGTATTACCGTGGTTCTGGGCGACCCATCGGCCGCGTGACGGGCGACCCCACGTTCAGTCGTCGTGGACATGCTGGCTAAGGAGTGCAGTAACCCATTCGTTCAGATTCCGGACGACCGGGGGAATCCATCCATTGGCTAATATAAATAAGAAAAGCGGTGAGAAAATGGAACCAAAGTTCGATAAAACATGCAAAAACAAGTACTTCTTACGCTTGTTGTTCCACGCTTCCGGAAAGGGCATGTAATTGTCCGGAATGATGTCTGAGGTCCTCACCCGAACATATCGCTCCAACCAGCCCCTGTCTCTATCTTCGTCCATTTTCGAGAAAAATGGATTCCGGCTACGTTTTGCGAGTTTTATTACGCCACCCCGGAACAACCTCGGGGAATATAAGCGTATCAAGTAGGCCAGCGTGAGATCTTTCCTGGCATTGTTGGCCAACAACCGGAGGCATGTCACGACCCTCCAAACGATCGGACCAATCTGTGCCAAGGTTACGTCATAGGTCCGGCACATGTCCAAGATGACCGGATCGACCGGAGGGTCGAGCTTGAGAGTGAAAGGGTAAGTATACACATATAAAAAACCTTCCCGGTGGTCAGTGACTGATTCACTGGGCCCGGGGGCAAAAAACTTGAACCGGACGGGTGTCCCACCCGTAATCAGCCCGGACTAAGTCGAGTTTTTCCTCAGTAATGGATGAGGGATATCGCCTCACATCAAAACCCCTATCGGATACCGAAAAAGGTTTTTCGACCTCAAAGTCTTTGTTGAAGTTAGGCTTGGCCGGTATAATGTCCGAAGAAGTGGGCTCGAAGGTGCTCTTTGCTTTAGTTGGAGATGCAGGTTCGGTTCCTTGAGATGAAACCGAGGGAATATCGTGGGAAGTGGTTTCAGACATTTGAAAATATGAAAAGAAGAAGTTGAGTGGATTCAGAAAGGAAGTTAAAAAAGAGTAAGGGAACAGACGGTTCAAGAAATGACAGAGTAAGAAGCAGCGACACTGATAACGTCCAAATACACTCCTCAAAGAGAAAGTGTACACGGTCGTATGCAATATATTTACCCAACTATGAGTCGGGGTCGATCCCACAGGGAACAATGTGCTAGGCGATTAAGAAAGTAAGGAATTTTTACTAACTAAGCTCTGCCAAACGATAAATGATATTTTGGGTTTTTGAGAAATTTATGACTAATGCGAAAATATATAAACTAACCTAGAAAGCAAGTAAATTGATCAATGGCCACAAGCATGGATACAAAGGAAATTACACTCAAGTAACGATCCAATATATTTTATGATATTACAACTAAGAGCGGGTCTATGTTAATAGATAATGATTTCTAAAATCTCATTGAAAGTTTCTCAACCAAATCAATGAATTTCACTCTAAGCTTTCTCAAGCCTTAGAGTGTGATGTTAAACACAATCAATTCAACCTCAAGTTAACTATCCTATCTCTAGCTCAAGTTATTAGATGGGTTTAATGACCCAAATCCTTGCTAT
Organism: Lycium barbarum; assembly: GCF_019175385.1. Lineage (NCBI taxonomy): Eukaryota > Viridiplantae > Streptophyta > Magnoliopsida > Solanales > Solanaceae > Lycium > Lycium barbarum. Next base: position 110,897,409 of record NC_083342.1, on the reverse strand, counting down.
CAAACTCTTTTCCTAACTTTCACTTTCTTTCTCAAGCAAAGTAAAAGTGCTTAGGCACAAATAATGTTTGCAACCATTAGGAGATATTTAAGCATGAAGAGTTAATAGAAAAACAATAAACCCACTTCATTAGAAATAAAAATCATTCAATACATAAGCATAACAAGAGATTCAATCCAAACTTTAATCAAGAATATTTTCATAAACAAGATTCAAGTATTGAAATGAAATACTACACACTTAGATATACAATACAAAACAAGAGATTGAAGAAATGAATTAAAGGTTTAAGAAATGCTCAACCAAATCTTCAAATCTTCAACCCCAAAGTGTGGTGTAGATGAACCCTAGCCTCCAAGCTTGCAAAATGGCAAAAGATGAATAAAATTGCTCCCTTCTCTTTCTTTTGTAATTACCTCATTTTTTCAAGTTCCAAAAATGACAAAATATGCCCCAAATTTCAGTTTTTGCAGTTCTGCCCGTTTTTGCAAAACTGTCCACTTTTGACAGTTTTGCAAAATTGTGCAGTTTTTGTCCAATTTGGCCTCTTTTTGACTTGGTTTCTTCCGATCACTTCTAAATCACATAAACCTATAAAATGGAAGTAAACGACATTAAATGCACTATTTTTTCAATCAAAACATAGCAACAATCTAAGATTAAAGAAGAAATAAGTTGGTAAAATACCAACTTATCAAACCCCCAAACTTAAACTATTGCTTGTCCTCAAGCAAATCAAATTATAATTTCCTTCAAAGGACTCCGTTCAAAAGTGCACCAACATCATACCAAGTCAAAAAGGTCTACTTTAAGCACAAACACATGACTTTGATTGGTACCAACAATTAATCCAAAACATATGAATCACCAACTTCTTCTCAAAAACTAAATTTTCATTTCAAGTGCTCAAACACCAAGTTAATCAAAGTAGCAATCACGTCATGACACTAAAGCTTCAAAATTTGCCTCATTATCACAAAACAATTTTCTTTTGTTCATTCATCTTAATTGGAAAATGGAACAAATTCACAACATAAATTCTCATGTGCCCTCACAATCAAGAGAGAATCCCAAACTCACAAAAAAATGCAATTTGAAACACAAATGGGATATCAAATGGAAAGAATTAACTCTCTTCTCTCACAAAGATGTTCAATTGCACAAGTAGTACCATAAGCTTGCCCTTCATGTATTTCTCCGCTAATATAGACACACTTGGTTCAAAATCAATTAGGACTTAAAGGGTTGTAATGTAGGCTTTTGGTTAAGGTAGGGATATAATTTGGAAATGGTGACTCAAAAACCTCCCTAAGCACTACAATTTTCAACAATCAAAGTACACTTCCTTTGAAATTTTTCCACCCTTTTTTTTTTTTTTTCATTTTTCATTGCACCACTTAGTCTTCCCATTATTCACAACTCTTTATTCTTTCTTCAATTCCTTTTTTTTTTTTTTTTTTTTTTTTTTTTTTTTTTTTTACCTCTTCGCCTTAAAAGTAACTCCCACATAACAACTTTTTCCAACCATCACCCCCAAACTTAGGCTTTTAGCCTATATTTGCACTTTCAACGCACTTAAGGAGGTAGGGTACCAAAAGATGGATCAATGAAGAACAAAAGGTTAAAGTTTGTAACATGGTTGCCAAAGAAAAGGTTAAAGGCTCAAAAGGGGTTGACTAGGGAGAATATGCAAGGGTAGGATATTTAAGGCACAAAAGCGGTTCAATGAAGGCCTAACATCATTTTTCAAACCAAGTGTAGTCTAGGATTTCACCTTGAAACTCATTCCGGGCAAGTTCTAGACCACAAATAATGCAACAGAACTCACAAATAAACCTCATCACACATGGCACATGAAAACTCAAGTAGAATATGTATCCAAGAACAAATTGAAACAAATGAACTCAAAAAGTCACTCATAGCCAAAAGAGACTAATTAGTGAAAGTAAGAGCCAAAAATTGAATCTAAAAGTCACAACAAGAACCCTTACTTCAATCATTTTTTTCTTTTTCAAAAATCAAGAATTCATATGCCAAGATTTAAATATGTTGGTACCAAGTAAGCCAAAAGTTAGTCAAGAGGCAAAAAAAAAAATCACATCCCAATACCATTTTTACTCCTAAACTACCTAACTAAGAATGAAAATAAATTAAGTAAAGTGACTAATCCACAACATGCCAAAAGAACGACATTTTCAGAAATTTGAGCAAGTTCCATTTGTAACAACGTCTATCCACAGCCACAACGACAGTCACAAAACAAGCCCGACAAGGTTACAAATAAAGCATAACCAAAATATAATGTGCTAGCTATCACATGTCACCCCCAACTACAAACAATGTAGTGTCCTCACTGCACATAATCAAACAAAACATAAAACAGTAAGGAAAGAGAAGAAAAAAAAAAAAAAAAATTTTTTTTTTTTTTTTTTTTTTTTTTGCTCACTGGCACGACCTGCGACCCGTCCTGCGATTTCGCAGGTATGACCTGCGAGTCGCAGGTACGACCTGCGAAAGATTTTTTTTTTTTTTTTTTTTTTTTTTTTTTTTTTTTTGGTCTCTGTCACACTATGCGACCAGACCTGCGATTTCGCAGGTATGACCTGCGTTTCGCAGGTATTACCTACGTTTCGCAGGTTATGCCACCAGATTTTTTTTTTTTTTTTTTTTTTTAACTGATTTTAGGGGCTGTCCGGATATCCAACATGCTCAAAACAACTCCAAAAATTCTGAAACTTTGTAGATTAGTCAAAAACCATAAACTAAACTATTCTAAAAAATAAAATTTCAAAAACGATTTAAAACTTTTAAAACGATGGGTTACCTCCCACCAAGCGCTTGATTTAACGTCGCGGCACGACGGTTACCTTTACCACTTTTCCTTCCATTTGGAAGATATGAATTTGCGCCCCAACTTTGAATCAAGATCATGATGGCGCTCATGGGGCGGTGGCAGAAAAACGAGGCCAACTTTCGGGTATCGCATTTTGCACTTCTTGGCCCTTAAGTGAGGCATGCCATTTTGTCTTCTTGGCATAGCAAACTTCAAAATGAAAACGCTTTCTTCTTCATTTTCACAATTCTCCATAGGCTCGGTTAGTTCAACTTCCATATCATCAACCAAGCACAATGTTGAAAAATGGTTGGAATGTGGTCTAAGGCGCTCCATTTTCAAATTCACTTCATTTTTGACATCCTCACCCAAAAATGAACTAGAGTCTTCAAAAACCATTATATGAACTTTTTTATGCAACTCTAGTATCATTTCTTCAATTTCGGCATCTTGCATTATATTTGGATTGGTCGGTTGGCAATTTATCATTAGCTCTTGAAAATCAATGTTGACCACTTTTTCATTGGAAACTAACTTAAAACTACTATCCATGACTATTTGATGTTGAGTATTGCATACCTCAACTTTTGCATTCAATTCGGCTTTCAAGTCACGGATAGCAATTTCAAGTTCCTTCAACTCTTGCCTTTGCTCAACATGGATTTTTACAAATTCTTCCACCATCCTCGAAATGTCTTCTCGATGATCCCCATAGGCTCTAAGTTGTTGAGCTTGAGACATAAGCCAATCTTGGCTCACTATTTCCACTTTGTCAAGGCTTTCTTCAAGTTGAGAGTCATTCAAAGCTTGTAGAAATTCACTCTTGGAGACATTCATGTTTTGGTCACTTTCTTGCCTACTTTCAACATCCTCAAGTTGTTGAGCATTATGAATCTGAACCAATAATTTCATTTGATCCTCCAAGATGTGAATAGCTTTGTCATTGCAATTAATTGCTTGCCTCAAGTCATCAAGTGGTTGCCTCAAGTCCTTAACCGCTAAGTCCTGTTTTTCAACTTTTTCAAGGATGGTCTCTAACATGAGCATTATCCTCTCATTTTGAGCATTTGAGGCTTCTTCCATTTCCTTATCCCTACTATCATCAAAATCACAACTAGAATAGTCATAGTGGGGGTTCGGGGAAGGGAAGGACAAATAATCACAATTATCCCAATGACCATTTTGACCACCACATCTATCACATATACTCCACTCATAGGTTTGGGATTGTGCGCACAACCCGCCCCCGGAAGAATTCAAACAATTTTGCCATGAGTGTGGTCCTCCGCAATAAAGACAAGGGTCATCAAAGTATGCATAACTACCATCCGACCAATTATCATTATATGATGCCATTTTTTTTTTTTAAACTGAACAGTTTTTGCAAAAAATAAAAAACTGGACAGTTTTTCAGAACTGGACAGTTTCTGCAGAAGCAAAAACTGGACAGTTTTTCAGAACTGGACAGTTTCTGCAGAAGCAAAAACTGGACAGTTTTTTCAGAACTGGACAGTTTTGCAATTCTGCAAAACTGGTCAGTTTTTCAGAACTGGACAGTTTCTGCAGAAGCAAAAACTGGACAGTTTTTCAGAACTGGACAGTTTTGCAATTCTGCAAAACTGGTCAGTTTTTTTTTTTTTTTTTTTTTTTTTTAAAGCAATGAAAGTTTGAACCAAAGCAAGTTAGCTTAAATCCCAAACTAACTCAAATACGCCAAATTGTTCCCCGGCAGCGGCGCCATTTTTGATAACGTCCAAATACACTCCTCAAAGAGAAAGTGTACACGGTCGTATGCAATATATTTACCCAACTATGAGTCGGGGTCGATCCCACAGGGAACAATGTGCTAGGCGATTAAGAAAGTAAGGAATTTTTACTAACTAAGCTCTGCCAAACGATAAATGATATTTTGGGTTTTTGAGAAATTTATGACTAATGCGAAAATATATAAACTAACCTAGAAAGCAAGTAAATTGATCAATGGCCACAAGCATGGATACAAAGGAAATTACACTCAAGTAACGATCCAATATATTTTATGATATTACAACTAAGAGCGGGTCTATGTTAATAGATAATGATTTCTAAAATCTCATTGAAAGTTTCTCAACCAAATCAATGAATTTCACTCTAAGCTTTCTCAAGCCTTAGAGTGTGATGTTAAACACAATCAATTCAACCTCAAGTTAACTATCCTATCTCTAGCTCAAGTTATTAGATGGGTTTAATGACCCAAATCCTTGCTATCAAACTCTTTTCCTAACTTTCACTTTCTTTCTCAAGCAAAGTAAAAGTGCTTAGGCACAAATAATGTTTGCAACCATTAGGAGATATTTAAGCATGAAGAGTTAATAGAAAAACAATAAACCCACTTCATTAGAAATAAAAATCATTCAATACATAAGCATAACAAGAGATTCAATCCAAACTTTAATCAAGAATATTTTCATAAACAAGATTCAAGTATTGAAATGAAATACTACACACTTAGATATACAATACAAAACAAGAGATTGAAGAAATGAATTAAAGGTTTAAGAAATGCTCAACCAAATCTTCAAATCTTCAACCCCAAAGTGTGGTGTAGATGAACCCTAGCCTCCAAGCTTGCAAAATGGCAAAAGATGAATAAAATTGTTCCCTTCTCTTTCTTTTGTAATTACCTCATTTTTTCAAGTTCCAAAAATGACAAAATATGCCCCAAATTTCAGTTTTTGCAGTTCTGCCCGTTTTTTGCAGTTCTGTCCCGTTTTTGCAAAACTGTCCACTTTTGACAGTTTTGCAAAACTGTGCAGTTTTTGTCCAATTTGGCCTCTTTTTGACTTGGTTTCTTCCGATCACTTCTAAATCACATAAACCTATAAAATGGAAGTAAACGACATTAAATGCACTATTTTTTCAATCAAAACATAGCAACAATCTAAGATTAAAGAAGAAATAAGTTGGTAAAATATCAACTTATCAGACACTCAAACAAGAGCAACTAGTAAAAATGGTGGCAAAGTTGCTTCCTTTCACGTGGTACAAGCGATGAATCAGCAACAAACTTGATATGGAGGATAGTTAGATATGGTGAAGATGAAGAAATGCAGTGAAGAGTGAAGATAAAGAGAAATGAATCACAAAAATGAGAGAATGAAGAAGTTGAAGACGTTTTATAGACGTGGGGTTCAGGCGGTTACGGTTTCCAGCCAACTGGGGGGCGCCACGTGTCCCATAATTAATGAGGAATGACTTGAAACGACGTGCGTGCGGCGGTTGTCAGAGCGGACCATCCGGGATAAGACACGTGGTCGATGAAAAGGGGACGTGACGCAATTGTTCCTGCCAAAATGAGAAGATAACAATGGACAAACGGAGTCGCCGATTTCTTGATTCATCCACTTCCCGTTACTCCGATAAATCTACGGTCCGGGAAGTGTGGGGACCAGCTGTATACGGTAAAAATCGGATACGCTTTAAACCGGTGAGACCAGGAACCGAAGGAAGAAGGGGACAAGAACATGCACGAGGACTTTCATTATGAACCGGAGGAACGCTTGGACCGAGGCCAAGGAAGGGCATCATTTGATCCGGTCTCTTCATGGCCGAGTTGGTCGTTGCCGTTGGTCCGTTTGATCGTGGCCGTTAGTCCGTTTATTCGTGGCCGTTGGTCCGGGAGATCCGTTGCGCGATTGCCACGCGTCGATAACGTCCTGCCATGCTCAACTGTCAATCGTACGGGTGTCAGACCGTACGGCCAACCTAATCCAAGTCAGAGTTTTTCTTTATTTTTAGTTTTCTCTTATTGTATGGAGCCCATGAGGCAACACTATAAATAAGGGTCATTGCCCACTTTTAAGGGGTTGGCTCCTTAACATCAAGAACATTCTTTTGTACTAGAAATATATACAAATCTCTCTCATTATCGTGTTGCAATCCGAATTCATTGTGTTCATCTCTATTACATTTCTTCAATCAAGTAGCACTCATATATTAGTAAACATACAAGTATATAGCAAACCACCGATTATTAGTTGCTTGTTCATAGCATATTCATATATTTCTTTTCTCTATCAAAGGGACTCAAGGCACAACCACATATCTTATACCTCACCCACAAATTTAATTGATTATCCAAATTCGGGGTAAACAAAGACAAACCTTCCTTTTTATTGTTCTACTGATTATGTTCCACGTTCATTAATAACTTGTCACAATTCCTTGATTTACTCAATTTGAAGAAAATCGTCAATATTTTGTCATATATAATTATACCTATATGGTAGTATAAGATCTGTTGTAATCTAATTATTAAACGATCTTTAATACAGTAATTCTTTTCAAAATTAGTACAAATAAAAACACCACTTTAACTTCTTCTTCTTCTTTTTTTTTTTTTTTTTTTGAATTCTATCATGTAATATTATATCTTACCACTTAAGGGAGTATTCTTGACTATAAATTAGATCCAAGAATATCAATTAATTATATTTCTCCAATCAGCTCTAATTATCTTTCAAATCAAATTTAACCTATTTTCTAAATCTTAATTAAAATATAGAATTTCGGTTAATAAAATACCTCTTTTTTTAGAAGATCGTTGAGCTTTTATAGTCCTATAGATTCATATGTAATAAATATTTCACTGTGAGTTTAAATGAATTTTAAGTTTGAATTAGTTATTCTTAGTTCTTAATTTACACAATTAATCAAATACTAATTTTAAAAAGATACGTATCTTCAAGGCAAATCTAATAGTACAATTTTTCATTTACTAAGTAATAGTATATGAAGATTGCATTTTTTATTTCATAATTTCAAAGGTAGCATCATAAATTCGGACGATTTCTTCAAAAGTATTCCTAGAAACAGTAATTGATGAATTAATTGTCCGTAATTATAGGAATCTTCCAGATAAAATAGGAATTCTTATTTTTCAAAAGCTTTTGAAATTTATTGTGAAAATATGAGTCAATCTTAATTGATTTCTATTATAAATTAAATTTGATCAAATCCACCAAAATAGGTAAGCATATATTAGCTTTAAATAATGTCACCTAATTTCTTTTTAAATTAATACAAATAGAATTTGTTGTCAAGTGGCTTGTTCATATTACACCACTTGGCTTAATATTAAGCTAGACTATTCTCCTTTTATACATATATATATATATATATATATATATGTATAGAGAGAGAGAGAGAGAGAGATTATTATTATTATTATTATATTAACAACTCTACTACTAGGTGTTGATAATATCATATGAGTATATAACGTGAGTTCATTATTATTATTATTAATTATTATTATTAGTAGATTATTAAATTAGGTAATATTTTGAACTACAATTAATAACTTCTTTTATAATTAATGCAAATAGAATTTGTTGCTAGGCGGCTTGTTCAATTACTCCACTTGGCTTAATATTAAGCTAGACTACCTTTTTTTTTAATTTTATATATATATATATATATATATATATATATATATATATATATATATATATATATATATATATATATATATATATATATTTGTGTTGTTAAAGCATTAATTGTATGAGGAATTAAAATATAATATTTAGAAGATAACATGCAGTTTTAACAATAGAAATTATTGATAGTATATTTACAACTAAAGCTCTCGTAATTTTTGTTAAAAGTATTTGAATACATTAAAACTATACAATTGAGCAGAGAACAAAGTGGAAAGTATTTGAATACATCAAAAATAGACAATTGTGAAGAAAACGGGTTCTCTTAGTATTCAAGTTTACATAAAAACGTCATTTTATAAGTTTAATGAGATTATAATAACCACGTGAAGCGCGGGCCAATTTACGAGTTGTAAATACTGCTGCTAGCACCATCTTCTTGTTGATGAATATATTGTTACCTTTTTCAAAACGATACCACCAGTATCAAATTATCAACACTATAAACGTCGATTCTTAATGCAAAGGAAGACAAGCCTACGCAAACTTGACAACTGTGAGCTATAGATAGGAACAAACAAGATAAAGAGATGAAAAAATGACTGATAACCACTCTTTAATAGTGTTCCAATTCCCACAAAGTCCCCCTTAATATTTCACTCCCGTCAACCTTTCATAAAGTTGTATTATCCTCAATGCCTAGTTCATCCATCATAGTCAAAACTAGGCCAAAAGGCTAGAGCTCAATGCCCTGCAACTGCGGGAAGATATCCCTTTCTGAGATTGGAGATAAATTGACAGTAGACTGGAAAATAGTGACTATCAAATTTAAATGATATGCAGTCTTAAGTTTACACAACCTTAGACAACATACATTATGTGACATGGACTTTGATTATGCCTATGTACTTGATACGCGAGTGTCAATATCTGATTCACATACATGTATCTTCTTGTTAATTTTTCAGTTTATGAAAGACCAGACACAAAATACTCATGTCAAGCCAAATCAATGGAAAGATAAAGTACCTGCGCGCAAATTAATTAACTTCTAAGGTTAAGCAGTCTGAACTTCACTACAAGAATTTGCAGATGATAGCTGCGCATTCCTAGAGTTCAACGTCCTACACTTGCAGGAAAATATCCCTTTTTGTGAGTGGATAGAAGTTGACAAGAAACTTGAAATAAACGACTATCAAATTCAAAGGGAAGCAGTTCTAATTTTGCAACAATTAATAGGAAGCAGTTCTAATTTTACAACAATTAATAGTACGTGCCATGGACTCGGTTGCAAGGTGGACCTGATATGGTGTTTGTAAATATCCAGCATAGATTCGTGTAGTTTTTTTTTTCCTTTTGTTCCCGCTAATCTTTATTGTATATGAAAAAATCAGCATGAAGGGCTCATGTGAAGCAAATTCAACGAAGAGATAGAGATGACAGCACTACCTACATGCGAGTTAACTTATGAGGTTGAGCAGTCTCAATTTCAGTACAAAATTTGTAGATGAAAGCTGGTTGAACCATCTTGAATGGCATGAGGAACTATGTTTACTTAGTTTCTACCACAAGTATGACATAACAGCGAGACTCAAAGCAAAGATTAGATAATGATAAAGGAAAATCACTCCAGTTCTCCAATTTAGGCTATAGTTCTTATATACAAAGTTCTGGGAACAAGCTGCAATACAAACATTCCATCTCATAATTTTCGCAATCTAAAAGTTGCATCTACCATCTCAAAACAGGCCGCCGACCATCATTTTCCTACAGAAGTATTTACAGAATATGAAAGAACGTCAACAACCCCATGAGAGCCGCAAAGATAGTAAAGGACAACAAAACCACCTCCATAGATAAAACTTGCACTGGAACAGGGTACACACCCTATTAATGCATAAAAGTCTAGATAATTACAAGCAGAAGCAAATTCAAAGAGGCTGAAGTCAGGCTTCTTGCAAATCTTATCCATAGCCCCAAAGATACTCATGTCTGGATCTGGTTAGTAGAAGACCAGTTCACACCGATGGGTAGAACACCACCCTGCATAGCCATTCTCTCAGATACATCAGCTAGTGATTTCAGGTTGCAATTGATTAGGGCATTCACAAAGTAGCAGGTCTCCTCTTGAGTGTTCCCTTCAGGCACATCCACCATAAATGACTCAATCACCAGTGTCCCTGGTTTACCATCGAGTGTCTCAGGATGGACTGTAATAACCGAAGAATAGTTCTGCAAAAGTTGATAAAGTAGGTTAGACATGCTAGATGCTTAAGTATTAAGACAGATATAAGAAAGCAGCTTAGTTAAGAAAAGACTCCTGAAAATTACCAACATTACGGGACCTTGGCCCTACAGGCAAACACAACCACCAACAACCAAACCCCGATGCAAACATCAGAAAATTAGCTTAATATTGATTGGTAGAAGTATGTAAAATTCTTTATCAACACACTTGTCTAAAAGCAGTGATTGTTAAAACCACTTAAGAGTAATCATTAGAACCTACTATAGATATCCTAGAAGATAAAACATCTAGAACCAATTCCATTTGATATCTTTTAAGTTTTAACTTTCTAACTTAACATTTCTACGAACAAATTTTAAGATCATGTTAACGGTTATAAAACAAGTGAAAGTCCAAAGTGGTATAAACACCATTCCTAGTACTCATTTAGCTAATCTTCACCTTCATAGTTAAGGGACTATGCTTCTCCTACCTTTAGCCTGTGATCGCCACCAACGATTCTGATGCCAAGGATGTGCTCCTTGTCATCAAGAAGTTCCAATCTTTCAGTGCTAGTCGTGGCTGGAAGACCAGACTTGACATCCACCTCTCTAACACTACCAATAGTAAGATCACCCTTCACAGTACACCTGCTAATAAATGGCTTATACTTCTGAGGCTGATCGAATCTCCTCACTAGTGACCAAACCTACAAGAGACATTAAATGTCACATGTTACAACTCAAATGCAAAACAAGCAGAAAATCAACAAATAGTGACATATTACAAATACCAGATTACAAGGGGAAAAACTAACGAAATGGTCATAAGGTCCAATAGTTTCATGCATCCCAAAAATCTTTGTAACTATTTCTTTAGTTGTTTTCTGCAGAATAACTGTCTCAACCAAGAAAAACTTTCTCTAAGACTTTCAAGAAACATTTTAAAGAAACCTTACCAAACATATATTCTGATACAAAATTTCCAGAAATAAACACGCCTTTTATAAGTAACTCCACTCACTAAAAATACAAATAAGGAACTAACAAAATTGTTATCCCCACAAATAAGGAGAAGATAGAACCAAAAAGACTCTAAAATATTCCAAAAGCAAGATTAACTAGAATTCAAGAGAATAAGAGGAAAAAAGACTATATATTAAAGCATAAACATCAAGCAAGAACTCAAAACTTATACAAATATTAAGAAAAAAGATATGATGTTTACAATATCAACTGGTGCTTTGATGTGCTTAACAAGAGATGAAGAACACTGGTGGTCACTAGGCTGATGACTATGGTATCTTTCTATAAACTGTGCCTCCATTTTCCTTCAATAATTCTACTTCAAACCCCTTAGAAATTCTATCTTTTTAACACAAACTTGAAGTTCTATAAAAGCTCAAGAAATAGAAAAAATATTGAGAATTGGGGGGTGGTTGGTTACTTGGTTGTGTGATGAGTCTTGACTTTTAAGTATATCAAGAATTAGAAAGACAATAAAATTATGTATATTAAGCTGTCATTATCAAACTTCACCGACAAGCCCACCAATAAAGCCCATTGAAAGTCCTTCTTTTGGGTATTCTTTAAATTTTGCTCCTCATATTTGAAATCTTTAAATTTTTCCCTTTGGCTAAATCTCATGGGTCCAGGTTCACACCACACAGTCAAAATTTAAAAAAAAAATCGCAAGACAGAGTTAAAATTTCACTATGCCCCCATCGGCATATACTTGTGAAGGAATTACCAAAGTTATGTCGGACCCGACATACTTATGCCTTATGAGCAGACTTGGCATAAGTATGCCGGGTCCGGCATAACTTTGGTAATTCCTTCACAAGTTTACGTCGGCGGGGGCATACTTTTAATGGGCAAACATTTATAGTATGCCACATAAGGCGGAATTTTTTCTTAAGGCATAACTAAAAATTTGCCTTATAAGACAAAGTCTATACCTTAAGAAAAAGTTCTGCCTTATGGGGCATACTTTTGGTTATGCCTTAATTAAAAGTTTGCCCCATAAGGCATAGTTCCTTAAGGAAAAGTTTTGCCCCATAAGGCATAACTAAATTATGCCTTGAGGAAAAGTTATGCCTCCTCCGGCATAACTTTAGTTTTTCCTTAAGGACTTTATACCGGATACGTCATACACTCCCCCAGCCCTGTCTTGCGAAATTATTTTTTTATTTTATGCCTGAGCGGGGGTTCGAACCCAGAACCTCAGGTATCCAAGTGAAGGGCAAAATTTAAAGACCACAAATATGACGGGCAAAATTTAAAGACCACCCCAAAAGAAGTGCAATCCGTGCAAAAAATGAACTATTTGTCTATTCAAATGGGGCCCACTTTTCCCATAATTATACAAAATTAACTAACTTATCTCAAAATGTTTATCCCTTTTTAAGTTAAAAAAAATGAAATTATTGAGTCCACTTTTTTTGAATTGTTCCAATCATCTCAATCCTTTCTGCGGAAATTTGTACTAATGAACTTGACTATTCAAGTATGCTTGATCAAGATAAAGTTTCTATTTGGTACTTTGTTTATTTCTTGAAGGTAAGGAAGTTAATGAGCAAAGTGCACCTTGAAATTGAGTAATACTTATTGTGAAAAATGATATTTCTACATCTTTGAGAATGTTTTTAGATAAAGAGTGTGACAAGTATATATTAATTTTGGAAAAACTCACATGTTATTTTTTTCTCAATATTGATCGTTTGTTGATCTTTGGCGATGATATTGGTGTTGTTAAATAAACTAAAAATATGTTCAACAGCCATTTTTGACATGAGAATTTTGAGTGAAGCAAATTGTTTTCGTGGAATGAAAAATACCATAAAACATTTGATGGAATTTTCTTTGATCACAAATGCCAAATAATACTTGCATAATTTTTTTATTCAATTAATGATGTCTTGACCATATAACTATTTTTGCAATATACTCTAGTAAATGTTATGATCTAAATTACAACACTAAATGAAAAATTCAATCAGGAAATTATAGACAATATATGATGAATTTGTTGTTACTAGAAGGTCGGCCACGTGTCCCACTAGTAGAGTATAAAAGAGTGGCCATTAAAATGCAATGTGATTTGTGGATTATAACAGCTGCTGTCTGCAGATGATAAGTTAAAAAAGTTTTGTCTTTTCGACTGTCCCACTGCCCATATTCCTTCACCCTCTACTTAAGTTTGTGAGGATTTCAGAATATTCCAGTGACCTATATTCTTGTGGTGCATTTCTCTAGTTAATTAGGTGCTTTACTAATTTGGATCATTTAATCATACAATTTTAAGCTGATCAATTTAATCATCATAACTTGATTTTGACTTCATATTAAGTTTTTTCCTTTTCTTGAGTTTGACCATCAAAGTGAGTTTTTGACGAGTTTGGCGATATTATGAATCTCGTTTAGCGTATTTAATATTTAATATATATGTATAAAAAAAGATCAACTTATATACTGAATATAATTTTATATATACGCAATATAACTTTTCAAAGAAGTTTCTATTGAACACTCTATCTAGACAGCCCAAGCCACAGTCGGTCCAGATATGCCAATTGATGTTCAATATTCTCGTGCATAGAAACAGTCAAAATCGATCGTGAGTTCAAAGTCTCATGTATCCCTTTAACATGGTGTTATGGAGTAATAAAAATGTAAAATATAGGAATTATTGCATATATCTCCAACATGACCTAAGTTACTTGGATAAAGGGAATAATTCCTTTTAACGAGAATTGATAAAATGCATGCCAAAAGCAGAAATGAAATAAGCCAAATAGAGGAAACAACAAGAGAAAGGGCAAAAATAGAAGATGAAGATAAGAATTCAGAAGTAGAGCTGGGAACACCACAAATTTGATGTACTAAAAAAACATGATAAAAGCACAGGAAACACGCACAGTTGAGATTCTTGACACTTTAGTTCATGTACTTATGTCCTATTTTGAGTATTCTCTTTTACTCAAAAAAATGTCAATAAAAAGCGGAGCCAAAATTTAAAGTTTATGAGTTCATAGTTATGCCACCGAATTCATAACTCATTTTAGTTATTGAGTTCGTAATTAAATATTTATACATATTTAATATAACAACAACAACATATCCCCACAAGTGAGATCTGGAGAAAGTAATTTGTACGCAGACATTAACCCTACCTTGAGAGATAAAGAGACTATAATTGATAGACCCTCGGCTCAGAAAAAACATTTCCAAAGCAGGTCAAGAAAATTTATACATATAAATAAAATTTCTAATAAATAGATGAGATCTAAGCAAAAGTTACCGTCTTCGTTCAAACCCCTAACTAATGATCTAGCTCCTCACCATCTGTCAAAGCACATAGGCGTAATTAATTTAAAATCGATCATTTCTTTTTTGATGGGAACATATGAAATGTTGTTTGGCTTTTTGAATGTTTCTTTGGTTCCTTATGAATCATAGACTTTAGCATATGGCATTGGCTCCAATATTAATTACGCCCTCTACTATTTCACCTACTCACAAACCTAACTTTTTTCAGTATTTTTGGAAGCCCCACTAAGTAATTCTCTTTAGCGTGACTCTAGCATGAACTGGAATGTTTACTCTAGCATGAACTGGAATGTTTCTCCTTACTATTTTGTTACGAAATTAGTTCCCAAATGTCCAAAATTATTTACGGTTCCGCTACTTGATTATTCATGTATTACGTTAAACTTATTGTTACTTCATAAATAGTTCAAATATAACATAATTTTTATATAAAATAATTAAAAGAACACATTTGAATTAATTAAATACTAGATGTGTTGAGTCATATATTAGAAGAAACAAAGTCATAATGTGATAAGTAATAACTACGCACCAAAAATGTTATTATTCCGAATGTAAATAAACATAACTTTATCATTGTCTGCATATATTAAATGGACAATTTTGACTGATTCTCTTCGTTCTTTTATGTTTTTCTTTTTCTATTTTCCCTTTTCCCTTTGTTAGTTCTAGTAAACTGTGAAATACTAAGAAATCTCTCCTAAAAATAGCTGTATAAAGAATTTAAAGAAAAGAACTGCCATAAAAATGTAGATCAGGATTCATGAAACGTTGTCCTGTTAGAAAGAACAATCTAAGAGATGTTTTGTCTAATACGAAGTGAACCAAAAGGAGGGAAAAAGGGATTATACTGCCATTAATTAATTTGACCTTTCAATCTCAACTTCTTAAATTAATTTTACCTCTCGATCAACTTATTTCTTTCTTGTCTAGTCTAAGTATTTTATTGGTCAAAGAAAAAGAAGTCCTTGTCAATTGATGTTAAAAGGTCTTTTTTTGGTCCAAAAGTGATGATAAAAAGTCATGCAAATTACAAAGTCACGTTGAAAAAAAATGATTGACGTTCGGGTATAATGCTGGTAAGTTCATACTACAAACACTTTGGTGCAGGATTCCGGTATTATCAAAATGGAACCAGTATCATCTCCCAAACTGCTACTCTTATTCTACTTTCATTTCCTTAATATTTTGGACCATTGGGCTAAATCATGTCTAACGTGTTGGTGATATTGTTCATTTTGGATCAAGTCTATACAATTTTACCTAAAAGGCTTTAACATCATTACGAGTATTAATACACTTTTTTTTTCCAACTACCAATATAAAAGGTTTCACACAATTAAAAGTATCGAAACAATTTATATGTAGTTTTTTTTTTTAGCACTAATGTGGGACTTTGTTTGGTCACCCAACAATCTTCCCCTCGAACTAAGTTTCACATAGACTACCGCGAACTAAGTTTTACATGTAAAGATAGTAAACCAGCCCAACACCATCATCTGTCATATATATACTCGTTTTGCCGAACTATTGGGTTTGATACCAGCTGTTGGGCTAAAACAATCCAAAGATATTCTTAATATGATGTGATATTGTCCGTTTTGGGTCATGTCATACGATTCTTCCCAAAATATCTCACAATGTAACATTTTTTCCTTTTCAACCACCTCTATGAAACTTTATTTTTACATTCAATAGGGACAACCTCAACAAAAAGGAAGAGATAAAAAGTACAATTTACAAAAAAAAAAAAAAAAAAAAAAAAAAAAAAAGTCACATGGAAAGAGATTGCAAAGACTTTATCTCCAAGTTGAGTGGTCATGCTCTTCTCATGTTGATGGGTACGGGTATTCCCTGAGGACCACATTCACTACTCATTTTTGTCAAGTAATTGAAAGCTCCTTCACCTTGCTTGTGAGTTGTGAAACAAAAGCAATAATTCGTTCCACTTGTAGTTGGTTTGAGTTCATTGGATCTGAATTACGAAAAACGCCAATACATACGCCACAACTAGGTGAACTTTTAACTTTTGGCCTCCGATCCATGCGATCCATATAATTGAGTCCGGCGCCTAAATGACACAAAAATGGACCAAAATTTCCAAAAGGATTTGTTGAATTTGTGATAGACCAAAAGGGGTTAATCGTGCACTGCTGCACGATTTACCCCCAATTCATTAACGTCCTTTTTCCGTCCGTTAACTTAACAAAACAAAAAAAATGTTAAAAGGTATATCGTGTTCCCCAACACGATTTACCAAAAATAATTTTGGTAAATCGTGTACCCCTACACGATTTACCCTTTAATTTTTTTTTTTTGAATTCTGCTTTAATTGTGCATAGGTGCACGCTTTGCCCTAAACCTTTTTTTTTTCTTTCAACAATTTGATACTCCATCTACTTTGTGAATCCCTTTGAAGATTCTTCATCACATTATTAACAACAAATATATTTTAAGGTATTTTCTCTAACCCATTTATTTTTATTTTTTTGCATATACAATCTTTTGCTTTTATGTGTATAGTGTAGAATAAGGGTGATGAAACAATCCATCAGGTGCATTCTAGCAATAAAGTTCTTTGCTTTTCAAAAGATTTAGTATGGTATAATAGCTAGTATATTTTCATATTTTTATATGTAGGATTTTTGCCATTAAACCTTTTGGCGTTTGGTGGATGGAATTCAATGATTTTGCCATTGTTTAAGTTTTTCACTAGAGTATAAGGTCCATATAAGTTGATTATAAATCTCAGAGATATTTATTAATTGGTAACTGATTGTATACAACAACAACAACCCAGTGAAATCCTACAACGTGGGGTCGGGGGAGGGTAGAGTGTACGCAGACCTTACTCCTATCAAGGTAGAACGACTGTTTCCGAAAGACCCTCGGCTCAATAAAAAGCATAAAAAGAGGTCAGATAAGGCTAAGAGATTCAAAGCGATATGGAAATGAAATAACGCAAGCGACACAGATAACATAGAATAATCAAAGCACAGGAAATAACATATAATAGCAGAAATCAGAGCACAAGAAATTATACTGCGATAATGCGACTACTAATAAGAAAGGATAACGAGACTATCTACTAGCCTTCTACCCTAATTTGGGTCCTTCAAACCCTCCTATCTAAGGTCATGTCCTCGGTAAGCTGTAATTGCCCCATGTCGTGTCTAATTACCTCTCCCCAATATTTCTTCGGCCTACCCCTACCTCGTCTGAAACCATCCATGGCCAACCTCTCACACCTCCGCACTGGGCATTTGTGTCTCTCCTCTTCACATGCTCAAACCATTTCAATCTCGCTTCTCGCATCTTGTCTTCCACCGAGGCCACTCCCACCTTGTCCCGAATATCCTTATTCCTAATCCTGTCACTCCTGGTGTGGCCACACATCTATCTCAACATTCTCATCTCGGCAACTTTCATCTTTTGAATGTGAGAGATCTTAACTGGCCAACACTCCGCCCCATACAACATAGTCGGTCTAACCACCACTTTGTAGAACTTGCCCTTAAGTTATAGTGGCACCTTGTTGTCACATAGCACTCCGGAAGCAAGCCTCTATTTCATCCACCCTGCCCCAATACGATATGTGACATCATCGTCAATCTCCCCGCTGCCTTGCATAATAGACCCAAGATACTTGAAACTACTTTTCTTCTGGATGGCCTGGATACCAAGCCTCACTTCCAAGCCAGCCTCCTGAGGTGCTTTACTAAACTTACACTCTAAGTACTCTGTCTTGGTCCTACTAAGCTTAAACCCTTTAGACTCCAGAGTATGTCTCCAACCCTCCAGCTTAGCGTTAACTCCGCTACGAGTCTCGTCGATCAGGACTATGTCATCCGCGAAAAGCATACACCATGGCACCTCACATTGAATTTGTCGCGTCAATCCATCCATCACCAAGGCAAATAAAAACGGACTAAGAGTTGATCCTTGATGCAACCCCATCACAACTGGAAAGTGCTCTGAGTCTCCTCCTAGTGTCTTTATCCTGGTTTTGGCTCCCTCATCACAACTGGTAACTGATTGTATGACTTGCTATAATTATAAGTAATTTGTGATTCATGATATGACTACGAAGAATTGACAAAATAAGTAATTATAAGATATACAATTTTAAGTTTAGTTTACCAATTTTTAGTTTCTTTAATTTTTTGTTTATAGGTATGGATCATCCACGGGTGTCCCTACATCCCGGTCCAGAAGTGTACGATGTGTTAACACTTCAACAGACGCATCGATCACAGGGTGTGTGGGATGAGACCTTGACAGGACCGAAAGCGTGCCTATTTCCACGTCGTGCAGATCGCGATTTCTGAAAGCACGTGAGGCTTCTTCCTTTGCATCCCCGCATCCTTGACTACTTTGGTAGGTGTGGATTTAGGGGAGTACTAGAGGTTGGATCTGTCCCGTATGACTGGGGAGTCGTCACCACACTTATAGAGAGATGACGTCCTAAGACGCATACCTTTCATTTGCATACGGGTGAGGCGACTATCACATTACAAGATATTAAGCTCATTTTTGGCATGGTTGTAGATGGTTACCCCTTGATTCAAGCTAATGCTAGAAATATAAACCTTGTGGGGTGGCAACAGTTGATCCACGAGCTTACTAGTTGGGCACCCCGTGAGGATTGTTTTGACGGTGTTAGTAGGTTGCAAGTAAGTAATTTAGTTGAATATATGAACGGCTTAGATGAAATTACAGATCAGACCACAGAAATTGATGTGCAAAAGCGGGTTACATTGTACTTGCTATGGCTCTGTGGCGGCACGATATTTCCGGATAAATCTGGTGACTTGCTTAATTTAGACTATTTGCTTGACATGCGTGACCTTAACGCAATGAGCACACAAGCTTGGAGGGCGGCTACATTGTCATTTTTATATAATTCTTTGTGCCGAGCTTCGATGACCAAGGCCAAGGATGTGTGTGGATTCATTTCCTTATTGCAGGTACGTGACTTTTAAAATTATCAATTCAGGTTAGTATGGTGGCAATGAATTTTCAAAATGTATCATTTTTTTTGTTGGTCCATTTTTAGGGGGTTGATAATTTTCCTTGTATTATGCAATTAGGTGTTTTTTCAGAACAAGCAGCAAATGAAAGGTGCAGTGAGACTATACTATCTCGAAAAAAAAAAAGTTCATTTCTGATCAGTCCAAAGCTAAATTTTGGAAGGTTATTTGCAAGCATCATATGTTGGGATGTGAGTGGATGATCCGTTTTAGAGAGATTTCAAGTGGTATGTGGAAGACAGGAAAAATGATTAAGAAACACAATTGTCTCACGGATGATTACAAGGAGGATCATTCCAATTTGAGCAGTCACATGATTGTTACTACGTTGATACCATGTATTATGGTCGACCCACACATCAGTATTAAGGCTGTTTAGGAAAAAATAAAAGAGTTGTATACATTTACTCCTAGTTATAGAAAAGCACAAAAGGGGCGTACGAAAGCTTTTGAAATGGTATATGGAGATTTTGAAAGTTCTTTCAAGTCATTGCCCTGATACATGGCTGCCCTGCAATATTTCAATATAAGGGACCGTTATTGAGTGGGAGCAGCAATCAACTACAATGCAAGGCGATCACATCTTCAAGTTTCTTTTTTGGGCTTTTAAACCAAGCATCGATGGATTCAAAAATTGCAGGTTGGTCATCTCAATAGAAGGCACTTATCTCTATGCTAAGTATGACATGAAACTATTAATTGCTATTGGAATTGATGCGAACAATAACATTTTTCCACTTGCATATGCTGTTGTTGCAAGCGAGAGCTTCGAGACTTAGATGTGGTTCCTTATGTTGTTGTGGAGACATGTTGTTTGTGAGAGAAGAGGAATTGGACTTATTTTTTTACCGTCATTAAGGCATCTTGCAATGTGTCCAAACACATGAATGGTTACAACTACCATTCACACTCCATAGGTTTTGTGTTCGGCATTTGAAAAGCAACTTTAATAAAAAGTTCCTCAACAGTGACCTTGAGAACCTAATGTGGTTGGCAGCTACAAAGCACCCGAAGAAGAAGTACAAAATGAGGATGGAACAAATTCACCTCTAGCGCATCTGTGGTTAAAAAATCTTCCCGATGAGAAAACATTGGTTAAGGACGAAGATCATAGGTAGGGGCTATGGCAACTAATGTCTTCGAGTCTTACAACGGTTTATTGAAGAAAGCTTGTGGATTGCCTGTTACTGCCATGGTTCGTATGAAGTTTAAAAATCTTGTTGATCGGTTTGTTGAAAGAAGCTCCCTTGTTGCTTTATTGATTGCGGATAATAAATCTTGACCGACCGTTGTTGAAAAGAAGTTCGATGAATACTGGGAGAGGGCACGAAAGCACACTGACATGCAGCAGTACAATTCAGCTACTGGAGTCTTTGGGATTCAGACATTTGCACACGAAGGTAGGGGCGGAAATATTCATAAAGTCTCTGCTGAAGGGAAAAAGTGTTCGTGTGGGAAGTGGAGAAACTGCCTTATGCCATGTTCACATGCCATTAAATTTTGTGATATCCGTGGAATTCAACCAAAGACCTATGTTAGCAAGTACTACAGTTGCAGGTCTTACAGATAAACGTACAGTGAAAATTTTTCACCCTTGGGTGATAAGGCATATTGGCAACCTTCTCCATTCAATTTAATTGCAAACACTGAATACGAGCGAACTTCAGGAGCGCGGAGTACAAGTAGAAGGAGGAATGAAATGGATATAGCACCTGCTTGCACGCATGGTTAGGAAGTGTAGTAGGTGCAAGGAAATGGGTCATAACAAGAATCGTTGCCCCTTGCGAAATCAGTAGTTGCTATTTTTTTTTTTTTTTTGTTATTATGTTTTTTCCTAAGATCTAGCTCAGTTTTCTTATGTAATCTTCTACGAATGTGTTGTTGTCTTTATTGTGTGACGTTTTATTCAGATAATGTGTGATGTTCACATATTATTTCACAAATTTTTAATTATTGTATAACTTTGTTTGAGTTAAAATATTCTTGAATCAAATGTGGCAAGAGATGAAAAACCAAAAAATAAGTCTTATTAACGTCAATATATATATATATATATATATATATATATATATATGCAACACACGATTTGCAAAAACAATTATAGCAAATCGTGTCCATGTACACGATATGCCTTTAAACCTTTTTTTTTTTTGTTTAAGTTAACGGATGGAAAAAGGATGGCATTATTCAATGGGGTTAAATCGTGTAACAGTGCACGATTAACTCCTTTTGAGCTGCCACAAATTCCACGACTCCTTTTGAAAATTTTGGTCCATTATTGTGCCATTTCGTCGTCGGACATAAGGATTATTTTTTTCTTTATTTTTTTTGCAAAATAATTCTGATTTATCATTTGTTAGTAGTTGGGGTTCATATCTATTAGTGTCGTTACCAAAATTTGTTAAGATTTTTCTTATTGTTGATAAAAAAGTTTTTCAATACATGAATATGTTTCACAAGAGAAATTTACTTTTATAGTACACGAAATTGTGCTTTTACTCTTCGTGCTCACGTGGACATGTAAACTTTAGAATTGTTGAATCACAAATAAAACTAACTAAATAAATGTACATGTAGCAACGGAGTCATCATAGTATTTTTTTAACTAATATGAAAGGAAGGATGACTATTTGATGATTTGCATCATCTGAGCCTACTAGATGCATTTTTTTTCTTTCTTCAATAAGAAGGAGGGGAGATTAATTTTCTTGATACGCCATGCATTAAGTTATGCCTTCCTTCACATTTCACAATGCCACACATAGTTGGCTCGCGTAAAGACAGAAGAAAGAAAGCTCAAACGAAAGAAAGCTAACCAAGAGTGTCAAGTCACTCTTGTTTCCTCAGTCTTGTACTAGGGGCCTCCTTGGACTAAAATAATTTTTGAACATTTAATTCAAAATTTATGCAAATTAAGGGTTAAATAACCAAGACTGTTATTGATATGCCCTTACAGATATGAAGCATTATATAACTAATCTGATCTTTTTGTCTTATGTTATCGCTTTTCAATTAAACATTGGACGTACAAGCTGTCACTAAACAAAAGTAACTATTATAAAATTCTTAAAAGGGTTTACCCACGCTGTTTTGAAGTTGAAATCAAAAGTTGGTGAATCATGAGTAGACTTCAATTATGAAAAAGTGCAAAAGCAGCCAAATTTACCATGCCTAGGATTGGTCCAATCACATTTCCCAAACTTGCCACACTATGATCACTACAAAAAATTATATTGCTAAGTTCTCGTGTTACACTTTAATTGGATAATTCTTCTCAGAATATGGACAAAACTTCTTTATTCATAGAGTTTACTTTTCCTTTCATTTCACCATGAATCATTTTTTATTAGTAACGTAAGGGACATGCATAGTTTGGCCAACCTAAACCTTATCCTAAGGACCGTCCAAGTCTTGTTTATTATTATTTTTTTCAAATTACAATTTATCTTATTAGCATATCAGGTGAGCGAGGGGGAAAGGAATTACTCTGTTGCTGATGGTACTTGAATACTCCACCTTAATTATATTGTGGAAGACAGAAACTCACTAAGTGATCTAGCTCTTTACTCCTTTTTTTTCTTCTTCTTTTCCCTTTGCCGCTGTTGTATTTCAAACGAGAGGACACGTTCGAAAAAAATGTTGAACAAAATTAATGTTTCAAAATTTATATAAATTGTAATATTAGCTAAAGATTTTTAAAAATATTTAACAATTGTGATTCAAAAATTATTTAATTTATTAAATAAGTCATTTTGATTAAACGGGAAGAGCAGATCTTAAATAATGTGCATGCAAAGAATAAATAAATGGTCCTTAATTACCTCATTCACTTCATCCTATAAGTAGTGATGTTGCGTCAAAAATGGAAAGTTAACTGAATATCTCAACAAAAGGCAACAGCAATGAAGTGCTCCTCTTTGATCGACAGCAAACCTAAAGGCACTCAAAAAGGTTTGAGTACTAGGAATGGTCTTCATTTGTTAAGGTTTACGTGTTAGTTGCATTGTTGGACAAATCTTACACAAACAAAAGAACAGCCAATAATGTCCCATTAATTATGTTGCCGTAAAGTTTAGCTAGTGTACATGGAGAAATCAAAGTTGCCAAATGTAGAATGAATTTAAGTTACATGTGTATAGTCTATATTGAACTCTCCAACAGAAAAGAAAACCATTTAAGAAAATAAGTCAAATTTTCGAAACTCAGACAAAGTAAGTCAGTTTATTGAGATATTGACGATATTTACACTTTCTTATGATCAACTTTGGACAATCTCAATTGAAAGGACAAGCAATTTGAAGAATTTTCTCATTTTAAGCCAATTATGGAACATATTATTTTGAAGGGTAAAGGGTTTCAGTCCTTCTAATCCATATTGGTTATCCTGTTTGTCTGTTGCAATTCGATTGATTTATTTTGAGACGTGACTGATACTCCGCTTGAGAAAAAAAGAAGTGAAGATAAAGGTGAAACAGATATTTTAAGTAAATTTTTCACAAACAGCTACCTTTTAGCTCCTTCTAACAACTTATAACTATATGTTCTACATTTACAATTCGTAGCTGGAGGACCTATATTTAGCTAGTAGACGCATCGACTTAAATATAGGATAAATATAACGGAAATACACACGCTGAGAAAACTGAAAATGCTATATTTATGGAAACAAAATCTATTCCAATTTAAATTAAAATCAGTTTTTAATGTTCCTCGATTCACGCAAATATCCTTCCATTCCATATGTGATCTCATATCTCATTCAAACAGCTAACAAATTTAAAAAAAAAAAAAATCAAAAAGTACATTCATATTTGTAACAAAAAAAAAAGTTCAAAAACTAGTTCATCAAAAAACTTTGAAAAATAACAATATCAAACCAGTGAACAGAGCTCGTTTTAAACGACGAATATATATTTGAATTCATCTATTGAAAAATCGAATTAAAGTTGAGTTCATAATTGAGGTAACAACGTTTTCACTGCAACTTTTTTTTTTTCTGAAATTTTGAAAAATATAGTCAAAATATATGAAAAATATATCTGAAATATAGTCAACAAAAACCAGAATAAGTAATATTAAACATAATAATCAAAATACAATTAAAATATAGCCAAAATATAGTCATAATTGAGTTCATAATTGAGGTAACAACGTTTTCACTGCAACTTTTTTATTTTTTTGATTTTTCTAAAAAATTTCTAAATATAGTCAAAATATATGAAAAATATATCTGAAATATAATCAACAGAAACCAAAATAAGTAATATTGAACATAATAATCAAAATACAATTAAAATATAGCCAAAATATATATTAAAAACAACTATTAAAATATCAATCCAAAACATTAGGAATTGAAAATTCAGGAAGTAACGAAAAAAAAAATATAGGTTAAATACACGGTGAAACGTAAAAATCAGTATAGAATCTTACCTTTTTTGGGAATTAGATTTGAAATATGAGTGAAATTAATGAGTAGCTAATTAGAGATAAACAAGGAAGTTGAACTATTATAAAACTGATTTGAAATTGGAGGAAATTAAGGGATATTGGGCATAATGCCGTGTATTTAGGTGGATAGGAGAGAGGGACCTTTTTTTTTTTGCTTAAATTTAGGGGTGTGGGAAGTTACTAGATGAGTGGTAAAAAAGTGGTAGCTATAGGAAGTAAATATGTTATATTTTAGCTACTAAATATAATTATTGTAAAGTTTAGTTATGTTCCATAAATAGATAATAATGTAAGCTATGTCAAGTAAATTTTACATATTTTAAACTGAAGCCCATGTTTTAAACTTGGGCCAAATGCTAGAAGTACTTTTACGGCCCAACAAGTGTGTAAACCTTCAAAATATGGGCTAAGACGTGAAGGATCATTTGCAATTGTAGCATACGGCTTTTTTTTTTTTTTTTTTTTTTTTTGTGATAACAGCTGTCAATATATTACCAGAACAACGAGCCAGGCACTTTTGTAACCCCAAAAAAAAAAATTGGAACCAAACTAACCCATTAAAAAAAAAAACCAAAATAGACTTCACGCACATATTCTGTGCGTGAAAACCCTACCAAAAACCCCTCCTATTTCCAGCATACTTTTCTTTTTCATTTTCTCCATTTTCACTCTTTCAACACACTTTTGCACTCCCAAAAACATGTCTCAAAGTTTTGAAACTTCAAAGTTTGCTATACAACCCGATATTTGTGAATGCAGTTATTACTGTAAACTAAAAACATCAAAGACCCAAGATAATCCGGGTCGCCGTTTTTGGCGTTGTAAAGTGCTCGAAGTAAGTGTTTTTACATTTTTTAGTGTTTTTTTTTCACGTTATCCATATATTTTACTTTAAACAACTGATTTTCTTGTAATGTTTATAGGATATGGGCGGTTGCAAACACTTTCGGTGGGAAGATAGCATTCATGTTGATAAAACGGTGGCGGCGAAGTTTAAAAATCCACTTTTTGATAGAGATACCGCGACTTCACGTATCTCTAGAGATGCCGCTACGATGGACTCACAATTTAAGCTTGTGGAAGGCTAAACTTAGAGACGCTCAACACGAGAAAATAGCTTTGAAAGAAAAACTTAAATTGTGGAAGATTATTTGTGCTATTTTGTTGTTGTTCATTATTTATATGTATTTTGTTTATTAAATTTAATATTTCTATGGATTATGTTTTTTACTAGTTGTACCTTTTCCCCTATAATGTAATTCACACCCTTTATGTACTAATTTATTTGTGTTTCTTTGTTAAATTGTCAATTAATAATAGACTTTAACAATAAACTTTGAAGAATTAAAAACATGCCAAACTAATTCAAATTTATGACTTCATCGTAAAATAAAAATACAAATTAACAGCCTTAGTCCGAAACATAAATGACCCATAATCTAAGATAGTGACCCTAAATAGACCCTAATCGTCATCAGAATAGAAGTCCTCAATATCGTCCTCAGAACGATATTGGCGATATCTTAACACACATTTTTTTTCAGGAGATGTTAGTTCTCTACCGGTTGATGATGCTTATTCTTCGGCCAACTTTAGCATGTAAAATCTACAACGTCTTGCCAGCATTATGTTGTTTTCTTTTCTAATCCTTTGTACGGCAAGCTCGCAAGTTGCTGGACCTACTCGAGGCATGGTTATTGAGTACCTTGTTGGGATTGGAGCATTGAGATTTTCCAAGTCACGAACAAGACGTTCTAATTTGGCAATCCGATGTGACTATTCTCGGCGTAAATTGCAATAATATTCTCGCGGATCTGAATATTTCACACTGCAGAAATCATCATTACGCTCTATAAGAAGGTGGGGATTTAGTTCGTCTAGTTTGAAATCACTGGTATCACTCGAAAAAATGCTATGATTTGAACTCTCATCATCACTTCTATTTGGTTCTTTTGGAAGGAGTGAAGACCAAGCCGAGTTTCTACTACTCGACATTGAATACGTTGTAGTCTAATAACAAAAAAAAAAAGGCTACTTATATAGTTGCAAATCCCTAAGTACCCTCGGGGGGGAGGGGGTCTTTATGACCCTACCTACTTACCTTATTATAAGAAAAATATTAATCTTCATCGGACATTTCACAGTTCGAATCTCACTTGGATCTAAATCTTGTGCTACCATGTATACCATATTCTACCCTATGGTAACGTATTTGCATCCGATTGTTCTTTTCGCGAAAATGATTAAGAGCAAAATTAAACTCTTGTGGAGTTTCGCGAGGCATTGACATAGCACGTTTTTTTGGGCGTTTAAGCCCTACTAAAGCTAACTTTTGCTCCAGTGCTTCAGCCTCCCTAACATGCCAATTTCACTCCTCTCTTATTGTTTTATTGTATTCTTGACTGAATCTTTTGTTAGGGTTATTTGAGTAATGAAAATCATCATCATCTAGTTCCCATATCCTACCCACTGTTTCAAATATGTTTGCTGGGGTAAAACATGTAATAGAATCAAGATTACCAAATTGGGTGTAAAATGTCATGATAACTCGTTTTAAAGTGAATACTAGTTGTTTGTCAATCATGTTATATATAGTACTGCATTTTTTGACTGTTTATTTGAATTTAATTCATATCACGCAATGTTTCAATGCGCAATAGAACATGATTTGACAACACATTATGCATGCCAATTTCAGCTTTTTTATAACACGTAAAGGACCGATTTGACAATACAATGCTGCATTTTTTGACTGTTTATTTGAATTTAATTCATATTACGCAATTGTTACGCCTCGAAAACTTCCCTGTGAACGTACAACGAATGGACTAACGAAGAATACGAGTATATGATGTTTTAATAAGAAGGGAACGACGTTTGACGACCCTGAGTAAGGTTTCAAAGGTAATTGCAATAAGAGATAGGTTATGCTCCACAACGATTACTTATGGGTCCTGAAAATGTGAAAAGTTGCAGATTTGCACTTTGGCGCAGTCGATCGTAAAATGAAATACGGACCATAAAGTGGTATACGGCCCCGTAAACTGCCATGTCGTATTCCAACTTAAAAAACTTCAACTTTCTGCCAAATGATCAAATGGTTAAATACGGCTTGGAATACGGACCGTAAATCGAAATACGGCCCGTAAACCGTGATCGTAAATCACCATGACCTCTAGCATACCTTTCTGATTTTGTTATGCTTAAATACGACCACGAAATACGACCCGTAAACTAGAATACGGAACGTAAACTGGGTTTACGACCACTGTGCACTTCAACTACTATTCATTCCGGATCAGATTTTAAGTCATTAAAAAGAGACCCAAGCTCATTAAATTCATTTCATTTCCACGATACTTCTCTCTAGAAACCTCTAGAATACTCTCCACTCTTCATTATAAGAAAATCAAAGGAAATCAATGATCAATAACACCAAATCCATGAGACAAAGTGTATGGAACTTAGCTAAAGTTCATCTCTCTCAAGAAAACCCAAAGGAAGTGAAGTAGGGTTTTGGTGATAGAAGAGTAATACCACTCAAGGCTTGTTCCTACAACATCTAAGGTAAGTTTTATGGCATTTACATGTTATTTAGGGTATGGAAGAGTTGAAACACTTAGATTATAGAAGGATGTAAGAAATGGGTCATGAAAGTGTGAATAGTAGCAATGTTGAGTAAAGGTTTGTATTGAGCCATGATCATTAATAATTTGTGATTATGAAATGCTATGAATGACATTTAGAACATGGAATAAGTGTCCTATGTGAGAAAAATGCAACAATGAACCATTGCCATGATTATGGAGAAATTGAAGACAAATTGTGAAATACGGATGTTGTAAATGAACGATGAGTGTTGTCTATCATATTGAGAATGTTGTTATGAACGTTTGAGAGTTGATATAGAATGTGGGGAAAGTAGTATAAACAAAGGAAGTTCTGTTCAATTTTCTCTAGAAATAGTAGCGCGTTCTTATAGTTGACTAGCTAACGTTAATGCGAATTCCCTCTTCAAGTTAGAAACGTGACATCGAAGGAGAACAAGCGAACGATAACTTAGTTAAACGTAAAAGGTATGTAAGGATTATCCCTTCCTTCAAAGGCATGAATCTTCTAAATTTTTCCATGATCCTCCTAAATGATGGAGCTTATGAGTCCGTAAATATACTACACTACATACGAGCATGATAGTGATGATGATGAGTTAAAGTATAGTGATTCGAGAGTTCATGATATTATTGCTCACACTCACCTTATGTATTATTCCCTTCAAGGTGAGGCAGGCTACTCGTAAATGTTCATAATATAATCGGGGGTTCACGACCTTATGTCACCCCGATGTAGTTAAGGTTGTCTTCAAGTTTAATGTATTTTCCTAATAATAAATGTGAAATAATGCTAAGTCATGATATGTCTATAAGATGATTAATGATGCTAGCTTATAATATGCCTATGTTATGTATGAACATGTCCAGCTATGATAAGATTATAATAATTTCATGAAATGTGCAATAGTGACGGGTTATGATTGATTATGTGATGATAAAATTCCACCGCGCCAGAATGGCCGGGAATGTCACCGCTAAGGCGGGATGCATATGGTTCCACCGTGCCTAGATGGTCGGGCATGTCACCGCCAAGGCGGGCTGCGATGTTACACCGAGCCTAGAGGGCCGGGCATGATCACCACTAGTGGGCGGCATATGATGGTTTCCCGGACGCGAGATAACGATGAGGATTGTGATGTGACGAGATATGTGATGTGATGATATGTGTACCGTGATTACGTAAAATATGATATATGTACGAAATGTATTTGCTTATGACACTCTTGCAGGTTATATCTTTCTCTTATGGCTCACGGTCCTCCTATTATATTTATTTCATTCTTGTCTTACATACTCAGTACAATATTTGTACTGACGTCCGTTTTCTTTGGACGCTATGTTCATGCCCACAGGTAGACAATGAGGCGAGCTTGATCTAGACTCGTAGGAGCTGATAGCTGACTGAAATCACTCATTTGTTCCGGAGGTGCTTGATTATTCTTTTGTGTATATTTGTATGTGTTGGGCACGACGGGGTCCTGTCCCGTCCTTATGTCTAGTACTCCAGTAGAGGCTCGTAGATACGCAGTGTGGGTTATGTGGTTTCACGAGGTTGCCATCATGTATATGTATATATATATATATATATATATATATATATATATTATTTTGATAGTCTAATGGCTTATGTATATAAAAGAGTAATTATGTTTCCATATGAAATATGATTTTCTTATCATTTGAGTATAAAAGTTGATAAAAGAGCATTAAATGAGTAAGATGAGTAGTAGAACGAGTGGTGCTCGGTGGTTAGCCACGGATACCCGTCGCGGCCCTTAGCTGGGTCGTGACAGCAATGTTTCAATGCGCAATAGAACATGATTTGACAACACATCATGCATGCCAATTTCAACTTTTTTTATGACACGTAAAGGACCGATTTGACAATACAATGCTGATTTTTTGACCATTTATTTGAATATAATTCATATTACGCAATGTTTCAATGCGCAATAGAACATGATTTAACAGCACATCATGCATGCCAATTTCAGTTTTTTTATGACACGTAAAGGACCGATTTGACAATACAATGCTGCATTTTTTGACCGTTTATTTGAATTTAATTCATATTACGCAACGTTTCAATGCGCAATAGAACATGATTTAACAACACATCATGCATGCCAATTTCAGCTTTTTTATGACACGTAAAGGACCGATTTGGCAATACAATGCTGCATTTTTTGACCGTTTATTTGAATTTAATTCATATTACGCAATGTCTCAATGCGCAATAGAATATGATTTGACAACACATTATGCATGCCAACTTCAGCTTTTTTATGACACGTAAAGGACCGATTTGACAATACAATGCTGCATTTTTTGACCATTTATTTGAATTTAATTCATATTACACAACGTTTCAATGCGCAATAGAACATGATTTGACAACACATCATGCATGCTAATTTCAGCTTTTTTTATGACACGTAAAGGACCGATTTGACAATACAATGCTGCATTTTTTGACCGTTTATTTGAATTTAATTCATATTACGCAGCGTTTCAATGCGTAATAGGGGTCAATATGAATCTATTTAAGAAGAATGTTGGATGAGGTAAAAACTCATCCATTTCATAAGTTTAAGTCTCTTAAGTCATTCAAAAAAACTCTCTTAAGTCATTCAAAAAAAATAATCAAACTTCCTACAAAAAATGGCTCAAGATATTCTACCTGTTAAGGTTTCAATACATTGGGATGGTATTATCCTTGATGACAATAGTACAGTTCGTTACAATAAAAGACCAAACGTTCATGTTAAATGTCCACTTGAAATGTCTTATGAATCACTAGTCACTTACATATATGAAAAAATGAAGGTTAGTACAGATGAGTATGAAATCTCTATAATAGGTAGATATCCACAATCAGTTTCCCATGGTATAGTGCTTTATGGTAGGCATTATATCAATGATGATCATTCTTTGAGAGATTATTTGAATGCGCCAGAAGAATTAAAACATTTAGTCACCCTTAATGTTCTTGAGATGTATGTTGAAAAGATACCCCGAGAGATCCCGCAAGAATAGCCCAGTCAAGCTAACACGTATGGAGATTTTAGTTGTTACGGGGGTATTTTGAGTGGCCAGGTGCCGCTGGAAAACCTTACCCAACAATTAAATCAAACTTGGTAAATATGCATTCTTATATTATTATTTTATGAAGTAGCACGTGTTTATTGTATGTATTGGTAAATAACCATTTTTAAATCTTTGTAGGGGTTATAGACCTGATACGAGTAATATTGGGCAATCATCTCAATTTAGTGGAGCAACTCATTATTATCAAAACTCTTAGTTCAGTGGAGCTAATTATTATAGTAATTCTCTGTTCAGTACCAATTGTGGATGAAAGACACTCCTCTCAGTTTGGTGGAGTTGATCATTCTCCACACCATGCTCATTCTCAATATGTGTAGGTTCATCACCTTGATGTTATATAATTATAATTATATATATATATATATATATATATATATATTGAAATTTAACATATGTTTTTTATCGTGTAGGAGGATGCCTTTCTTAGATGGCGCTGATTGTCCAAGTTATGTGAATACATCAGAGAGTGATGACGATGAACCAGCTAATAATGCAGAGGTAACCAATGATGAAGATAGTGAAGGGGATGAAGAAGATACGCATTTTAGTCCCCAGAACCAACCAGAACCAATTCACCACCACATACCACCTCTGATGGCGGAAAACCCAATTCTTGACAGCCCAATGCAGTGGCATTCTGACTATATTCCATATCTTGACAGTCTCCAAGGTCGTGAGGATGCATTTGTCATCACAAGAGATGATGATCATAGTCGCCAAAAAACGTGGATTGAACAAAAAAATCCCATGATTGATGAATGCGACCTTGCAAAGGGAATGCAGTTCACATCAAAAAAGATGTTGCAACGGGCTGTCAGAATGTATTGTATAAAGGATATGAGGGAGTTTAAGGTTGATGACTCAAACAAATCGGTATGAAGGCTGATTTGTAAGCGACATACTCAAGGCTGTCAGTGGTTGCTTCGGGGAATTGTTAAGCCTGATGGTCTGTGAGAAATCACAAAATTCCACCCAAAACACACTTGTGATATGGGACAAAGTCGAGTAGATCATTTTAATTTAGATATAAACATGATTTCTCATGTGTTACTTAAACACATTGAGGAAACTCCAAGGTAACTTAACTGACCGTTTACATTATATATCTTATAGCAATTAAAATATCATTGCTAAATGTGGTTTGTTTAAACTTATGCAGGATGCCTATCAAAACTTGTATTATCATAATCCACTCAAAATATGGTAAAATCATAAGCAAGAGAAAGGATTTCTCGGACGTAGACGTGCTTTTGAGATGATCTTTGGAACTTGAGAATCCTCTTTTCAGGCGTTGCCGGGGTATATGGCGGCTTTAAAACATGCTAATCCTGGCACTGTTGTACAGTGGCGGCTTTTAGAGGGCATAATTTTTGACTTTGTCTTTTGGGCATTCAAACCAAGTATTGATGGTTTTGCTCACTGCAGAATGTGATATCGATAGATGGGATGCATATATATGGCTGATATGACATTAAGCTCCTAATTGCAGTAGGTATGGATGCCAATAGGTCAATATTCCCTCTTGTTTTCGCAATGGCCGCCAACGAGAGCAACGAGACATGGGGGATGTTCTTGACTCATCTAAAAACTCATGTTATTAAGGGTCGTCAGGGCATATGTGTCCTTTCGGATCGTCATAAAGGCATATTGCACAATATGCGTACTCTGGAAGGGTGGCAGCCTCCACTTGCTTGCCATCGATATTGTTTAAGGCACTTAAAGGCTAATTTGCAAACAAAGTTTGGAAATGGCACTGTAAACAAATTGATGTGAGGGGCTGCGATGCAGCATCAACAAAGAAAATGGGCTGCAAAATGGAGCTGCTAAGGGAAGTGAGTGAAGAGGCATATGTTTGGTTGATGAAATTAGAAATTGAAAAATGGACGCTTTATGCTGATGGAGGAAGGAGATGGGGCATGCTCACAACGAACAGCTCAGAGTCTTTCAATAGACTCCTCAAATCTACTCGAGGACTACCTGTCACCGCAATGGTAAGACTAACTTTCAGGCAGGTCGTGGAGCGATTTGCGGATAGGACAAGGCAGGCCAGAGCTATATTAGCCGAGGACGGAACATGGATGCCAAAGCCCTACAAAAAGATGGAGCACCATAGAAGAAAGGCAGAGGGTCACCAAATGACCAAGTATGACGTCGCTCAACCAGGGTATGAAGTTAGAACGGGTTATTGCGACGACAAAAGAGGAAACAAACATATCGTTACTGAGCTTACAAAATCATGCACTTGTGGTAAGTGGAAAACGTACCACATGTCATGTTCTTATGCAGTCAAGTGCTTTAAGAGAATGGCCAGAAATGTAACTGATTATGTGGCGGAGGAATATAAGGTCGTAAAATACGTTAAAACATATTCCGGCCACTTCCGTCCCCTTGGTGATCAAGCTTATTGGCCAGCCGCGCCGTTTTCTATGATTGCTAACAAGAAGCATATCCGTAAATTGGGAAAAAACAAGCAAACCCGTTATCACAATCAAATGGATGTTAGCGAAAAGACTTACTCTCGCAAGTGCTCGACATGTAAGCAATTTGGGCATGATAAGCGTTCATGTGGGTAAAACTCCCGTGATGGCAGCACATCTGGAAGTAGAAAAGTGTCTAGAACTTGATTTTTTTTTTTAAGTCTATTGTAATTTAATGATGTATTTCGTTGCTAATGGAATGAAGTGTTTATCAATTATTATGAACCTCTAGTATTGAATGAATTATTTTTAAATATTATATTTATTTTTGCACATTCAAAAAGTGCGGATTACACAATACAATAACAAAATAAAAAAGACATAAAAGAAAAAAAAACCTAATACAAAGCAGAGTAATTTTTTCTTTTCTATCTTTCTTGAACCAAAAAAGTACTTTCATAGCTTTGGGAGTAAAACAAAAGAGATCAATCAAAACCCTATAAAATATGACACTTAAACCTAAATATAACAAGTTTTCAAACGTACTTCGGAACACCTTACAACCCCTAAAACGAAGATCCAAATGTATATGTATACTTGATGTAATGAGTCGATATTATTGTACACTAAAAAAAATATTAATTTCTATATAAAATATTTATATTCCGGTGTTTTGAAACATGACTAATCTTCGGTCAAAGTACGAAAAAAACCTTAATTTTGATTTTCAAAGAATAAAGGTTGGGGTCGGGGGGGGGGGGGGGGGGGGGAGGGATTTCACGCACAGAATCTGTGCGTGAAAGAACCAAAGTGTAAATGTACACTTGGGCCCTTTCACGCACAGATTCTGTGCGTGAAGCCTAGTTTTTTTTTTTTTTTTTGACGGGTTAGTTTGGTTCCAGGGTTTTTTTTTTGGATTACAAAAGTGCCGGGTCCCAAGAACAACCAACAACTAGTATACAGGAAGAGCACCTAATTCCGAAAACAGAAGTTAGGCCTCCAACAAAAACAGAAACTAGTTACAAAGTAAGTGCTGAACTAAACTCCTACATCTTTGTGCCTTCTTGGAATTTCTAAGTCTAATCTTTCTACAATTCCTTTTTTCACCTATAAAATACCTCATGTCTATGTACAATTATGCCTTTGTGTGACTTCTTACTGCTCGCCAAATGTGGTATAACATAGCTCCACAAAGGGCAGCTATTATCTCCTTTTTAAATTGTTTCCAGTGCTTCCTTCTAACGCCCTCCAAGATTTGTTTGATGCCTCCAGCCGGCACTGTTACGCCTGTCCACTGGTTCACTTCATGCCATACAGCTTTAGTCCATTCGCACTCAACAAACAAGTGAGCATATGGCTTTTTCTGAGGCCACTTTTAATAGGAAAAATTACGTGATATAACCCGACTTAAATCCACTAATTTTTCGGGAAAAATAGTCCACAAATTTTCGTTTTAACAATATTTTAAATTATTACAAAAATAGCTAGATTTTTCATTTATAATAGACTTTTATTGTATGTACATGTATGTATGACGACCGGTATATATATGTATGACGGTTGGTGTAGGTTTTATGTCGCTAATGTACGTATGATATGCTTTGAAAAAGGGTAAGTAGCTCCTTTTCCATTTAAATATTGGAACTAAGCCCTGTTCGAATTGAACACAACTCCTAATAAAGTGTTTCAATTAGACACTTTTTGTTCAATTTTTTTTTTGTGTGTGTTTTTCATTTGTCTATTGGGTAGTTAAGTTAACCACATAAAATATTGTGTCTGTTAATTATAGGCATTCGCCTCTTAAGCCGTAAAACACCAATCATTTTCTAGTCGAGACGTTGATGCACATAATTAAAGATGACATTTTTTATGTGGTTAACTTAACTACCTAATAGAAGAATGAAAAAACATGCATTTTTTTTCAAACTAAGAACCAAAAGTGTCTAATTAGAACCTTATTTTAGGAGTTGATATATTCAATTGAAACATGACTTAGTTTGAATTTCTGAATAGAATATTCTGTGAAGTTTAAGGGCTGAGTATGTTTTAAGCCTCTGAGAAATCAAAAAAATTATATAATTTATTTTAGACCGTAAATTTTAAAAATCTTCCTTTATTCCACAAATTTCGAGCCCAATCTATATATAATATAAAACTAGGCATAAACAAGGTGATGTGACACCTCTCTATGGCCACCATTCCTATTTATCTTTTTTCTCCTTTTTTTGCCTTTTCTTTCATTTTTTTTCCAATTGTTTGCTATTTTAAAAAGCTAAAAAGTTACTCCGTTAACTCTTTTAATTATCTCTTAATTATGTCAGTTAACCATTCAATCGTATTCTTTAACGTGGACCTGAGGACACTAAAACTCTTTTAATCCTCAAATTTCAATGTGATAGTTAATGCATATAGGAGTAACAATTTTTTCATCTGCTCCTCTCTCCCACTAGCAGACTTTAACTATCTATGTATTAATATAGTTGTAACCGTTTGATTATTATTTTCAACCTCTCACGCCTCTTTGTATTCCAAACTACTCCGACATATATAAGGTTAGGGTTAGTTGGAT
Organism: Lycium barbarum; assembly: GCF_019175385.1. Taxonomy (NCBI): domain Eukaryota; kingdom Viridiplantae; phylum Streptophyta; class Magnoliopsida; order Solanales; family Solanaceae; genus Lycium; species Lycium barbarum. Next base: position 110,860,415 of record NC_083342.1, on the reverse strand, counting down.
TTGGAATTATTTTATTTGATTTATAATCACTAATTGTTTGAACTTTCTGCCTCTATAGGTTAAGCTTTGTGTTCAAAGGAGAAGATTCTTTCATACTGAATTTTATCCCCGCATATATGTATCGATGTGAATGTTCAAATCCCCTATGCATACGAGATTATACTGTCAACCATTGATGTCCGCTGCAGGCAGTGGCGGATTCAGGATTTTCACTCAGGGTATTCGGGAAAATAATTGAACCTAAATATACACTATAATATATGTTCAGGGTGTTCAAAAGTTAATATATGTACATAAACACATAAAATTTACCCTAAATATACACTATAATTTTTTATTCAGGGTGTTCAGGGCTCTTGGTACATCCGCCCCTGGCGGCAGGTTATATTATCATTTGTTTTTCGTAGTCTCCCCGTGTTTATGCCCTATCAATGGTCTTTTTCTTGGTGACTGACAACATATATTATAAGATTATATGACACCGAATAATTTCTCCCTTTGTATGACAAGGAGGAATCTCTATTTGATGTTAGTTGAATAAGTTAGGATTGAATTCTATGCCGCGAAAGATATTTACCAAAAAGCATGGTATCTCTTATGTGATGGATTTACAGTATTCGAAAGCAGTTGCCAATTATAGTAAATTTGCCAACTATCGCTTTAAAGTCATGCTTTTTTCTTTTCATCTATCCCAACCTTCTCTTGCAATTTTACACTTACCCCATAAATTTTGCTCCCGGTTTCAATTGATTTTGAAACTTGCATTCTGTAGGATTTCAACTGGAGAAGGTCTCAAGTGAAGAAAATTTCAAGAGCTCTTATCTTTATCTTATTACCCTTATCATTGAAATAATCACGTTCTACCTTATTTTATTGGGTTTCATCATTCATTATAGTAATAGTTCTTTGCTAAGTGAAAACATAGAATTCGAGGAAAATAATAAATATAATAAAAAATAATTGATACATTATCATCTAAAGAGACACGGGGTAAAAAGGGTGTTACAATAATATGGAATGGTATAAGTAGCATGAAGGAGCAAATTCTCAAAGTATAACAGCAGTTTCTCATGAATTAAGCGTTTGTAATTGTATGGACAATAAGTTAGTGTATAAATTTACCCAACCGTGAAAAATTAAAGGCTAACATGCATTTTACTATGGAGAGGGCATCCTCGTAATTGGGTTCTAATGTGACATTTTTTCTTAATTGTTGCAATAGGTTTATGTCACTCTTTTTCTGTCTCATTTTCAAATTATAACCTGAAATGCGTTTCACATATTTTTTTTATCGAGGATTTTATATAGAATGTTATGAAAAGATGGTTGATTGAAAAAATTAAGATTTCGAAAGTCAAACAGGAAAATTTGACCACCGCAATTCATATGCATATCCTTTAAATATTTTAAATTGTTAATTATTTTAACTTATAGTACTTTTTATGTAGTTTCTAAATACGTAAATTATTTTTCAAAAAACATATTAATTATATATTCAAATTCACGATCAACATAGAGAAGTTTAACTCTCAAAATTTAAACTGTATCACATAAATTGAGACAGAAAGAATACTTTTCTTTTGAAAAAAAGAGCTATTAATATTTAATTATATTTTATTTTTAAATGATCAAGCGCAGGTATTAGAGATATAAATAATGGTATTTATGAAAATTTTGCCCTAATAAGAAGGGAGAAGCTTAGGGTGTAAAACGCCAAATACCGAGCAAAACTGCACCTTCCCTATCTGGTATGCCTTCTTCTTCCTCATTTGTGACAGTCATACAACTTTGCATCACTATACATTACTTAATTAAAATAATGTTCAACAATAAATACTTCATTCTAGTACATCTGTCTTTAATTATACAAAAACCCTAATCCCTGTTTTCTAATGAACCTCTTTTTTTTTTTTTTTTTTTTTCCTTGGATTTTTTAGAACACTGCTAAGTTATCAATTTGCATCTATTGAGATTACTGTCTGGCTGCAAGAAATACTGTTGTTTGATTGAGATAATGGAGCGTAGTGAAGATATGAACCTCGATACAGACATCTGGAGGTAATCAATTTAGTACTCTCTCTGTTTTAATTTGTTTGTCTGGTTTTGACTTGACACGGAGTTTAATAAAGTAAAGTAGCTTTTTTGTATTTTGTGGTCTTAGATTAAAGATACGTGGAATGTATCAAAATGTGCTTTAATCTTGTGGTGTTAAACATGTCACGTGGATGTTGTAAATTAAAGAGTTGTCAAAAAGAGAATTCTTTTTTTTTTTTTCAATGGGAACTCAGACAAACAAATTGAAACAGAGGGAGTAACTTATTTTGCTGATGAAACAATTGTTGTTTCTCTTTTCAGTTGAGAATGTGGATTTAGAAGCCTTTGTATTTATTAATTAAATATCTCGATTCTTCTTCTCTTAATAGCCTGAATGATCAAGACAGCAATGCGATTATATTACCAGACAAGAAAAAGAAGAAGAAGAAAGGAAAGGAACAGGTATAAATAGAAAATCATATCCTCTACATGTAATCAGCCTTTGTAGATGACTCATTGTTTTAATATATTTGATCAGGTGTCCAAAAAGCTTAAACCGAAGAATAATATTAAGTTAAGCCAATCACAGAAAAAAAAGTTGAAGAAAATCGAGGTAAGTCCGTCCAGGAATGTTCATTGGTCTCTTATTAATTTACTTACGTTTTTTCATCTATATTTTGGGCTTCGACTAATTCATTCTTGAAAAATGTAGGAAGACAAGGAGAAGGCAATCCTTTTAGCAGAAAGCATTAAGACCTTGAAGTAAGAACTGCCTCATCTAACTTGAACGGCTTTTCACTTTAAGTATTCAAGAACATTTTTCCCGAAAATGATAAATAACTAATATTTCAGGAAGCACCAGATCCAAGATGATCTTTATTCACTTATGTGGTCTTCAAGGAACTTAGGTCAGGTATGTGTATTCCATCTCGATTTTACTTTTATATCTGACTGATCAGACATTAGCTCAAAGCGTGTCCTGTATTGTGGTAGGGTGAAACTAGCCGAGAAAAGCGTAGAAGAGAAGTGCAGTATTCTAGGGCAGGGTTAGATGTGCCACATAGAGATCGGCCAGTCAAGAAGAGGACTATTGACGACCTATCTAGTGATGTCTTGCAAGATTCTGAAGAAATGCAGTCGAGTCCAATAGTCAATGGCAATCTTTTGCAGTCCTCCATAGGAGAAGGTGAAGTCCCAAGTGATACACCAGTCGTACCAGGGTCTTCTGAGGAGTTGGCTTGTCAGAGTGGACTTTTAGTATGCGGTAGAGATGCTTCTGTGCGAAATAAGCAAGAAGAGGATAGAACTGCAGAATGTTTAAAGTCAGATTATGATTGTCATAAAGAAGAAAGGGGGAAACCAACGGTATTGCTTAACTCTCTGTTTATACATCATATATGCAGTACCTGATTTTCATTAAGGCTCTCTCATATGCATGCCATCCGTGTTCTGTGCGGGCTCTTCATATTGAGCAGGATGGTGCCAAGGCTGTTCAAAATGCCAGTCTCAGCAATAGTAGCAACTCAGCTAACTCTCTTCCTCAAAGAGCTTTAACAACTCCAACTGTGGTGCATGTTTCAAGACCAAAGGAGGTTGAAAATAACAGGAGCGATCTGCCGATAGTCATGATGGAGCAGGAGATAATGGAAGCTATAAATGACAACACTTGTGTAATAGTTTGTGGTGAGACTGGTTGTGGCAAGACAACCCAAGTTCCACAGGTGAGATATTCTGTTGTTCTATATATGATTCCCTTTCCTTCCATCGGTGATGTAGAGTTGAACTTTGTTATTTCTTAATTTTCAGTTTTGTTTTAGTGGTTTTATCTCTTCCTTTTTGTTTGGATCTTTCAGTTCCTTTATGAAGCTGGCTATGGTACAAATCATTCCAATGGTCGTGGTGGTATTATTGGTGTGACTCAACCACGCCGTGTTGCGGTACTTGCAACTGCCAAGCGAGTGGCATTTGAGCTTGGTCTTCGTCTTGGCAAAGAGGTTGGTTTCCAAGTTAGACATGACAGGAGGATAGGAGACAATTGTTCCATAAAGTTCATGACTGATGGAATTTTGCTTCGGGAACTGCAGGTAAGATTTCAGTATTAGTATTTAAGTGAATTGAAATCTTCGTCCCTACCTTTTAAGTGGCGTATTGTGTCCTTACTATCATCCTTTCACACATATTGTCCCTAACTCTATAAAGAGGTGCACACCGTAAATAGTGAAAGCATCGAAACATTATAAATTTTACTTCCAGAGAAGCCACAAACTTTCAATCAACCAACTATGCCTCTCAATTTCTAACTAGCTGGAGTTGGCTATATGAATCTGCAATCTCGATTCCACTCAATTCAGATCCATCTTTAATCTAATAATGAAAAATCTTAGCAGTATGGGCTTCTGTTTAGAAGTTAATTTTTGGACGAGTGGCTCCTTTGATTGTTGAGATAACACGGAGAGACAGAGGTAACCAGTTTAATTGCCGAAGCGGGATCAATTGTGAAATCGGGATACAGTTCAAAGCATGTCTATGAATACTACTATAATCGCACTGTTCTTGTTTTTAACCTTCTGCAGTGAGATGAGTATTGTGCTGCAGGTTGTGAGGTTTCATTACAAAATTATTAACGTAATTATCTTTGGGAGAAATAGTGATTAGGCACACCTAGACATTTTTGCAATTTGCATATTAAATTGAATAATGTTGAATGAAAACCAACATGTACACTTTGAAGTAATTTAAATTTTATTTGAACAATTCACAGATGGACATAAACCAAATCTCAACTACTCCATGCTTTCCTATAAACAGTAGGTGGCTATGTGTATAAAAATATCCTTTCTGTGTCATTTGGAGGAAAGGATTAAGGTTCCAACTGTATTCAGTCTCTCCTGAATGAAGTTACTTGTTTGGTAGGGGCAATGTCACGTTACATGAGATATTCAATTCATGCTCCATTTTGTCCATTGTAGATGGTTCAATCTTGTTTCTTCTATGCTTTGTCAATTTGTGCTTTGTGAGCATCAAATAAACACACGCATTTTCGACCTTGCTTTCCAGATATGAGTTAAAGTTCTAATTGCATAAACTGGTATATGTTGGAGTTACTTTTTGACAGGTAAATAATTTTATGAATTTTGGCATATGCTCTTAGCTCTATGGAGTTAGGACAAACAATAGGTGAAATGAAATAATGATTAGCCTAGGGCGACAAACATGGCTCAACAGTGTCTACACAAGGCCTTTCTCTTCTTCACTCAAAAAGGCAAAAAAGGCAATGCACCCTTTATTTGAGTGTTACTTGATTCGTAAAGATTGATTCTTTTGAAGTTATACGGACTTCTTTGTTTAAAAAAAGAAGGCCATGTCCAAAGGATTGGACTTGTAAGGTTATCTCTATTTGTTTATTAGAGGAGATAGGGAATGAATGACATAAATATATGCTATTTGCGGCAGTACCAAAATGATAATCATCTTACTTGTCTTAGAAACTGGCATGTTAGGGTTGTCTTTGAAGGGCAGGTTGCGCCTATGATATATTACACAATAAGGGAAAACTAACAAGTGAAGCGACTGCAAAGATTTAGTTGTTGCTGTCTTCTCACTGTATCTTTTGAGCAATTTTGAATTTCCTGCCGTTAGTTCTCTTGAATCTTATTTAGTTAAGCAAGTTTATATACTCTTCTTACAATGATATTTTCTCCCTGTCCCTCCACCTTTTATGCAGAATGATTTTCTTTTAAGGCGTTACTCGATCTTAATCTTGGATGAGGCTCATGAGAGGAGCTTGAACACCGATATACTAATCGGTATGCTTTCTCGTATAGTAAGAGAGCGTCAGGTGAGAAAATAGTTTGCTATCTCCATGCTGTCGGTTGTCATTTCATTATTCTTAGGCGGCCTTAAAAATATTAGTGGTTAATCTAAGACCCCTGTTCTCCTTGTTTATCTACTGCTCTCTCTCTCTCTCCCCCTTTTTACTAACTTCTATTCTTTGTGGGTTTTTTTTTTATTTTTTTGCTGTAGAAAGAATATGAGGAGCAACAGAAGAAGCTTCTTTCAGGACAAACAATAAGCCCTGAAGAGAGAGTTTATCCGCTGAAACTTGTGCTGATGAGTGCTACACTTCGAGTTGAGGACTTTATATCTGGCAGAAAAATTTTCTGTGATCCTCCCCCTGTAATGGAAGTCCCCACTCGCCAATACCCAGTGACTGTTCATTTCTCCAAGAGAACTGAGATGGTGGACTATGTTGGCCAGGCATATAAAAAGATATTGTCAATTCACAAGAGATTGCCACCTGGTGGTATACTTGTGTTTGTGACAGGGCAAAGGGAAGTTGAATACTTGTGTCAAAAGCTGCGCAAAGCTTCTAAGGAGATAGTTGAGAGAGCTTCCAAAGAGAATAATGAGCTATCTTTGGTATCTGAAGGGAATGCCATCACGGAGAAGGTTGACAAGGAGATAAGTGAGGCATTTGATGTTGAAAGGAGTTCTGTAAATGAGATAACTGAACGCTTTAATACCTATGATGAGGATCATGGTGAATCTTATGAAGATGACTCAGAAGTTTCCTATGATTCAGCAGATGACAGTGATTTGGATGTTTATAGTGATGATGCAGGGCTGCTAAACCCGAAGTCTCCAAGCTCTGATGGTAAGTTAGATGTCTTAGGTGAGGAGGGAAGCCTTGCATCACTGAAGGCTGCTTTTGAAGCTTTGGCCGGTAAAAGGACATCAGAACCTGATTCCTGCGGAAAGGAACTTGTTCCTATCACTGAAGAAGGGGCGGCCTCAAATGAATCTGAACCTCTGTTAAGCAAGGTTAGGATTGGGGCTAATGGGACTTGTGCTGGTCCGATGTGTGTTTTACCTCTTTATGCTATGCTTCCGGCATCCGCACAGCTTCGTGTGTTTGACGAGGTCAAGGAAGGAGAACGCCTAATTGTTGTTGCCACTAATGTGGCTGAAACCTCATTGACCATTCCTGGTATAAAATATGTGGTTGACACAGGCAGAGAAAAGGTCAAAAAGTACAACTCTTCTAACGGTATGGAAGCATATGAAATACAATTTATAAGTAAGGCTTCAGCTGCTCAGCGTGCAGGAAGGGCAGGAAGAACAGGTCCTGGGCACTGTTATCGGCTTTATTCTTCTGCAGTCTTCAATGACATGTTCTTTGACTTCTCAAATGCAGAAATATTGAAAGTACCAGTTGATGGCGTTGTCCTACTTCTGAAGTCCATGCATATTGATAAGGCAAGTATCTTGTTTGAAATAGGCTATTCTCCTCTATGTTCCATACTTGGTTGAAGTGTTATTATTTTGAGTATTTGCCAAAGTCACCAGCATTGAAGATGTGTCTTACTGGGTAAAAACTTACCTGCACTGGGTAGAAGATAAACCAATGTCTTTTAAGAGTTATTTTAAACAAATAAAAAGAATTAAAAAGGAATTTAGTCATACTAACTAAAGTTAGAAACTACCTAGGTTTGCCGTCAGTTCTTGCTTCCTCTTTCTTTTATTTCCTATCTTCTTCTAGCATTCTCATATTTCTGATCTTCTCTTGCATCTGATCCTTTCTTCATTCTTTGAACAATTCCAAAACAGCAGAGTCTAGGAAAGTTAAACCGGATAATTCCGACGTTTTGCGTCTTTTCTGTTTAAGATGAATTTACTTTTTCAATATATTTTTTTCTGGTTATTTTTTGAATATTCAACTGGAAAATTAATCTAAAGTATTTTGTCAAGCACTCAACCGAGAGTACAAGTTTTGTGGTAAGCATAGGATATATTGTAGTTAAGCAGTAAGCAGTAAAGTTACAAAGGCAACTACGTAAAGATGTTAAATCATAAGTAAAATTTCTTTTCCAGTTTTAGTTTAAATCTTTTCATGGTGTGTAGAAGTGCAACCGTGCAAAGCAAAGTTCAATTTTCTGAAGTTTTTTGGTCTGTGAATCTTTAGATTTGTTACACTGATGATATACAAAGGTAAATACTTTTCTCTTAAGATTAAAATATTTATATTTTTCTTTTCAAAGTTAAAATGTCTATATAACTGATGATTGTTACAGCTAATAGAAGGAAAAAATTTATGTTGATAATGGCCACTGATGGCCTTTGGGTGGCACAAAGTGCAGAAGAAATTAGTTCCGTAGATCCAGTGACGTTAGTTAAGGGTATAATGGAGCTTTGCAAGACTCTATTACATATTGTTAATATTATTCAAGATCTTTTGGGAAATATATGATAGTTAATTAAACATTAAGAACTATAGTTAAATAAAATGATGTGTTATGTGTTTATTGGCTGGGTGTAAATACCTGGTGCAGGTAAATTTTTTCCGTCTTACTGACTTCAGCACCTTCGCCTGGAGTCCCATAGGATGGAAACAGTCTTGTGGGTCCCAAAAAGGCAAAAACAGAGTGAGGCATAGCCCTTTGAGGAGTCCTCTAAGCTGTCTAACTACCGTCAGGCTCTCCCCTTCCCCCTCCCCCATTTCCCACCCCGACCCAAACAAAAAAACTTCATAGATTGAAAAAACTATTGGCTGATCGACATTCTTACCCCCATCCCAATCAAAAAGGTATAAAATCACTCGATGGTCATTTTACTTGCTTATCGCAATCAGGTTGAGGATTTCTTTTCTAGGTGATTCTGCATGTTATTTCTCTTGTTGTTTGTAGATTACCACCACTGATATGTATCCATTGTTATTTCAGGTTGCTAACTTCCCTTTCCCGACTCCTCCTGAGCCAACAGCCTTAGTTGAAGCAGAGCGTTGCTTAAAGGTTCTAGAAGCACTCGATAGCAATGGCAGGCTGACACCTCTAGGGAAGGCCATGGCCCAATATCCAATGAGTCCTCGCCACTCCCGTATGCTCCTTACAGTAATCCAAATTATGCAAAAGGTGAAAGATTATTCCCGCGCAAACACAGTCTTGGCTTATGCAGTTGCAGCAGCTGCAGCTTTGAGTTTGTCAAATCCTTTCCTTATGGAGCTTGAAGGAAAGTATAAAGATCTAGATGATCTGAAACAAGATGAGAAACCAGGTTCAGCAGAAAGTGAGAGAGACTTGGGGAAAGAGGAAAGAAAGAGGATAAAAAAGCTGAAAGAAATTGCTAGAGTGTCTCGTGCAAAATTTTCAAACCCCACCAGTGATGTTTTGACCGTGGCATATGCTCTACAATGTTTTGAACTCTCTGGTAAACCACTGGAATTCTGCAAAGACCACACGTTACATCTTAAAACAATGGAGGAAATGTCCAAGTTGAGGAAGCAGCTTATTAATCTCGTTTTTAACTCCAAATTATGTGATTCACAGCAAAATTTCTCATGGCCTCATGGTACTTTGGAAGATGTAGAATGTGTTTGGAGGATTCCTTCAAACAAATGTCCTCTTCAACTGAATGAGGAGGAGATTTTGGGCCAAGCTATTTGTGCTGGCTGGGCTGACAGGGTTGCTAAACGCATTAAGGATGTTTCATCCTTATCGGAATCTGACCGAAAAACTCATGCAGTTCGATATCAGGCCTGCTTGGTGAAAGAAATCGTATTCCTACATCGAAGGTCATCTATTTCTAGATCTGCTCCACAATATTTAGTCTACACTGAACTACTGCATACAAAAAGGCCATATATCCAAGGAGCGACTAGCGTGAAAGAGAATTGGCTCATTAAGTATGCTCCGTCCCTGTGCAGTTTTTCTGCTCCTCTCTCAGATCCAAAGCCTTATTATGACCCACTGAATGACCAGGTCCTCTGTTGGGTGAGTCCAACTTTTGGTCCTCATCTATGGAAGCTTCCTCTGCATTGTTTGCCAATCGAAGATGATATCAGCCAGGTGGCAGTATTTACTAGTTCCTTGCTTGAAGGCAAAGTTCTGCCTTGCCTAAAATCTGTACAGAAATTCTTGGCAGCCTCACCAGCTATCATTTTGAAGCCTGAGGCATCAGGCCTTAAGCGGGTTGGCAGTCTTTTAAACAAGATGAGGATCAAGAAGAGAAGGATCGATAGTTGTGCCAAGCTAAGGAAGTTGTGGGATGATAACCCTCGAGATTTGTTTTCAGAAATTTTGAATTGGTTTCAGGAAGGATTTCATGACCATTTTGAAGACCTTTGGGCACAGATGCAACTTGAAGTACTTTTAGACCCAAAAGAACGTTTTTCCAAGAAGGTCAAGAGAGAGAAAAGGAAACCATGAACTTCCGATGATTAGTGAAATATTAAATGCCTTGCAGAATATATGTCTGCTTATTTTGGTGATGTGTACTCCATTGGCGTGTTGGCACAGGCATAATATCTCTGCCAGTGTGAGGTAATGCTAGTCTCCTGCCTTCCCTTTCCTTGCTGTTTCGGTCATTAGATGTTTGGTTTTGGATTTTCATGTGTTTGACCATTAAAGTATAATCGTCTTCTCACATTGACTACGGGCAAAGGGATTTTAGTCAGTTTTTCTTTTTAGTAATATTTTTTGGATACCATGATTTCCTGCAAGGACTAACTGAAATAATGATAGGTAGAATTGTCTGCATTTCTGGATTTCTAGTAGACTGTTACTGCTTAGAACTTGGAAGCAATGGTGCTTGCAGTCCATGTTACGTAACTCATCATCAAGTCAATGGGATAGAGATGTGTGGCTCCTAAAATAACAAGCTTTGATGCCCAGAATGAGGTAGCAAATTTCTGTAGATGTTTCCTTGTATATTAAAATACAAGTCTTTTTTGGTTCCTTTTTCCGTACTACAGTAATCTGTTTCATGAAGGCACAAGTTTACATTATCTGTTAAAAATTTGGTGTTTGCAGTTAGAAGATGATATCAAACTCAGAACCAAGGAACTTGATTTTCGATTTGGATGCAATGACCTAGTTTAGAAAGAATAGAAGGATCCAACCATGACTAAAGCTACAATGACACTCATCTTCTAACATGGAAGAAAACGTGTTCGCTGCAGGTTTGGTTTCAGCTTATACAAGAATTCAGAGCTCATATGCTTTGCCTTTAGATTCAACAGTTACTACAGGACATATGCAAACTATTATACTTGCAAAGATCCTTATCAGGCTTCACTCTATCTAGTTGGTTAGAGAATTAAAGTTCTTGGGACTGCATTTATCTAGATGGTTGGAGAATTTAATGAAAAACTTGTAACGTATTCTGGCCAAAAAATAGAACTGTAGAAATCTAGCTCGTGTTGATGATGATCTTCTCACTAATCCGAACTACTAAGCATTTAGAAGAATTTTATTTTATTATTATTATTATTTCTTTGCAAATTACTACTCTTTCGACATTTTGTTTAAAAATAAGACAAATAAAGTCAATAAGCAAACAGGCAATTAGGCAAGCCGACTTGTCGTAGCGTCTCTACGAATTTAATATAGATCTCTCCAAATTTAATATAGAGTTCAATCAGGCAATTAGGCAAGGGCTAAAAACATGGTTAGAAAATCTCTAGTTAATTCTCAAGCTACTTATCCTTTTATGAGCAACAATGAACTCATTACTAATGCCACAAATACTACTAGTAGAACTATAGTTGCCTTTAAAAGCACTTAGAAGAATAGGAGAGAGAATTACTTATATGGACATTAATTTTGCTTCTTCAGTTCAGTTTCTTATATGAACATCCTTTTCGCACATTATTGTTACTTTACAACGTTATTCACTCGATCATTGAATTGCTCGAATTTGTCAGAATATATATCTGGATACTTCCTTTCTATTGTGAAGTGCTTCGAATATATTAATGCTGAAGGATCGGAAGAGTACTTTGTATTTTAGCATTGAATACAATGGATATTTTTTTATTCAGTTAATTTTCTCTCGTTCTATCCCCAAAATGAAATGCAATCAATCATATACGTACCATTTCCTTCAGATTTAAAAACTAATAGTACATGATAGAGTCAGCAAAATAGCAACACAAGCATGGATATTTATCTCATTAATATTGCAATTTTGAACCTTGAAATAGATGCTTCCAATAAGAATATCAAATCAGAAAAAAAAAAATTATAAATTGGATTAGCAAATAAAATTGCAACTTTTCTTTTTTTATTTTTGAAATTTGTTCTAAGAAACCCAGTTCTTGCATATTTCCATTTACAATACCAGGTTAAATTATTTATTATCATAAACACACATATATTAAGAATATACACAATATTTAATTCCACAAATGGTTGATTAATTATATAACCAAGATTGTGAAATTAAGGTATAAATTTTACATAAAATTCCACATCAAAATGTCTTTAACTTGTGAACATTTATATCTCTTTCTTTGTCAAAGTGGTTAAAATAAATTGTATATAAGTTACATTAAAACGAATCATCTTATATCTTAACAATCTAATTTAAGAGAAGACAATTATGAAATTTGTCCAAAAAAGATAAAAAGACGTGATACACGAATTAGCATTTAAAGAGTCGATTAATTCTAGAAAATGTAATTGTCTAGATACATGCATCATAATATACATCTGCGACCCTCGATCTTATTCGAATTTTCATTTACGCACTCATACTGAGAGTGATTTCTTAACACCTGAACTCAAGTCAATATGTGTCAATTAGATAAAAAAAGCTTACCTGGCACAAAAAAGTGAGACTCACTTATGTTGAGCGCGTCAGGATGTTAAAATTTAGCTGACATGGATTTAAAAGAAAAAACATCCACCCATAATATAAATCTAATTCTCCGAAAGAGAGAAAAAAAAAAAGAATAAGCTTCAATGTGCTTCATCTCGTCGGACGTCGTGGCGAGCTTGTGAGAACGTGAAAGACAATTTATTACGCGATGTCGGCTGCGAGGCAGAACCTAGTTAAATGGCGGAAAACAACGAAACCGAAGATTCTTATTTGGCAATGGAGACCCACCGCTTGCTCTAATTAAAATTATTATTATTACTACCATTCTTAGGATTAAGATTTTCCACGAAATCTTTCGCATTTCTAAAGTTATCCTCAGTTGTAGGGGGGAATAAGTTACGACCCTGTGGCCGCGAAACAGCCTCGCCGCCGTATCGTATGCTCGAGCAGCTTCCACAGGTGTATCAAAAGTCCCGAGCCAAGACACGTGTCCTCTGGCCTGGATCTCTGATTTGAGCTGCGTACCCCCCCCCCCCCCCCCGGTGGCCTCTTCCTCTCATCCCTATAATGGCCATCAAATCCTTCCTTTTTTCAGATGGCGCAGAAGAAATGTGGTGACGTAATGGTGGCGATTCACCCAGATGAGGTGCTTTATAGGGGTGTGAGGAAGAGGTACACGGCTGAGATTTGAGATCCTGGACAAAGGACACGTGTGTGGCTCGGGACTTTTGATACACCTGTAAAAGTTGCTCGGGCCTACGATTCGACGGCGAGGCTGTTTCGCGGCCACATGATTGTAACTAATTTCCCCCTATAACTGAGGATAACCTGAGAAATGCGAAAGATTTCCTAGAAAATCTTAATCCTAAGAATGGTAGTAATAATAATAATTCCAATAAAAGCAATGATATAAGATTGTCTTCCAGACCTGGCTGCAGTGCGGTGATGTCTCCATTGCCAAATAATAATCCTCGATTTCATCATTTAACCCAGGTTCTACCCCGCAGCCGACACCGCGTGATAAATTCTGTTTGGAGGCTTTGACGAGAGCTGGAGTGATACTTCAGGACAACGGCGACGAGCAACGGGATAGTCGGCGACCAAAAATAGAAAAGACGGGTGTTTGTATATGTGGTCATTATATGGATCTGTGAGGTGTATATGTTGGGTTTTGACTGCTTGCAGGTATGGGATATTGCCCGAATATAAAGGAAACTCTGCCAAAATTTTCGCAGAATTCTCAATAAGTAGACCTTCCTCGTATACATCTACATTCGAGGGATTCTAAAAAAAATTTAGCAAAAGAGAGATTTTTTGAAAAAAATTCAGGTGTCGCGTATCGATTTGTCATGTCAGCACGTGTGAAAATCACACATTTTATTTTGTTGAGAGATTTTCAGTTAGATGTTGAATAGGCAGACATTGACTTGTGTTCAGTAGAAACAACTCTTAGTATGAGTGTCTAAATGAAAATTTCGGACAAGTTTAAGGGGCCACATAGGCCTAATATTTCAAGTCATACATTTATATAAATTCAAAGACATATAGCTTAGTATTTTATACATTAAATGTTAAATGAATAATTTAATTCTTAAGGACATAAAAGTCCATTAACATCTTTAATGGACTTTTAGTAATTTAACTTTTAACTTAGAAGCTTCCACTATTAAAAATTTAGAATAATATGATATGACGATGATATAATAGGACATGATATGATTCAACTCGCATAATCGACCGACCGACCGAAACTCACGTACAAACCGAATTATACCAATAAATCGATATTTACTTATACAAAAGTGAACATGACCGAAATACATGGAGAATTCATTGAGGATTTGGCGTCCAGTTAGTTCAAAAACATCCAAATGGGGGTCACACGTTTTCATGGGAGAGTTTGCATGGTTTCTATGATAGACAAAGTAAGTTATAAGTGTAAGTGGTTTTGCTTCTTTTGTTTGTTTTTTGTTTGAGAAAAAAGTCTTTGTGGAATAAGCAAACTTTAATACGGAGACACCCGTATTCCGCTGCATGCAACCGCACATTTGGCGCCCACTTTAATTAATACCTTATTGACTGAACTGCCCTTACTATGTCCTTTTATCAATACTATCTCTCATCTGTCATATCTTGTTTCCTGACTAAAATGCCCCTTTCTATTTTTGTTATTTTTTCTTGGATCTATAGTATTCGATCACTTTGCTAAACTTGATTTAATTTGAATCTCCAATATATAGGTTGAAGCTAAAAGTATAGAGTATATTATATTCCTATTGGGATCTCTCCAAAGATGATGTAGGTTGAATATAGACATAAACCCCTCATTATAAGGACAGTAACAATGGACAATATGGATATTTCCTTTTTCGGAGCGATTAGAATGTATCTATGAAAAAAGTTCCAACTCTTACCTTAATTTAATTATGTATAAGATCGACGTAAGTATGTCCCTTGTATTAATACAATGTGACTTTGATTTTTCGTCATTGTAAAGAAACTTGTGTATAGAAAAAATTACCAATCACGAGCATATATAAATGTTGAACTTTCTCTTTATGATAAAAAAGAAATTTTGCTTGTTAAAAGGTTGAATGTCACGAGCTCGATGAACAAGAAACCATATAAAGCTTCCTCCATAGACTAAAATGGGCTTTTTTCACGGAAAAAGTTGCAGATGAATATTAAACACATAAAAATTTGAAGTTATACAAACATTTAAGTTTTTGGTCGTCTCAAATCCGTTTTAGCTAAAATATGTGATTACTATATTAACCTGCACCTTTTGAAAAACGTATTCACTCTCCTCCTCAATTTATTGATAAGTTTTAGTGTAGCGACGATTAATAATTCAACTAATTCACTCTTTTAAATTACAGATTTGTTATTAAACAAAAGAAATACACTTTAGAAAAATTGTAATTAAATATGAGAAATTGGAGTTAATACCAAGGTTAAAAATGTCAAGTGGAGGTGAAGATTCTTAAAGGGCAAGAGAGACTCAATTACCACGTGACAAGATTCCCTTAGGCTGGTTTTTGTTATTCCACCCTGCCAATGCCCACCTTATATAATACCCTGTAAATACCACAAACTCTTAGCAGAGAAAGTGAAGATCTTGGTTCTTCGTGTGCTTTCTCAGCACATGAAAATGTACCAAACAATTTCATCACCTTTCTCTGCACCTACCTAAGTTTTATACTTTCACATCAAAAAAGCTCTTTAAACCTTAAGAGTTGCGTTTAGTATCACACTAACATTGACAAGTTTGGCATTTCTGCTGGACGAGAGTGAACCAATTTCTTCAAGATTAGCCGGTAGACAGAAGTGATTGGAGATTTAATTTATGTTTTCAATCGGAGTTCTGGAGAGACGTATCAACATTGTAAGTAAATCATTTATTTATTGCTTCTACTTCTACCTTGCTCTTTTTTCATTTGCTTCAAATTACAACATTGGCTGGTGTATTTAATTTTTGGATATGTGAAAAAATCTGTTCTTTCTTTTGTTAGTTCTTTGTGGTAGATTCTTGGATTTAATTCTCACCACATTCATTTGAGCTGGAAATGTACTAATTTTTTCCTTTTTTGCAGAAGCATTTACATTTGGAGTTCAACGTGATGATTCGATTTATGCATAACATTGTTACTCTGTTCTGATCGAAATACTTGAATCTGATTTGATCCGACTGGGAATTCCAGGTAATTGTTTATTTGTTTTTTGCTTCATAGTATCTTTAATATTTTTTTTACTGCGAATACTCCCTCCGTTCATTTTTACTTGTCACATTTCATTTCTCGAAAGTCAATTTGACTAATTTTCGTAGCTAAATTGAATTAGATTAATTGAATATTTTAAAACTAAAACTTAGATGTTCGAGAACTAGACTACAAATACTACTCCTATATGTTGGAACTTTCACATATTAATATTACTATACCTTAGAATGTTGGTCAAAGTCCATATAATTTGATTTTCGAGAATAGAACCCTGACAAGTAAAAGTAAGCGGAGAGAGTAAAAATATGATTTCTCAACATTGACTGATATATTAAATTGTCATATTTTTCAATATTGACTGGTATATCGAATTGTTCAGAAATGACAACAGATTGGATGTTATTTCTTTAGTCTGTTCTTTGTGGTCAATATTTGGAGTAAATGTTGATGGAGTTGTTCTTAAATGCTGCTATAGTTCGCTAGTAGATGTTCACTTCAATAATGACGTATAACGCAAATGACAGCTCTTTTTAATGCGCTTTATGTTAGTTAGGGTGCGTTCAGTACGGAGTTTCAATTTTTTCAGGTTCGATTAGTTAATTTTTTTAATAATTTTTTGGAAAAATAAGTTAAAAATGAGTAACATGACTTTCTCGCATTGTGTCCTTCCCACCCTTCAACAAAACCTCATTTTCACCCCTAATCCCGTAGCCCACATCCCCCACCTTCCATAATATTTTTCTAGATTATATAGAAATATTTTTTTGTTTACATACCGAACTCAAAAAAATAAATAAAAATCCACTTACTTTCCTAGAAAATGTTTTCTACCATGATAAACATTTTCCTTCGTTCCACGCACACCCTTAAACTCTATATAATTTGATTTATTTAAAAGTACATTATTTTCCTTTTTATTTTATTTTTTCTTAAAAAAGCAACAAAAGAAAGGAAAATCATAATTATATGGCTGGAGTAGAACCTACTTTTGAAGCATTAATAAGCGTTATTTCGGTATTTCCTCAAGTAGTTGAACTACAACCATAATTGCAAGCTGCAAGGTTATTTAAAGTGCCATAATAAAGAGACTTATAACAAAAATCAACACAAATAATGTTTCAGTACAAATAAGTCGGACGAAAAGAAAAACAAAAAACGAGTTGGCAAGTTTTCTTGATTGAACGGTAATAATGAAGAGAGACAAAGAAAACTAGGGATTGCTAACCAAGATAAATTAAGCTAGAAGTATGGGTTTGTGAGAAGTAGCAAGAAATGACTCTTTTAAATATTGATTTTTATTGGCTTATTTTAACAAATTAAGAGAGAATTAATTATTTTTAATTTTACCTTTATCAGTAAATAGATGTTTTAAATTTATTAGAATATTAGTAATCAGATTTAAATTTCTAAAGCATAGTTAATAAGAAAATATAGTTAAATAAACACTTAACCAATACTACCTTTTAAAAGAAGTATAAGATACAAATTGGACAAGTAAAAGACAATAGAGAAACTATCAGTTAATTAGCCAAGTTCATTTTGACACTAGGTGTTCTTTATTAAGGACCCTCCTTTTAAGTTGCCACCACGTTGCAGTTTGCAGTGTTCATTTATGATGGGCAAAGAGAGTATATTCGTAGTATTACTAGTATTAGCATAGAAGTTTCCAGTTCTAATGTGAACATATTTATTACTATAAAATAATTAAGGTGGCAGGAAACTTATGGACCAATAAACCGTAGCACTTAACCATAGACGATAACTCCGAGTATGCATATGAATTTGATAAACAATATGGTCAATGAAGGAGTTGAAATTAGGAATGACATATGTTCCCATACCCAATTTCTAGTTTCTCATCGAACCACCACTTTTTGTCATCCTCTCATTAAATGGTTTTCATGGGCTGTTACATTAAATCATGTGCTGCATCGTGATAAAAATGAACTTGAGCTTTGTGTCATTTAATATTCCGTCCAGTATGTTTAAATCGATAATTGAATTGTGTAACCGATATTTTAACGATTCTATAACTGTTTCGCATATCTATAAACTGATAACCGATATTACCGAATCAATAACCTTTAAAACCGAACCGACGAATAAACAGTCTTATTATGTACCCTAAGGACATTATATGGAATTAATCATAAGATTATTTCCCTAGATTGTCATTTATATTTCTTTAAGTATCTTAAGTAATACTCTACGTATTAAAATAATTAAGGGTAAATATGAAAAGAGATTAATAAATGACTTTTTGTTTTTAGAAAGTCAAATATTTTGTAACAAATTAATTAGTTTGTTAGAACGACTAAAGCATGTGCTACAATCTAGGAATAGTACTAAGATTTATTCCAACATCCCTCACCCTCCATGCCCATTTTTTCTCCTTAGACTGATCCAGCACCTAGTATATAAAATTCCCCTTTCATCGTTCTTTTCATGAAAAAATGGAGCTCTAATTTGTTTCCAAACCTGAAGTTTAATACTGATCCTCTTTTCATCTTCTTGGACATTCTTAATTGTGACGGACGCATATATACTGACTGTCTTAGTTGAGAACGTTATTCTGAGGATTCCACATTGAAATCAACAACAAAATGCTTGTTTTGTCAAATTCATAGCTCAGGACAAATATTTGTTGTTTAACAAGGTACGTACTTAGTTACTTTTTCGTGTGAACTTGAGAAGGAAAATGTAGTTTCCACATGCATGACGCAACAGCGACATCAATAGCTAAATATTAAACCTTCTAATTTTCCCAAGGTATCCTAATTCCTGACATAAACTAGAGCAAACTTAAAAGACTCATATATCCTTGGAGATCTAAGTCAAATTTTGGTTTAGGATTATGAAAAGATTGTAAAATCCAAAAAAAGAACATCGATTACAGTGTTGAACTCCAAAAATCTATCACTCTCTTATTATAGGTCCAATTTAATTACTGTTATGCCCATATCCCTTTGATAGAATAGGCGAGCTACATTAGGATAAACTATGTCATTTTCAAAGTACTTCAATTTGTGCTTTGCGGTTGTTAAAGGGAATCATCCTTTATGTCCTCGTTGTGCACAAAGCATACTTTTGTCATGAATAGCTTCTTTATAAGACCCAGGTCATTTACTGTTTTAACTCAGCAACCCTCCAAGAATCCTTCTTATTCTCATCTTGATTTCTTCTTTTAATGTGTAGATTCTAGGTTCGCCACAAGAAGTGATCAAGTCTCTTGGCAATCATGGCGTGCAGTTGTGTATCCATAATAAACTCTCCTGTGACCAAAAGCTCTAAAGATTCGTGGATGGAGCAAGACAACTTTCGGAGGTCATTTTCGAGCAAAGGGAGTCGTGAGAAGGCTCAAATGAGAAGATGCTATTCCGACAACCACCTGAGCTGTCGTGCAAATCGTATCCAGAGTTTGGAAACACAGCCGAAATTGAAGAGTAGTCGTTCTACAGGAGGCCCCTTTAAACTTCAGTTGTCAAGTTCATTCCTCCCTGATTCTCTTCGGTCATTCTTGTTTGATAGTGAGACCAGTGAGGATATTAACATAGAGGGCGTTATCTTCGAGACTGGCCATGATCCTGATCATGATCACGATCGTGACAACAATGGGATGGAGGCTGAGGAAGAGACAAGAAGGTCCAATTGGATTCGAAGGCTCGTGGAACTAAGGAGAAATTGGATAGAGAAACAGAAGGAGGACGATGCAGAGATACTTGAAGACAACATAGAAAATAGTGGTGAAGACTCTGAGGAGGAAGGTTGTGAAATAGATTATGATGATGACAATGATGCAGCAGACGAGGTGAACATTGATAGAGAATCCTTCTCCGGTTTGTTAAGGAGAGTCTCCTGGTCAGAGTCCAAGCTTTTCTCTCAGCTGGCTTTCTTATGCAACATGGCTTATGTTATTCCCGAGATCAAGGTTTGTTCACTTATCCAGGACATGCATAAGGCTTATGTTATTTCTCTACTCATATTTTGCTCATAATCTAGTTTTCAACTTTACCTTCCATGTGTCCTCCCACTCGCCAAATGTTTGAAAACGAAACAAACTGATGAAGAGAAGCTACTTATCATCAGTGTGCCTGTCACCCTTTTCTTTTGCGCATTTGTGAATGTTTTTCTACTTCTTAAAAAAAATTCTATTCCTTTCTGTGCAAAAAAAAAAAAAAATGACATCACCTGAACGACAGAAAGCTGCTGGGCTTTACATCCATCTTTCATTTTGCTTTTCGTTTTCACAGAGCATTATCTGGGCTAAATAGTTAAACGGTTTTTGGTACTTAGCTTTCATTTCCAAGGCTAGAAGATTTTCTCTGGAAGAGACGCCTTAAGTCCACATTAACCTAGTCGGCAAAACAAATCAACATGGCAGCCCAACTAAACGAAACCTGAAAGTCTGATTGCTAATCCTATTTTTGTACACCATGATAGCCAATTATCCTGTGTAAAACAGGTTAAGTATATTTCCCAAGGAAGCCATATCCTTTGCTCAATAAAGTCCTCCAGTGCGGTCCTAAACACCTGTCTTAGGTGATCGTAAATAAGGTTACGGTAGCTGTACGCCTGTACTTCAGTAAATAGACATTTAACCAAGAGGGGCCTAGAACAATCACCCCTATAGGTCAGTCTCAATCTACAATTGCATTTGAGGTAATTCTCCCTGCTCGTGGCATGATTACTAGTTATTATTTATTTCAATAGTCCTCAGCAAGTCTAATAAGTGAAAATCATTCCTCCAATATGCAGGCCAAGGATTTAGAAAGATGCTATGGACTGGACTTCATAACATCTTCCTTAGAGAAAAAGGCAGAAGCTATGGCTATCAAAGCCAAGTTCAACAAGGAGTCAATTCGTATTCCAGTGCCATTATCAGATAAGTCAATGCTTAATTCAGATAAAACAGAGGAAACCGAGCATAAGCATCTACCTCGGCCATCTGTTGCTTATGATATAGCAGCTTCTGCAGCATCTTATGTCCACTCCCGTGCTAAGGGCCTGTTATCGCTTGGCAGTGAGTCCAAATTGGCAGTTGATGATGCGACCTTGAAAGGCAACAAAAGGTGCTCAGCAGATGAACAAGACAATTCTTCCCAAAGAGTATACAAGTCAGAGATGGCGGCATATGTAGCTGCATCAACAATGACAACAATGGTTGCAGCTGATGAGAAACAAAAGCTGGAGGCAGCGATGGACCTTCAATCACTTCAATCCTCACCTTGTGAATGGTTTATTTGTGATGACTTATCCACATATACTCGTACTTTTGTTATTCAGGTAATCGTTTCTATTAAACTTGACGACAAACAAGCATACATGAAGAAGTGTAGGAAACAGCAACAACAACAACATACCCAGTATTATCCCATCAGGTGGGGTCTGGGGAGGGTAGAGTGTACGCTGACCTTTCCTCTACCTTTTGACAGGTAGAGAGGTTGTTTCTGATAAGACCCCTGGCTCAAAGAGAGATGAAAAATCATCAGGAAACAGCAAAGCTCAAATAAATAATTGGATAGGCAATCAAAGTGGGACATTGAATAGAAAAGTACTTCCTCCGTTTCATTTTATATGGCGGTGTTTGACTTACCGCTAAGTTTAAGAAAAAAAGAAAGAGTTTCAGAACATGTGGTCTTAAACATGACATGACCTTCCAATGATTATAAAAACATGTCATATTAAGAGTGAAAGTCTACAGTTTTTCAACTATAGAAAGGTGTCATTCTTTCTGGGATGGTTTAGAAAGGAAGAGCGCCATATAAAATGGAACAGGCGGGGATTATTCACTTCCATCCAGATTGACAAGTTATCCATGTGTGAACTGCAGGGATCAGACTCATTGGCATCATGGCAGGCAAATCTCTTCTTTGAACCCAGCAAATTTGAGGTAGGTATCAGAAGTGGCTCTCTATAATCTTTTTGATGAAGGGAAGTGACTCTCTATAATCTCGTCTTTATAGTTATGGAGACGATGAACTGAATCAGCAACAAATAATTTCCTTGTCACAGGAAATGGATGTGTTGGTTCATCGAGGAATTTATGAAGCTGCAAAAGGAATATATGACCAATTCATGCCAGAGATAGTGGAGCATCTGCAGAGGTTTGGCAACAAGGCCAAGTTTCAATTTACTGGCCACTCTCTAGGAGGAAGCCTCTCACTTCTGGTCAACTTAATGCTGCTAACTCGGAAGGTCGTCAAGCCATCCTCTCTTCTACCAGTTGTCACTTTTGGATCACCATTTGTGTTCTGTGGTGGTCAAAAGGTACTCAATGATTTGGGTTTGGATGAGAATCATGTGCAGTGTGTGATGATGCATAGAGACATTGTTCCAAGGGCATTTTCATGCAACTACCCAAACCATGTGGCCCAAGTCCTCAAACGTTTAAACAGTACATTCAGATCCCATCCTTGTCTGAATAAGAATGTGAGTACACTCTCCCTTACATGGTTTTTATATTTTAAAATTTTGAAGCTATTTCAAAATTCAAACCCCATCCAATACATAGAAGAACTGAGTTTTACAACTAAGAATTTACTTCTAGCTTTGTGTAACAATCTAACACACCCTGGTACGTGTGCTTATTCTGGCAGAAACTGTTATACTCTCCAATGGGAAAGATATTCATCATCCAGCCTGATGAGAAGACATCTGTCCCTCACCCTTTGCTTCCTCCAGGCAGTGGTCTTTATTCCTTAGATACCACCCATTGTGCATTTACTAGGAGAGCTTTCAGAGCCTTTCTGAATTCTCCACACCCATTAGAAATTCTAAGTGACCCTACGGCATATGGTTCTGGTGGTACAATTCTCAGGGATCATGACTCGAGCAATTATCTGAAGGCTGTGAACAGCATTATAAGGCAACGCACTAAGCTACTTGTCCGGAGAGTAAGAAAACAGAGGAGCCTGATTTGGCCATTATTGGCTTCACAATCTCCACACGCATGGAGCCATGAGCGTGACATAGAAACCAGAGGAATATTAAGAAAGGAAATAATGTCAGGCGTTTGATTTCCTACCGAGAATTCATACCCCTTTCCTTGAGCCTTCTCTTGCTGCCAAATTACAAATCCATTACAAGAGCTCAACTTCATTTGAGAATTCTTCCAGCCAATTAGAGCCTCCAAGTTATCCTACAAACCTATGATTTTGATGGAACTATACGAGGGAGAGATGTTTCAGCCTATTATATGAAGACATATCGGGAAAGCACATAAGCGAAGGAGCCTTGGTGGGACTACTGTTGGTGCTGCAATATCTAAGTGCATCGTGTTAGTGGCCATACTGTGGGGAAAGGAGAATAGATATAGTAACGACATAAATCATAAGAGGAAATACAGGAAATGTTTCTAAGAGTTGTTAAGTTATATCATCTTGTATATAGTCTACCCAGTCAAAACACATTGTCAAGTAATTGTATCATGGAGATAGTTGTTTATAGTGTAAATTAAAATGTCAACTTGTGAGTTGTGAAGTCTTACTTGAAAACTAGTGTTTAGATTTCGAAAGCTTATCTCCATCATCGACACAGTACCAGACCGAAAAGTTCATAACGCTCTCATCATCATAACCAAGAAGCTATACTAAGTTGTCCTACATTGCTCAAAATTGTGTCAAGTACCCGATACGGACACTGCATCCATATAAAGCACAGACGTGTTATAGAAACCCACACTCCTCCTTTCAGAAATTAAAAGAGTAAACTTTTCAAGAGTGTAAAAGTGGACCAACAGATTCGAAAGGTGAAGTGGTGATTGGAGAAAATGGATTCTAGCTGATGCATAAACTAAACTCTCTGCTCAAAGATGTTAAGTATCCGCAAACAAAGGCAGTTCTTTAAGAAGCAATGCTCTCTGTCTCTCAATTGTCACTCCCTGTTTGATTGAGAACTATACTGGCAGCCTACATACAACTTGCGCATGTATAGTTACCTTCTTGTTGCTTCATTAATGATTTCCCTCACCTATCAAAAGATAAACTACACCAGCAGCCAAAATAATAACAACATCAACATACCTTGTGTAATCTCACAAGTGGGGTCTGGGGAGGGTAGAGTGTACGCAGACCTTACCCCTACCTTGGGAGGTAGAGAGACTATTTCCAATAGACCCTCGGCTCAAGTGACAAAGCATTCTTAACAGCAACTACAACATAATAATACGATAATCGAAGTACAAGAAACATAAGATAGTAACAGAGATAAAAGGGCAAGAAACTACAGGAGTAATGCTACGAATTACTAGTATCAAAAGGTAAGCCAGACTATCTAAGGTCATGTCCTGGATAAGCTGAACAAGAAATTAGTTGTCCACCAACAGTCATACTGTATTTGATTTAACACAAATTTTAAAAGGCGTATCACCTATTACAACAAAGTAAAGCTAACCAAGCCTGGAAACTGACTATTTGGAAAGTTTTCATCTTAACCCTCATAAACGATACTGAACTTATAAGATTTTGTTCACTAAAACAAGAATATCCCTAATCCGTAAAGCGTAACACATGCCCATGATCTTCCTTTACCTCTTCTTCTTCTTCTTCTTCTTCTTCTTTATACAAAGCTGTAAGGTATTTTTCCTGTAGATTAGCTAAGTAAAAGGCATCAATAAGAGTGATAGGACAATGCATATCCACAGAATGCTTAATCTCAGTCTTCAAACCAGCAATAAAACACGATACATAGAACTTCTCCTCTAAATGAGGATAAGCAGAAACCATATCACACATAACCTTCTCAAACCTTTCTACATATTCTTCAACACCCATATCTTCACTCTGTTCCATGCTTCTAAATTTGTCCATTGGTTCAACACCAAAGCGTTTACAAATGTCAACACAGAACTTGTCCCAAGTAATTTGATCAGAAACGTAACATTGGTACCAGTATTCAGCTTTACCTTTAATGTGAAGTGAAACGTAGGACATTTTAAGATGGTCTGGGATTTGACAGAGTTTGAAGAAACTGTTACATCGCCTTATCCAACACCTTAGGTTATCAAGATCAAATTCCGGAAATTTAATTTTTAATTTTGGGGGTTTGTATGGACCATCCATGCCACAATAAGCTCAAATGAGATAGCTAGTTAGGGTTTTGATTTTGAATAAAGGAAGACTGATGGTAGAGGTTATTTATTTGTACCAGTGATGATCACTTGAAAGTATTGCCGGCTGTAAGATTCCATGCACTGTGCTAACACTCACACGCCACAATTCCACTCCATACTATTCTAAAGGGACCCCAAATTTCTCCGTTTCTATTTATATGACACCATTGCATTAGGTACGAAATTTAGAAAAAAAAAAAACAAGTTCTAGATATTTTTGTGATTATAAATTATCCCATAAAGTTTAATTATTTTTCAATATAGAAATGTAACATTCTTCTTGCGACAGACTAAAAAGAAAAGTGTGTCACATAAATTGTGACATAGAGAATATTAACTATTCGATATATTAATCACTAATATATTTTAACTCTTTATGGATCTTTCATAACATAGTGATTATTAAGATCAATATTAAGATGTGGACAAAGAGGTAGCAATTTGGCAGAATGCCTTGATTTTCTAGGTAGTTGGTAGTTCTCCTACAAAAGCTGCAGTAGTGAGATATATTTCCACAACTTGGAATCACATAACTGCACCCAAAGTGTATTATCACAACGATGGCTACTTCCTACTCAAGTTCGAATGCATTGAGGATAGAGATGAAGTACTATATGATGGTCCGCATATGATGTTTAATAAACCTGTAATCATGAAGGGTTGGGAGGCTGAATTCGACTTGATCAAGGTGGTGCTCAGGATGATTCCTCTATGGATCAAACTACATGGGCTTCCTCTTAGCTATTGGAACCCAAAATGTCTGAGTCGAATAGGAAGCACCTCGGGTAAACCTGTTTATGCAGATGCTTGCACAACCAGTATGGAGAGGATTTCGTATGCACGTCCACTAGTTAAGATGGACATCACAAAACCTCTGCCAAATACATTAAAGCTACAAGATCCGAATGGGAAAATGTTTGAGCAGCCTGTCACGTATGAGGGAAGCCAACATATTGCCCAACATGTTTGCAAGTGGGTCATGTATGCAAACCTAAAGCACCTGCTGACAAGGTTGTAGTGGAAGAGGAGCCTAAAGCACCTACTAGGAGACATGAGCATGGTGCAAAAAATGTTAAACGTTGGCAAAAAAGAAATGCAGAACCCAACCAACAGGGTGCTGCAAGCTCCAATAACCAGCAGGAGAATAATCTTGCTCCAAAAGCTCAGATGGGGAATACCAAGGCACCAAACAAACTGGTGCAAAATGACCAGCAACAAGGGATTGTGACTGCATATGTATTCAGCCCATTAGAATTCCCTCCAATGCAACAGAGAAATACTCAGAGGGTGCTCCAACAGAGACAAAGTGGTCAGAATGGCACAGTGGTAAGACCTCATGATCCTATTATTTCCCAATGAAGATGATAGCCTGGAATATTAGGGGTCTCAATAAAGTCTACAAGCAGACTGAGTTAGTGAAGTTTATTAAGCAAAATAATGTAGGTATGATAGCTATATTAGAACATAAAATTGCTGAAGCACATGCTAGTAGAATTAAAAACAAAATAGCACCAGGCTGGGATGCTTGCTGGAAATATGATGGTACTGGGAAGAGTAGATTATGGATCCTATGGGACACAAATTGGCTGAGGTTTCAACCCATAGATATCCAAAACCAATTTATTCATGGGAAAGTTATGCTTCATGGTATACAGATGGAATTTCATGTGACATTTGTGTATGGCTTGCATACCATAGCAGATAGAAGACCATTATAGGATGCAATAAGGGATATTGATAGCAGGCAACAGGGCCCTTGGGTCATGCAGATAGAAGACCATTATAGGATGCAATAAGGGATATTGATAGCAGGCAACAGGGCCCTTGGGTCATCCTAGGGGATTTCAATACAGTAAGGGAAATAGATGACAGAATGTATGGCAATCCAATAAAGGAATTTGAGGTAGCTGACTTCAATGCTTATTTATTAAACAATGGAATTACTGAATTGAAAACATCAGGCAGAAGATACACCTGGTCTAATAATCATACTTTGAGCAAGATAGATTAGGTCCTAGTGAATAGAGAGTGGAGGAAAAACTACACTCACTTGGAAGCTGTTGCACTAGACCCCCATTGCTCTGATCACTCCCTATTGGCAATGGAAATTACAGATAATCCAATAATAGGACCTAGGCCTTTTAAGTTTTTCAACCACTTGGTTGATCACCCTGACTTCTTGGGGATTATACAACAGACATGGGCATATGGTGGTAGAAGAATGGGAATGCAACATATCTGGTATAAGTTGAAGAAATTTAAGCAATAATTGAAGCTCCCAAACAGTAGAGAATACTCAAAAGTGAATGACAATGTGCAAAAGTACAGGCATGAACTGGCTGCAGTCCAAATACAAATGAGGGACCCAACCATCCTGGCTATGATGACTGAGGGAGAAAGAGAGTTGAGACAACAACTGGAGAAATGGGCAACCATTGAAGAAATCATATTGAGACAATAGTTTAGAGTTAGATGGTTACAACTGGGTGACTCTAACAATGCATACTTCTTTGCTTGCATGAAAGGCAGAGTTGCACAAAATCAAATCAGACAGCTAAACACCCTGACAGGAGCCACTGTCCAAAATGAAAAAGATACAGAAACAGAGATCATAGGGTTCTATAAGCAACTGTTGGGGTCCTCAGCAGCTCAATTGCCAGTAATTCAGGAAGAGGTATTAGCTGAAGGCCATATGCTACAAAGGGAACATCAACTATAACTTATGCAACCTGTTATCAGTGGGGAGGTCAAGGATGCACTCATGGGTATAGATGATCACAATGCACCTGGCTATGATGGATACAATGCACTTTTCTTTAAGAAAAGTTGAAAGGTAGTGGAGCAGGATATAACAAATACAGTCCTGAGATTCTTCAGCATGGATGAACTCTATAAACCAATCAACTGCACAGTTGTAACACTTATCCCCAAAATCAAAAACCCACTGACAATCAAAGACATCAGGCCCATATCATGTTGCACAGTACTAGACAAAGTCATATCCAAAGTGATTACCAATAGACTACATACAGTAATGAACAGTTTGGTTGATCAAAGCCAAACAGCTTTTGTACCAGGGAGGGTTATTATTGACAATGTAATCCTAAGTCATGAACTAGTGAAAGGCTAAGGAAGGAAGGGGATTTCTGCTAGGTGCATGATCAAGATAGATATACAAATGCCTATGATCCTGTGGAATGGGTATTTATAGAGCAAATGCTTCAAGGGTTACAGTTTCCAGCAAAGTTCACCAAACTGATAATGTTATTCCTTACTACAGTATCATACTCAATCACCATCAATGGAAAACCGTCAAACCCTTTTGTGGCAAAAAGAGGACTGAGGCAAGGGGACCCCATATCCCCTTTCCTCTTTGTGCTTGTTATGGAATACCTGAGTAGACTACTAAAGAGAGTCACAAGGAACCCCGATTTTAAGTACCACCCCAAGTGTGCTAAAACAAAAATTACCCAGCTAGGCTTTGCAGATGACCTACTACTATTTTGCAAAGGGGACACAAAAACAGTGAGACTGATGTATGAAAGCTTCCTAGAATTCTCAGCAGCTTCTGGCTTAATAGCAAATGCATCAAAGAGTGTTATATACTTTGGTGGGGTGCATCCAGTCCAACAAGAACAAATCCTAGCAATACTAGGATTCCATAAAGGGGAGTTGCCATTCAGATACCTAGGTATTCCATTGAGTTCTAAAAGACTGTCCATTGCCCAATGTCAACCACTAGTGGAGAAGATGCTAGGTAGAGTCACTTCTTGGACAAGTAGATTCTTATCTTATGTAGGGAGGGAACTGCTGATCAAGAGTGTACTGTTCTCAATACAAACATATTGGCCCCAAGTCTTTGTGTTGCCAAAGAAGGTCATTAAGAAGATAGTTACCATTTGCAGAACGTTTCTATGGATAGGTGACAAAGCAGAATAAAAAATGGCATTATTAGCATAGGATACACTATGCTATCCCAAAACGCTGGAGCAATAAATTTCACCAACGTAGAGATATGGAATAAGGCTGCCATATGTAAGTAACTGTGGAACCTAAGTTTGAAAAAGGACAGACTTTGGGTAAAGTGGGTTTGTGCATACTATAGAGGAAGTGGGGAGATATGGGAGGTTGAATGCAAACAAGCTTCCTGGTTAATGCAAAAGATTGTCAAAGCTGGGAAGTATGTCCAACAGGCTGGACTTCAGATGTCTCAATTATTAGCCATGGAAAAATTCTCAATTAGCAAGATGTATATGTTACTGAGGGGACAAGTTGAAAAAGTACCTTGGCGGAGGTTGGTCTGTAACAATGTTGGTGCACCAAAGTGGATCTTCCTATTGAGACTAGTAGCACACAACAGAATATACACAAGGGATAGCCTCGCAAAGTGGGGTGTGACAGTAGCAACTACATGTCCATTGTGCAGCTTATGTGATGAGGGTGTCAACCACCTGTTTTTCCAGTGTGAATTTTCAGCAGAGGTGTGGCAAAGACTACTACATTTGCAGGGTATACACAGACAGGTTATGCGATGGGAAGATGAACTATAATGGGCAACAGGGCACTATAGAGGAAGATCAGCACAAGCTGAAGTGTACAGAATGGTGCTAAGTGCTGGCATCTACTTTATATGGCAGGAAAAGAACTTAAGGGTGTTTCAAAGTAAACAAAGGCCAGCAGATATACTTATCAGGCACCTGGTGCAAGAAATTGTCTTTAGAGGTCAAAAATTTCCTAGACTAGCAAGTGTGTTTCAACAGCTGAATTGGTATCCATAGGGTAGTAAGTCATAGATGAGCATAAGAACATCCTGAAGGTTGGGACAATGTCCAAGCTCACGTTATTTGCGCTGTAACTGTTTTCACTTGGTAATGAAATCATTTTATTGCCAAAAAAAAATGTTATTTTATATTTTCAGAAAGAAAAGAAAGAATCTCAAGGGTAAACTTTCAAAGAATTTCCGTATTTTTTGTTAGTTTGATGTTATAGAATGACTAAGATACAAAATAATTACCAGAGCTTATTTAATGCAACACAAATATAATACACAATATTCTCCTTTAGCATTTCTGTCTAATTTAATATAATTAGTACGAGCAAAAAAAATGGAATGTAGACTTATTAATCCTGGTAGCACACTTTGATTCGCTGAATTATAGGAGTACTAACGGTATTAGAAATTATTGACTTATAAAATTTTAATTATTGGTAAGTCTTTGAATTGTTAAGTATGACTCATATTTCTCCTGAATGTCAAGGAGAAGATAGAGAATCGCCGGAGATATTATTTTTTTCCGGCCACAAAAGAGAAGATGATGAAAAGAAAATAAAAATGGGCCAGGTCGGATTAAATGAAGGGAAATCTACGTGGTGTAGCTAACATTGAGCCTTATTTTTATCTAGTAGCTATACTTTAATTTATTTACGCCTCGTAGCTAAAAGGTGTATATCAATTACACTACATAACTAAAACATACAAATAGGTTAAAATAAAAAAGCAACCCCTGCATCCACATTTTTCTCTCTCCTCCCTCCCTTCTCTCTCCCTTCCCTCTGTCTCTAAGCTCTCTCTGTATGAACAGGACTCTTCGTTCCCTACTTCTTCTTCATCTTCTTCGTCTTGCTGCTCGTATTCTTCATAGAAATTAAGTTAAGATCTTTGAGTATATCTCAGATCGGAGTGTAATGGTGTTATTGTGGCTCAAATCTACCCGGCAGTGATGGGAGTGAAAGTGGCGGTGATTTTTTTAATTTTCTGGTTGTTTTGTCGTTTTCAGCAAGCATGGTTGGTATTTTCTCGCCGCCGGTAATATCAGATCCTGTCGTTTTCTGGTGCCGGATTTGAAAAATAGTGTTTCTTTTATGAGTGTATTCATTAGTTTTTTAGTATACAATCCAGTGTATTCATTAATTTCTTAGCATACGATCCAATGTTTGAAGTGTATTTTATTTCTTGTATTCCGTATTTGAGTGTATTCATTAATTTTTAGTGCAAAAATGTGTTTGGGGTGTATTTTTGTTTCTTGTTTTTTGAAGGATATTTTTTTGTATACAACTAATTTTAAATATAATAAAGTGAATACAGTGTAATAGTAGCTACAAATGAATACGGTTGAGTTGAATACATTTGACTTGGATTAAACTTAGTTGAATACATCTAACTTGAATACATCGGAATTTGACTTGAATACAGTGAAATTTAACTTGAATATATTAAAATCTGACACAGCCAAATTTGAATACAATCCGAATTTTGAATATACAATCTATTGTTGCGCGCGTCTTCTATAGCTACGAAATGTAATTAGCTAAAGTGTAGCTATGCCTCAAAAATAACTCCCAAAATGTAGTCATTTATGTAAGTTTCCCTTAAATGGTAAAACTTACACAAATAACTACCTTTTAACAGCTTCTAATAAGTTATATCTATAAATTGAAGATTTACAATTCGTAGCTGCTTTTGGCTGTATTTCAATTGTATCTCGCGTTTTTTAAATACAGTGAATACAGTGTGGCTGTTGAATTAAAAAAAGGCTATATTTATGGCAATAAAAATCTTTTTCAAATTATATGGTAATTTGGATTAATGGTTCCATGATTCACGCAAACCTCATGAGGTTCCATTACAGCTAACATCTCTCTATTAAAATCAGTCCATTCAAAAGTTTTTTGCTGGTTTTGTTATATTCGGTTGTATTTCGCGTTTTTGAAATACACGAAAATACAAAATTTGGCAGAGTATAAATAGGCTGTATTTATGGAACATATTATCTTCTTTCATTTTAAATGGTAAATTAAATTAAATCAACCATGTATCACGCAAACGGCTCAAGTTCCATAACAACCCACGTTTCTCTCTCCAAATTACTCCATTCCAAACTTTTAGAAATACTTCCAAATACAGAAAAATATACACTGGAATACAATGAAATATGGTTGATTGTTTAAGAAATATAAAATTGCAATATGCGTATATACAATGGAATCCAATGAAATGTATCAGAAACTGTTTCGTAAATTATAAATACATTGAAATATAGCGAAATATACTTAAACAGTACACTGAAATATACAGAAATATACTGAAACAGTACATTGAAATATAACGAAATATACTGAAACACCACAACCACAAACCCTACCGAACCACCACAACAACTGGAAAAACCCTCCTCCTTCCTCCGCGGCCTTTCTTCCGATCCACCATCCCGCTCCACTCCAAAAACCCTACCGAACCACCACAACAAACTGGAAAAAAACCTCCTCATTGAGGAATTAAGTCTTTGAGGTAAAGTTTGCAAGACTTTTCTACCAGTCATACCAAAGAAAAGGTTGATTTGAAGCAGTAAGATACTTTCCATAACAACTTTTTAAACGTATAACATTGTCTGTTTTTTCCACAAATTCAACAAACCATTTTGCATTTTTTGAAGCACCGTTACGATCCTGTGTTACTGATTCTTCATCTCCATCAGCTGTTAAATACTTGTCATGATGACTTTGTAAACGTATTGCTTTTGCTTTGTGGAATAACTCCATTGCTGGTCTTTTTGTTAATGGACTCTGTTCAAACAAAGAAAAAAATAAAAAGATGATGAAATGATAACTGCTCCCTCTTTTTCAGATCTAAGCGAAAAGACTTACTCTCGCAAGTGCTCGACATGTAAGCAATTTGGGCATGATAAGCGTTCATGTGGGCAAAACTCTCGTGGTGGCAGCACATCTGGAAGTAGAAGAGTGTCTAGAGTTTGATTTTTTTTTTAACTCTATTGTAATTTAATAATGTATTTCGTTGCTAATGGAATGAAATATTTTTCAATTATTATGAACCTCTCGTATTGGATGAATTATTTTTAAATATTATATTTATTTTTGCATATTCAAAAGGTGCGGATTACACAATACAATAACAAAATAAAAAAGACATAAAAGAAAAAGAAAAAAAAACCTAATACAAAGTAGAGTAATTTTTTCTTTTCTATCTTTCTTGAACCAAAAAAGTACTTTCATAGCTTTGGGAGTAAAACAAAAGAGATTAATCAAAACCCTATATACGACACTTAAACCTAAATATAACAAATTTTCAAACGTACTTCGGAGCACTTTACAACCCCTAAAACGACGATCCAAATGTATATGTATACTTGATGTAATGAGCCGATATTATTGTATACTAAAAAAATATTAAGTTTTATACAAAATATTTATATTCCGGTGTTTTGAAACGTGACTAATCTTCGGTCAAAGTACAAAAAAACCTCAATTTTGAGTTTGATTTCCAAAGAATAAAGGTTGGGGTAGGGGGAAAGAGGTTTCACGCACAGAATCTGTGCGTGAAAGGACCAAAGTGTAAATGTACACTTTAGCCCTTTCACGCACAGATTCTGTGCGTGAAGCCTAGTTTGGTTCTTTTTTTTTTTTTAACGGGTTAGTTTGGTTCCAAAAAAAAAAAAATGGGTTACAAAAGTGTCGGGTCTGTTATTCAGAAGTTGTTGAATAATGTTTGACTATTCATATGCTAAACAATTATGGAGATCCTTGTTGAAGTGGATAGGGGAGGACATGGTGATAACAAGTTGGAATGCGGCTGGCCAAATGAGTGAAGAACAATAGAATACTACTACTACAACAACAACAACATACCCAATGTAATTTCACAAGTGAAGTTTGGAGAGAGTAAGATGTACGCAGACCTTACCTCTACCTTTGTGGGTACAAAGGTTGTTTCCGATGGACCCTCGACTCAACAATAGAATAAAAGCAAATATTCTAAAGTTCTTATTTTCAGCTTCAGTTTACAATATAGGGATTGAGTGCAACGCGAGGAGATTTCAGAACATACAAAGGGATAGCATGGAAAGAGTTCGAGAAATCGTAGTTTAATTACACTTCAGGGGCAATCAATAGCAGAGATGAGGGAAGATTTTAGAACGTTGAACAGTTATCCTAGTTCCGCGACTTTTCTAGTACTAAAAAAAAAAGTCAAACCAAACTAATACCAAAAAAAAAAAAAAACATTAATAGTATTCCTATAAAATATGACACATTAACAGTTATCCTAGTTCCACACTTGATTATTTGAGGATGGGTCATTACATCAGCAAAGGTGACTTAGGTGCAGCATTTCAGGTTCCAAGGCCACTATATTGTCTCTCTACTTTTGTATGTTTCCCTATTTTCAATACACTGCGGCCGGATCCTACCAGCCACATGTTATATTTCAACGAATTAGGATTTGATTCTCTAATTTTGAACCAATTACACTCGAGTTACTTAATTATACGAATGATCACTTAATTTTATTTTATTATATAATAATTATATTAAACTATTTAGTATAATAAAATATAATTTAACATAATTATTGTCACGACCCAATCGGAGTGCCATAACGGGCACCCTAATCCACCCGGGCACCTCTTATCGTACATTCATATTCTCATCTAGGTGGGCCACATGGCCTGCTCATGATTTCTATGCATCAATAATACTAATCTCATTGGGTAATGACACATTTATATCATCATCAACAACAATGCCCATATCCATATACACAAGTCGACGAGGCTAAAAAATTACATACAAAATATGAGTCGACAAGGCAGGCCATGTGGCCTACCTAGATGTGAATATGAATGTACGATAAGAGGTGGCCGGGTGGATTAGCATCGGGTGCCCGTCAGACACTCTGGTTGGGTCGTGATAATAATTATGTTAAATTATATTTTATTATACTAAATAGTTTAATATAATTATTATATAATAAAATAAAATTAAGTAATCATTCGTATAATAGGGAAACATACAAAAGAAGAGAGGCAATATAGTGGCCTTGGAATCTGAAATGCTGCACCTAAGTCACCTTTGCTGATGTAATGACCCATCCACAAATAATCAAGTGTGGCAGGCTCCTTCAAAACTGCGTTTTTGCAGTTTAGTCCTTTCACGCACGAATTTCGTGCGTGAATACTATTAATGTGTTTTTTTTTTTTTTTATATTAGTTTGGTTTAACTTTTTTTTTTTGTACTAGAAAAGTCGCGGATTCTTAGAAGAAGATGTCGTTTTACTGTTTTTCTATTTTTGTGTAGTAAGAAATATTTTTGAGGACCAATTCCAGAGTCCAAGGGACTGACAACATTATAGATATTCTACTCAGTTGAATAAAATTTTCCACTTCGGCCAAAATTAATGTTGTTCATGTTATCATGCATTCGTTGGTTTACCACTTACCTCATTATATAGTTGTTTTCTTCTATTGCTGAGAAGGTTGAAATAGATTAAAATTTAAAACAATTAAAACCATCTGGCATTAAAAGTTTTCAAAAATGATAGCATTCTTTCCTACTAGCCAACATCCATTGATAATAACTCGTTCTTGTAATTCACATCATATATCAACTATATGTTTGTTCACAAACACACGCTATTCGATCCTTAGCTTACATATTGACAAAAACAAGTGGAACACGTAATGATTCAATGGTAGAACAACACAACAAGTAATGCAAGGCACCACTTTGGACCATTTGAATGGATCTCCACAGATAGAATCAATTCTCAACATTTTTTGTTGGTTCAACGAATCAATTCTCAACATTTTTTGTTGGTTCAACTCTCATTTATACACACAAAAAGTTTTAAATAACAAACGGATGAAATAATATGTTATGCAAAATTAAACTTTTAATATGTAAACACGTTTATAGTTTTAAAATTTCAAAAAGTTTAATTTCAATATAAAGTTAACATAAATTTAAACATAATGAAATACGACATAGAAAGAAATAACACGAGATGAAGGCAAAAAGATCGCATCTAAATGTACATTAGAAACTAGTGCCACCAAGTAGAATTATGTTTGGAGGAGGGGTAAAAATCAACAAAACATCAACAAACGCACATCAAATAGTAATTTTTTGCTACAAAGTGAAATCTGAACATATTTGATGAAGCAATTGAAGTAGCAACGAATTGCTTAATTGTTGTCCAGCTTAATAATGAGGATGACGTATAATATCATTTGTTTAAGCGTATTATTAAAGATTGTAGTTTTTTGTTGAAAATCAATAAGGCCACGATTAGACATGTTTGGAGGAAGACAAACCAATGTGTCGATTTCGTAACAAATGAAAGACACAACCTTAACAACATAAATTTTCTTCTCCTAGCAAATTTAAATCATGTTGCTTATGAACGATTTTAAAAAAATTATTTTATTTATTTTTTCAATTGCATAAGAAAATTGATGAATATATGTTTTTTATAAAAAGAAAGGAAGTACACAAAGAGACGAAGGCAAATTACACATCACGAACGTGTATATTAGGATTTAATACTAATACAAGGTAGAGGTACGTGTAGAACAAGAAATTAGAAGAAAATACACTTTCTTAACTATAAAGTAACGTTATTAATTTTTTTTTAAAAAAGAAAAACAAAAAGCAAGAAAAAAGAGAAATTGAGCAGGGTTTGGTTAGAGCAAAGGCCCTACACCTCAGGGCACTGTGTTTCACCTCTGAATTATGAAGGCCCAAAATGCATAACCTGTACATTTTTTTTGCGCGGATTGCCCTTTTTTGGTGGTCTTTAAATTTTGCCCCTCATATTTGTGATCTTTAAATTATGCCCCTCATATTGCTGGTCTTTAATTTTTGCCCTTCGCGTTGCAACCCTAAGCGTTCACGCAGAAATCATGAGGTTCTGGGTTCGAACCCCCGCTCAACCATAATTTTTTTAAAAAAAAATGCAAGACAAGGTTTGGGTCGCGTGTATGCCAGATCCGACATACACTTGTTAAGGAATTACCAAAGTTATGCCGGACCCGGCATACTCATGCCTGGTAGACTTGGCATAAGTATGCCGGGTCCGGCATAACTTTGGTAATTCCTTAACAAGTTTATGCCGGGTCCAGCATACTTATGGGCAAACTTTTAATGAGCAAACTTTTAGTTAAGCCTTAACTAAAAGTCTTTTCCTAGTTATGCCTTACGGGGCAGACTTTTAATTAAAGCACAACTAAAAGTATGCCTCATAAGGCATACCTAAAAGTATGCCCCATAAGGCGAAACTTTTCCTTAAGGCATAACTAAAAATTTGCCTTATAAGACAAAGTCTACGTCTTAAGGAAAGGTTATACCTTATGGGGCATACTTTTAGTTATGCCTTAACTAAATGTTTGCCCCATAAGGCATAACTAGGAAAAGACTTTTAGTCAAGGCTTAACTAAAAGTTTGCCCATAAGTATGTCGGACCCGACATAAACTTGTGAAAGAATTACTAAAGTTATGCCAGACCCGACATACTTATGCCAAGTCTGCCCATAAGGCATAAGTATGCCGAGTCCGGCATAACTTTGGTAATTCCTTAACAAGTGTATGCCGGTGGGGGCATAGCGAAATTTAAACTTTGCCTTGCGATTTTTTTTTTTAATTTTTGACTGAGTGGGGGTTCGAACCTGAAACCCATAGGTTTTAGCCGAAGGGCAAAATTTAAAGATTTCAAATATGAGGGGCAAAATTTAAAGACCACCCCAAAAGAAGGGCAATTCAGTGAATTGCCCCCAACGTGTACATGCACTTCAAAGGCACTAGTCTTTAATTTTTGTCCCTCAAATTGGTAGTCTTTAATTTTTCTCCTTCACTAAAAATCATTTGATTCCGGGTTTGAATCTCCGCTTAGTCAAAAATTAAAAAAAATTATAAGGTAGAGTTTGGATTAGTAAAACTGAGTTTTGTCTCAAACTCTGTCTGATCAGACAAAGTTTTGCTACCTTCAGGCAGAGTTTGAGGCAAACTCTGCCTTAAGGTGGAGTTTTGCATCAGGTATGGCAAAACTCTACTTAAATTAGAGGTTTGCATTAAGACAATTTTTTTTTTATCAGTTGAAATTTTGCGATTTATTTATGTGGGATGGATTCCTCAATTTCCCCAGCTAGTAAATCGTTAACCCGTTAAGTATTATCATATTTATTTTTTTACCTCTAGGTATATAAAGTATCTATTGTAAATCGTAAATGTAAAGCGCTATTCAGTATTCTATTAACTTCTTAGCTTATGTTTCGATCTTATAACTAGAAGAGTTGTACAAAAGAACTTGGCGCAAGCAGTTGTTTTATCTTCGGAAAAGCAGTCGTGCAAAAGAACAAGAAGCTGTGATTTTTAACGTCCGTGGAAGCTGGACTACATGTTTGTGGAACCGAGCATAGAGAACCGGGGGCGGGCAGGAAGATAGGCTAGGCGGAGTAGTCGCTCTGGAGCAAGTTCTTCGACTGGATCGATGCATGTATGAACCTTAAAAAAATCCCGAAGGTCTAGTTTAGAAAAAACTTGGATTTTGTGATTTTAATTTTCATTGTCTCTTAGATTAAGTCGATACACCGCCCAATAATCATGCGATAATTGCTAACTCAATACCGAATCAATCGATATCTTATCGGTTGGCTAGAGGATTAATACATTTAAAAATGATAATCGATAAGCCGAACCGTTAAGATACAATTCGCCTGATAAACAACCTTAAAGTACATGGAACTATGAAAGAAGCGCGAATATTTAAGCCTAAAATAGAACGTTAGATTTCACATAGTTAATGAAACTAAAATTTTGTTTGTTGCTATATTCTTTCAAGAAGAAACTTATTAGAAGAGCATTAATTACCATACCAATAATATTATTTTTTCTTGATCTTAAAACAATCAGTGCCACCATTTTGCTTGTAATATTTACACACCCCACCCCCTTCATTTGATTATTTAGCACACCCTCAAAGAATAGAGGACAAGGATAACTTCATAAAGGAGGCAAAAAGGATCAAAAAAGAAAAGAAAAAAGAAAAAAACTCTCTTCTCCTTTGCCCAATAGAGTAGAGTAGTATTTTTTTTTTTTCTACAATCCTCAAAGCGTCAAAACCAATTCATCTCTCTTTCTTTGAATTCCATTTTTTCTCTCTCACACAGACACACACACTTTAATCTGTGCTTCCCATTCTCACACACACCCCTTTCCTAAAACACACATTTCCCCTTTTTCCTATTTATATTTCTACTTCTCTTTGGATTTTCAAGAACCCCTTTATGTATGCTTCTTGGGAATGAAAAAAAATTCAATCTTTATCTGTTAGAAAATCAAGAAAAGTTGTGGATTTGTCATTTTATTTGGTTTCTTGGAAGTTTTTATGTTTAGGGTTTCCATTTCTATTTTAATCCCTTGATCAAGTATTCCTATCAGAAGCTCCCCTTTAGGGTTCCTTTTGTTTTAATTTTAATCTTTTATTTTGGGTAAAGGTGGGTTTTTTATTTTATTTTATCATTTTCTTGCATTTTGGGGGTTGATATATAAGACTATATAAAAGCTATTAAGTAATATTGACACCCTTCTTGGTAATTTATGGTGAATTGGCCTTAATCATATAATTGAACTACTTTGTTGGGGGGTTTTATTTGTAATTCAGATTTAGTTTTTGTATGATAAGCTAGTTTGAAACAGCATTTAGAGGGAAACTGGAGAAAAAAGGTTGGATTTATTGTTAAAGTTGTTGAAAAACAAAAGAAGAACATTTTGTAGTTGGGTTAAAAACAAGTAGTGTTGTATGGGAGAGCTTGAGGAATGGGCAGAGCCAAGTGGGCTATTGCCAAATGGTCTAGTGGCAGATGCGGGGCCCGTTATCGGAGTCCTCGACTCTGAGAGATGGTCAAAGGCTGAGGAAAGGACTGCAGAGCTTATTGCCTGCATTAAGCCTAATCAACCATCCGAGGAGCGTAGAAATGCTGTTGCTGATTACGTCCAGCGGCTCATCATGAAGTGTTTCCCATGTCAGGTTGTCTTTAATGTTCCGAAATCGTGGTTACATTTGCAACATTGATGGAATTTGCTGTTGTCGTGTTATGTATTGAGTAATATTTTTGTTATTTCTGTGTGATATGAGTGACTTATCTTTACTAACAAGGACCAATGAATCAACTTGTTCAATGCATTAGGACGTTTTGTGTGCATTGTGAACTTCCGAAATGATGTATATGTTGTTGAAATTAGTGAGCTTTATTCTGTATTCTGGAGCTCATTATTGAATATACAACAGGAGGGTAAGTCCAGTGTTGTCAAAGGGCGCGCTTAAAGCACGCTTAAGCCATGAAGCGAGGCTCAAAACATGTTGAGCGCTTGGCCTTGCTTAATGTGCGCTTCGGTATCGTCATCAAGGCTGCAAGACATATTTTTCTTGCCAATGAGCGTTTCTTGAAGAGGCGATGCTAAACAATTAATATTTGACTTTATTGTTATTTGTTTTCAATTTCTTTGTCCATATATATGTTATTCATGCTTATAATCTAAGTTGCTCGGACTCGGGTGCAAGTATCCGATACGGGTACGGATCCGAGTGTCGGATTAGGAAAAATCTAAATTTTAAGATTCGGGGTGCGGATCCAGATATTGGATACGGATGCTGGGATTCGGCTAAGAAAATTCAAAATTATGAAAATAGAGTGACAAAGATATTCTAGATTTCGAGAGATAAATCTATGAAAACTTCCATGTATATTGTAGAATTCAATGTTCATTCTCCCAGATGGGCATTCCATTTCCCATCTCTTACATCGGTTTTATCTTTTATTTTGAGAAATCAAAATCTCAATCCCCCCCCCCCCCCACCCACCCCCACAAATTTGTCCAGGGATTCCGGTCAAAGTATCCGAAGTTGGTTGACCCCGAATCCGAGATGTAACCCGTCCCAGTCTTGCGTCGAGACGGGTTCGGCATAAAAAATGATGAGTCCGCGCAACTTAGCTTATAATCATTAGTCTTGGAATAAACATATATATATTTATGTTTTTTCTCTGTTTGCGCCTTTTTTCATTAAAGCCCATGCTTTATTTGCGCTTTGCGCTTAAAGCCCCAACAGAGCTTAGAGCTTTTTTTGCGCTTTTTGCTTTTGGTAACACTGAGGGTAACTAAG
This sequence comes from Lycium barbarum, assembly GCF_019175385.1. Lineage (NCBI taxonomy): Eukaryota > Viridiplantae > Streptophyta > Magnoliopsida > Solanales > Solanaceae > Lycium > Lycium barbarum. The sequence continues at coordinate 110,819,011 of NC_083342.1, read as the reverse complement.
AGATTTGGTTGAATTGGATTTTCTTGTCATAGGTGATATTTACTATGAAGTGGAGGTTTCTATTTTCTTTTATTTTCTTAAACGGAGCGGATTAGATACAGCAGTTGGATAGAAGTAGTTGGGGATATTATGAAGGCCAATGAGTTCTGAAGTGTGAAAATGGATAGAATGTAGAGTGTGGGTGTGTGGTGGAGATGGGTGAAGAGAGTACAAGGTGGACTGGCGATATTTTAGGGGGTTCAAACTATGGCCTTGTAATCATTTTTTTCCTAAAAGAGTGGACTCATTGTTCTCATAGGTGCATAACATTTGATATGTCAAAAGACTTTGTTCTATGTATGACTAATTTTTTTTTTAATTTTTTTTTTGAGGTGAAATGATTCTTCGGGATAAGTGTGCATGACTTGTACATTTGACTATGCTATTTTTTTTGTTGTTGCAAGTCTTCCTTCACTAAGGAAGTCATTACTTTGAGTTTCCGTATAGGACTTTGTTCTACTTACTCATCTGAACACAAAAAGAGAGGAAAATAAAAAGAGCAAATGCTCCAGCCTTGTTTATGTGTGGTTTCATCTTTTGGTCTCATCTTTTGGCATTTTGCTTGTAATTTCTCAACCACTTCATGTTTCCAGGTTTTTACATTTGGCTCAGTACCCTTGAAGACTTATCTTCCTGATGGGGACATTGATTTAACTGCCTTCAGTAACAACCAAAGTTTAAAAGATACATGGGCTCATCAGGTTCGTGATATGCTAGAGAAGGAGGAGAAAAATGAAAATGCTGAATTTCATGTTAAGGAGGTTCAGTACATTCAGGCAGAAGTAAGTCCGTTTCATAGATCCTGTTTTCTTTGAGATTTGCATGCACATATTCTATATCTTCTCGATTGGTGCCTATGAGAGAGTATAGGTAGTCGTGGCTAGCTTTCACTAGGAGTTAAATGGTATTTGACAATTTGTGACTTCTGATAGAATGGGGAATTTTTTTGGATTATCTTTTAATTACAAGGAGTGTTCTAATCAGGTATTGTTAAATTTAGAAAACTAGATGGTATGATGAGCATGTTTTGTTGGTTTTATTTGGGGCTTGGATTTCACTTGTCCCCTTTTTCGGGATTCTAACTCTGGATGTGTAAAGATATCGGTCGTCCATGCTAACTATGCTTTGATTTTTGCTGTTGAAATTTCGTAAGCAAAACATTAAAAAATTTGCTTTTGTAACTATTTTTTGGGTCAATCTTTTGAAACTTTCTTTTCCTTTAGCTTTTCAGAGAATTTCTTTTCTTTTTATTTTGATGCAAGAAAGCCTTCACTATTGCACCCAAGGGTGTCGCCTAGTGGTCAATGAAGTTGGTTGAGAACCCTGAGGTCTCAGGTTCAAATGCCGGCGGAGACAAGAACACTGGGTGATTTCTTCCCATTCGTCCAAGCCTTGGTGGATAAAGTTACCCGGTACCTGTTGTTGGTGGGAGGTAGCGGGTACCCCGTGGAATTAGTTGAGGTGCGCGCAAGCTGGCCAGAACACCACATTTGTAAAAAAAAGAAATTCTAGTTTCTTATTTCTATGATTCATGCAATGATTTTATCTTGCGGTTTTGGTCAATTTAGCAGAACAGATTTCTCTTTTCAACTATCAAGACTTGTGATTCTTCTTTGATAATCTTTTTTAAGTAGAAAGAATTGTGTTACTATATCTATTTGGGATTACTTACTATCTGCTGTTTTGATTTTTAATTAAGATAGAAGGAACTACTCCTTTGAAAATATGTGACATTCATTTGAACCTTTTTTTTTTTGAGTTGCAAAAGTAATGACACTTTTCTCATTTTTACTTGAGACTAGATCTTAATTAGCATTAGAGGAAGATATCATACGAACATTAAATGTATGGTTGTATCTGACTACAGTTGTCAGAACAGAGTTATATTCCAGAAACTGTGCCAATGCTATATTAAGTTTATTTTCAATGCTCTTATACGATCAGATGGCGTTAACATTTGATCTCGTACGTTGAGATGATTTGGCACTCTGGGGGGATTATGCGTTTTAACTTTCAAGAGTAATTTATTTATGAGATCGCTTGCCAGTAAAAGAAAAAAACCCAGTTATGCTTGATATTTCATGTTTGTTAAGCACCACATAGAGGTTCTACAAAATCGTCAGTTTAAAAGTGTTCTTTTCAATGCTCCTATTTATTGAATGTTGCATCTGGAATTTAACATACATCAGCTCCCTTTTTCCGATATTATTGGAGTTATGATGGTATCATCATTAGTCTTTTTACATAATATTTTCCCCAGAAGAAATATATTGAGAGCCTAGTTTGATGAACTTGGGGAATTTTATCATGTAATTAGTTCTATGTCTATAGTTGGTTTTGTTGTAATGCTCGTTCCCAAGGCCAATAACTGTAATATCCATTGTCGTTGCTTTTAGGAATAATTACAGTTGACATTCACTACAGTGTTATTTTTCTATAGCCCTTTAGACACAAACATTTATCTCTCCCCTTGTTCTGTCCGAGTATCTATTGGTCTGTTTTTGTAGTTACTTGACCCTTTGGCTTTGGATCTTATCAATTAGATGTAGTGATACTTAACTGTATAATTTTCTCCTGAAGCTATATATGGAATTGCTTGAGCATTTTTTGGTTGGAGTATGTTCATTGCAGTGACTCTTCGCAAGTTGTGAGGAATATCTTCCAGTTCCACTAGTATTTAGACCAAGCATGGTGCACTAGGAGATTATTGTGTTGAGTGGAGTTGGGTGATGAAGGAAATGTTATTTGAGTTTGTAGCTAATTCTTCTGTTTTTTTTTTTTAAAAAAAAGGAAAGAAAGAAGAAAGAAAGAAAGCAACCAAGCTAATACTGCAATACGAATAATCAATCATCTTTGACTACTTGGGTAGCTTAAAATTATTCGTGGTTGCTAATGTTGGTTATATAGTTGAATTTTCTAATGTTGGTTATATAGTTGAATTTTCTGCAGTTCTTTTGATATGCACCAGCACCTTGGTGATTCTGTTGTCCATGAATCTCTCTCATTATTCTTGTTTTCTTTTCTGACTGCAGGTGAAGTTAATTAAATGTTTAGTTGAAAATATCGTGGTTGACATATCTTTCAATCAGCTAGGGGGTCTATGTACCCTTTGCTTCCTGGAGGAGGTGTGTAGTTTCTTATGCTATAACAGGTTCTGCTGTTTGATGATACAACCATAGAGTTAACATGCTGTCCTAAGTAATTACTTTTCCTAAAATGGAACTAGTTGAGAAGAGTTCTGGGTTAAGGAGCATAAACTCTTTGCTGTACTTGTTTTCTTTTGTAGGTTGATCACCTGATAAACCAGAATCATTTATTCAAGCGCAGCATTATCTTGATTAAGGCATGGTGTTATTATGAGAGCCGTTTACTGGGTGCTCATCACGGTCTCATTTCAACTTATGCCTTGGAAACATTAGTTCTTTACATATTTCATGTGTTCAACAATTCCTTTGCTGGGCCACTTGAGGTGCTTGTTTATTTTCACTTTTTTGTTTTTTCCTTTTGTTTTGCTGGTTTTATTTCTTATTTTTGATATTTTCATTACATACTCATAGGTCCTTTACCGCTTCTTGGAGTTCTTCAGCAACTTCGATTGGGACAACTTTTGTGTTAGTTTATGGGGTCCTGTGCCAATCAGTTCACTTCCTGATGTCACTGGTAATGAACATGTGTAGAGGCATTTAGTATTTTTTGATTTCCTGTAGTTTGGCTTGAGTTTATTTGATGGCTTAATTTTGTTGTTCGTGTTACAGCGGAACCTCCTCGCAAAGATGCTGGAGAATTGCTTCTCAGTAAATTGTTTCTTGATGCCTGTAGCTCCGTCTATGCTGTTTTTCCTGGTGGGCAGGAAAACCAAGGGCTACCTTTTGTCTCCAAATATTTTAATGTGATCGATCCTTTACGAGTAAACAACAACCTTGGCCGTAGTGTGAGTAAAGGTACTTGAAATTAGAATATTGCTGTTCACTAATTATGTCAATATAAGCATTGCTGTCATCTGTTCTGATGCTCGATTTAATTATATATTAGTAAGGTTCTGAAGTTTAATTTCTTCCACCACTGACAAGTGAGGGATAACCTAGATGAAATCACCCTCCTTCTAATGATCTTGAGGTTGGGGGTTTGAGTCGCATAGGTTGCAAAAAGGTAAGGGTTGACGACTCCTAGGCTGGTGGGCTTTGGAGGGGTACTAGAACTACTGTTTTTTACATGATGCGTGTTGGTACCCTAGAAGGATAGAAAGTTACAATTCAATTGTTTACTATCGTAGCTAAACTTTCTTTGACTAATAAAAAGCCTCGAGTAAGGGAAATTCTTGAGGCACAGCCTTGTATGACAACTGCTTAATATAAAGTTACTGCACGGTTTCTAAAGTTCTAGTTATGACATGTTCTTCACATCATTGTTTCGTGGGACTTCATATTGGTCTGATTATTGTTCTGGCAGGTAACTTTTATAGGATACGGAGTGCGTTCGGATTTGGTGCCAAAAGGCTGGCAAGGTTACTGGACTGCCCCAAAGAAAATCTAATTTATGAGGTAAACCAGTTTTTTATGAATACATGGGAGAGGCATGGCAGTGGCCAAAGGCCTGATGCCCCAGAGGCAGAATTGTCACGCCTAAGATTGTCAACACCAGATGACATACCGGACTCTCAGAATTTTAGGGTCAACCCCAGTGGGAAAAAGGTAAGTAAGGTGGAGGGAGCCAATCCACGGAATGTTTCTTCTCAACATGGTAATCACTCTTCTGGAACCTTCTCTAGAATGAATGATTCTTCTGTGTCCTCTTATACTGAAAACCAAAAGAGCCATGGCAATTTGAGCAACTCAAGGGTTCCTGATCAAGTGCAGAAGGAAGCCACTTCCTCTCAGGTTTCACATACCGACAAAATCCAGAGAGAATCAAAATCTGATCAAGTAGTGAATGATATCCAGGGTAGGTTTGTTTTTGCCAGAACGCGGTCTAGTCCTGAGCTTACAGACACCTATGGTGACAGTAACAATCAAGGAAGGCGTGGAAGAGCTCCAGAGATTGCAAAAACGCAACCCACTCCGATGAGGCAGGACAGCAGTTATAAGAGGAAGAACCAAGGATCTGAAAATATAGCAGGTCAGAGCGGTCGATCTTTAAATGATAACACGCCATCTGTTAGACACGTTCCATCCCATCAGAGTCATGATCCTGTCACCGAATCTAACGGTGGATCAAATAGCTTTCACCGAGAATCAAGCATTGATGTTCTGAATGAAGAGCTCTCATCCACTAGCGGGACACAAGGGATGCATCAGGAAGAGCAAGATCTTGTGAACATGATGGCATCTACTTCAATGCATGGATTTAATGGGCAAGTTCATTTTCCTTTTAACTGGGCTTCAGCTCAATTGCCTTTTCCTATCTCTCCTCCATTTCTTACTTCTATGGGTTATAATCAACGAAATATGCCAGGAGTTCCCACTAGTATTCCTTTTATGGATCCTGCATTCTCGAACATGCAATTTCCGCATGGTTTGATTTCACCCCATTTCAACCAGTACTTCCCAGGCCTCGGGTTGAATCCAACTTCTGAAGATCCAATTGACCGCAATAATGAAAATTTTAGCCCTATGGAGATGAACTCAGGTGAGGCAGAAAATGATTTCTGGCAAGAGCCAGATGCTGGCTCCAGTGTTGGATTTGACCCAGAAAATGGAAATTATGAAACACTTCAATCTGATTTTAAGCAACAGTCTATACATTCAGGTTTTAACTTTGTTCCTTCATCTTGGGTTACTGGCTCCGGCAACTCTCTGGGAGCTCAGCAGAAGTATATGAAAGAAAAACGTGGGCCAATTGGGGAAGAACATTCTGATAATATTCAGTTTCAGGATAGCAGAGTGAATGACATTTATGCTGAAGAAAGGATGGCAAGTTCCAGGTTCTCATCCAGTGCTCATAGTAGTTCTATGAGAAGTAAAACCTCTTCTGAGAGTTCTTGGGATGGGTCTTCTGCTAAAAGCACAAAGTCAGCAAAGGAAAGCCGGGGAAAGAAAACAGGTGCTGCAGAGCCAACTAGTGGTTATGGAAAAGGTAAAATGATGTCTGACCACGTGTCAGATCAAGCTGAGGATGAAGATCAGGATTGGAATTCTGTGTCAAACGTGGGTACTGAAATGGCTGAGAGAATCCAAGGACCTCAATCTGTTATTTCCATGCACCTTGCAAGGCATGTGGCTGAACATGAAGTTGCTCAGACAAGTGGATCGGACCCAATGATGCCCATTGCACCAATGCTTATTGGGCCTGGTTCTCGGCAAAGAATGACTGATAATTCTGGGGTTATTGCATTTTATCCCACTGGGCCACCAGTTCCATTTCTAACTATGCTTCCAATATACAATATTCCACCTGAGGCAGGAACACCTGATTCTTCAACAAGCCCTTTAGGAGGAGAAGAATGCTTAGATCATAGGGATTCAGGCCAGAACTTTGATACGTCTGAGGGAGTACTTGACCACTCTGAAGATTTAACTCCATCCAGTTCTTTTAGAGGGGCTACTTCTATTGAGGCACCTGATGAACACAGGCCCGATATACTTAACAGTGACTTTGCTAGTCACTGGCAAAATTTGCAATATGGAAGGTTTTGCCAAAACCCTAGACATTCTGGACAACTTGTTTATCCTTCTCCTGTAATGGTACCACCTGTATATTTACAGGGTCGTTTCCCGTGGGATGGTCCTGGACGACCTCATTCAGCGAACATGAACCACTTTACTCAGCTGACAAGCTATGGTCCTCGTGCATTGCCCATTGCACCTCTACAGTCTGCTTCTAATAGACCTCCTAATGTGTTTCAACGGTATGTTGATGAGATACCAAGATTCCGCAGCGGGACAGGGACGTACCTGCCAAATCCTGTAAGTAGTTGACTCATCAGACTTGTACATTAATAAATTTTATCTCTATAACTCTCTTTTATGTCTCTGTAATAGATAGTATTAGGTGGGTGTTGAGTTCCACATCAGTTGGGGTGGGGCCCAGTACTTGGTCTCTTTATATAATTTTGGGCAATCCTCACCTCATGAGCTAGCTTTTAGGGTTGAGTTAGGCCCAAGGTCCATTTTTTCACATGGAATCAGAGCCAGACCTATCCCAATTCTTGGTTTACCCAATGTAGAGCTCCCATGTTATATTGTCCACGCTCCTGATCTCCAGTCTTGAGCCGGGGGGGGGGGGGGGGGGGGGGGGAGGGGGGGGGTGTTCCCACATTGATTGTGGATGGGGTACTTAGTCTCCTTATATAGTCTTGGACAATTCTCAGCTCATGAGCGAGCTTTTGGGGTTGAGTTAGGCCAGCAAGGTCCATTCTTCACCCTAGCTACTGTAGCGAATTAATATACATCTTTCATTTAATAGAATTATTCATCTCTCTCGTTTCTGAACTTCTCATCTGTTGTATGTGATTTATAGATTTATAAATGCTACTCAATGTTTTCATTCTGTCCGTTTCACATAATGTTCAAGCACTAGTATAAAGAATGGTTTCTCAGATGCTTCTTTTATTAGTGAGAGACAGCATTATCCTTTTCACTAATTCCACGGGAGATGTTCGTGAAAAGTGAAATCTCATTCTGGTTTGCTTTTCCATGCTTTTGAGTTGATGTTGAGGATGGTTAAAGTGACATTTTGTCTATATTCTGTCCATGAAGCGCACATACAGATCACCTTTCTTTCCATTGGGGAAGCTTGATTTTGTGTGTCGTTTAGAATTTTCTCTTCTATTCTGTGCACAAGATCTTTTTTAATTGAGACGTGGTACTACATTTCAAGTGGATATTTTACCTTTGCAATTTGGTGTTGCTTCAGAAGGTTTCAGTTAGGGATCGGCACTCATCTAATACAAGAAGGGGGAATTACAACTATGAGAGAAACGATAACCATGTGGACAGAGAATCGAATTGGACTATGAATCCAAAATCTCGTGCTGGTGGGCGCAATTACAACCGCAGCCAATCTGAGAAATCAAACTCAAGAGGGGATAGGTTGGCATCCAATGATAGCCGGGCAGACAGATCATGGAGCTCACATAGGCATGACTCCGTTCCTTCTTATCTGTCCCAAAATGGTCAATTGCGTGGAAACTCAAGCCATAGTGGCCCTCCTCCAAATGTGGCATATGGCATGTATCCTTTAACAGCAATGAACCCAAGTGGAGTGACTTCAAATGAACCTGGTGGATCCCCTGTTGTAATGCTCTATCCATTTGACCACAATGCCGGTTATGGTCCACAAGGAGAACAGCTTGAGTTTGGGTCTCTGGGTCGTCCAGCAAGTGTAAATGAACAATCTCAGCCAGGTGAGGGAAATCGTCAACGGGGAGCATTTGAGCAACAGAGATTTCATGCAGTTTCTGGGCAACGGTCTTCTCCAGATCAACCATCTTCACCTCATCATCAAAGGTAAACCAAGGTAATAGTTATGGTTTTCTCAGGGGCTTCTTTTGTTCGAATTGCAGCATCTTATTTGTGAAGCTGAGCTGATGTTGGCTCAGGTTCACAGACATTAGTATCTGTTTCTTCTCTGGTGACGACAATTTCTTAACTTTTTCAATTTATATTATCAACAGGAGGATTTAATGACTTTGGCAGATCAGTGGCTGGAAGGAATTATCATTAAAGGGTACAAATTTGTAATCCCTTTAATATTAAGCTGGAAAGAAGACGGTAACAGCCAGTCATATGCTCACTTTAGTTTTGCAGTGAAGATCTGGACCACGAGTTACTCTTTAGATTTTGCGAGGAAGTGGTCACATCTGATCCTTCAGCTCTTAGTTTTGTATTTTAGCTGCAGCAACCTTCTTCAAAGAGATATAGGTTTATTCTGTTCTTGTAGAGAGATTAGCATACTGTAATCTCATTGGGAAGTAGAAACTCTTCCAAGAATTTAGAGTTTTTAACTTGTTATAGTAGTTTTACCATCAAAAAAATTCATTTTCAATAGAATGTAGTAGGATTTTGTCAAGAAAAATGTACTTGTACTAGCTTCGGCTCACTTGGGGTATTTTTACAGTGTAGCGATGCGACTGTGATGCTGACACAGAATTTAGAGTCCAATTCGAAACATGATCTTTCATCTGCTGTGCTAGTAACATCAGGAAGTTCTCTTTTGATTCATGCAATGGTTAGGAGGGGGCATGTATCATATTATTGCTTCCAAAAAGTACGCACGTGGTGTCAATGAAGCTGGAATAGACCATGGGGAGACTCAGATTTATACAACGGCTGGGGCAAAGATGTCGAGTCATTTCTTTTCATCTGTCTAAGCTTTGTGGAGAGTTACACGGTGATTGTGTTGGTGGAGGGAGCAGGTAATTAGTACACTTCTTTTAATTAGAATTGTAGAAGAACAAATCATCGCTTTCTCTAACTTTTTCCTAAATTAGAAGCAATATCTAACATTTAATTTCTTTATTTCAACAAAATACATAAAGTGTGGTTTTTTTTAAAAAAAAAAAAAAAATTAAACCGAAGACAGCTAAATTTTAATTTGGAAGCATAAATGAAGGGATAAATTTTGGAGGCCATTGTCGTGTTTTTATTCCGTCTCAAAATTGAAAAGATCTTTGAACTCTCAGAACGTTTGATAAAAATGGGTCACGTGTAAGGGACGTGGTTTCTAGACCCGTTAACATTTAATCACCATTTAGAGTGAAGATTTTATTTCATAAGTATTTTCAAGGAACGTGTTTAGCAAATTTAGACCTCTGCTCCTCCTTCCCATCTTCTTCGTACTTTTTGTGGAAGATTGAAGACCCATTGTTATTGGTTTTGATTAGCGTGGTTGGAAAACTTGAAAAATACCATTTGTTTAATGGATTTTGTTAAGCTTGATTGTTGAAGAAGACTAAGAGGATCTATTATTTTTGAAGGGTTGAGTTGAATTTAACAATTGAAACTAATTGAAATTGGTATGGGAATGCTGGATAAAAAAATTCTGAGTCGATTGGATCAATTTCGAAGCAAAAACATATTGGTGAAATGTCATAGGAACTCCTTGTGAACCGCTAGAATTGGTAAATAATTAGTTCCAAAGTTATGACACAACTTGTACTAAACGTCTGGTGATTCATTAAGACTTGTGGCAAGCCATTGCATAAGAAACTCTTGGGGATCCATTAGAATTTGTAAACAATTTGTTATAAAGTTGCACCGCAATTTGAACTAAACTAAACTCCAGGTGACTAACCAGGACTTGTAAGTTGTAGCAAGGTCATCCGTAAAAAAGTCTCAATGTTCTACCATGACATTTTGTACTTAAGTCCTAATGATCCGCAGTGAATTGCGGCAAAGCAAATCAACACTATTTTGCACAACTTAAACATTGTGACAAATCACACAATGACGTGGAATGATCTATTTATGAAAATCTTCCTTATTGTAAGTTAGGGTATTAAATGCATAATTCAAAACACAAATATAAGTGCATAATCCCTTAAACGTGCAATTTGCTCCTTTTTGCCCAAGTTGATTTATTTTATAGTCATGCATTCTTGGAGATTATACACTCAAATATTCTGTTTACTGTGTTGGTGTTCATTTATCTATATAAAAGTAATCGTATTGGTGTTCACTTGCTACATTTTCTTATACCATTATTTTTTTTTCCTGTGATGTTGCTCAGTCTTTCAGTCATTCAAGGAAACACTATATTAAATATTATGCATCAAAAGTTTGATAAAATATTACCAAATCAACACTATTTTTGTTACGTAATATATATATATATATATATATATATATATATATATATATATTTAAAGACATTTTAATTTACACTATAAACAACTACTTCCATGATACAATTACTTACAAGTTGTTTTGACTCGGCAGACAGTATATAAACTCATGTCTAATCAAATTATATCACATAAATTGGGACGGAGGAAGTACTATTTATGGTTAATATCTCGAATATATAATTAATAACTTTCTGATATTTCTTAGGGGAGTTTATTGTCGCATTCGAAAATGGAAAGGAGTATAGAGGTGGGCAGTGGAATAGTGGTGTGTGAGTTAGTTAGCATAGTGCATGGAATATATCAATATACAGCTGGCTAATGCTCTTAACTGATCATTACTCCTACAAATACCTAGCTAGCTATCTCATTTGAGCTTATTCTGCCATGGATGCTCCATACAAACCCCCAAAATTAAAAATTTGATCTTGATAACCTAAGGCGTTGGCTTCAAACTCTTGTCAAATCCCAGACCATCTTAAAATGACATACATTTCACTTCACATTAAAGGTAAAGCTGAATATTGGTACCAATGTTACGTTTCAGACCAAATTACTAGGGACAAGTTCTGTGTTGACATTTGTAAACGATTTGGTGTTGACGTAATGGGAAAATTTAGAAGTGTTGAACAGAGTGAAGATATGGATGTTGAAGAATACGTAGAAAGGTTTGAGAAGGTTATGTGTGATATGGTTTCTGCTTATCCTCATTTAGAGGAGAAGTTCTATGTGTCTTGTTTTATTGCTGGATTGAAGACAGAAATTAAGCATTCTGTGAATATGCATAGTCCTATCACTCTTATTGATGCCTTTTACGTAGCTAATCTACAGGCAAAATACCTTACAGTTTTGTATAAAGAAGAAGAAGAAGAGGTTGAGGAAGATGAGAAGGAGGAAGACCATGGGCATGTGTTACGCTTTACGGATTAGGGATTCTTGTTTTGGTCTATGTTACTCGGACTCTTCAAAAATGGACACGGGTGCATGTCGGATCCTCCGAAAGTAGTACATTTTTTAAGGATCCGACACGAGTGCGGCGTCATTTTTGAAGAGTCCGAGCAACATAGGTTTTAGTGATGAAAACTTACTAGCCCAGTATCGTTTATGATTGATTAAGATGAAGATTTTCCAGTAGTCGATTTCCAGGCTCGGTTAGCTTTACTTAGTTGTAATAGGTAATATGCCTTTTAAAATTTGTCTTAAATCAAATAGAGTATGATCGTTGTTGGACAACTAATTTTTCATTCATTTGGAATTGTGATTTTACCTTGCTCATGACATTTTTCGCTGCCGGTGTAGTTTATATATTAAATAAACAAGAAGGTAAACTATAAATATACAAGTTGTATATAGGCTGCCAGTATAGTTCTCAATGTAACAGGGAGTGATAATTGAGAGAGAGCACTGCTTCTCACCAAAAAAAAAAAAAACCGTATAACTAAAACAGAGAGACAGACTGCTGCCTTTGTCTGCTGATACAATTCAACAACATTGAGCAGAAAGTTTAATTTATGCATTAGCACTTCACCTTTCGACTAAACTCTTGAGACGTTTTCTCTTTTAATTATCTGAAAGGAGTGTGGGTTTCTATAACTCGATCTGTGCTTTATATGGATGCAGTGTAGTTGACACAACTTTGAACAATGTAGGACAACTTAGTATAGCTTCTTGGTTGTTATGAGAAGAGCATTATGAACCTTTTGGGAGATCTAGTACTGTGAGGATGATGGAAGAGCTTCCAAAATCTTATCACTAGTTTTCAAGTAAGACTTCACTTACAACTCACATTCCATATATAGAATCCTGTTTATTTTTGTCCAATAAATGCTCGTGATCATATTTCCTATATGCGTCAAACTGATTGCGTTATTTAGACATTCCTTTTCAAGACAAAAGGAAAAAGAAGAGGTTGCACTGGGAGGGTTTCTAAGTTTCATCCATATGTAGGCCTTTTCCAAAAATATACTTGCTATTTTAGATCCAATAGTTTGACAATAATTCTTCAGCAAATTCTATCCCTGTGAACAATTTCCAAAGAGAACTGTGGTGCCTACTGAATCAATTCTGGAGTTGGGCAATATTTGTTCTACCTTATATAAGAACACCCTGGAATTCTAGATGCTCCTTTAATTTTAATCAAGTGGTCGAATATCAAAACATTTACATCATTAACGTTGAAAACTGGCACCAACAGATGTATATTTTTTGAAAAAAAAAAAAATGGGGGTAGGAGAAGGGATTACAAGATGGGGAGTGTTGCCTCACCAATATGTTGAAAGTTCAGGTAGTCAACCAAAACTGAGCTACTAAGATTTTCCCACCAACAGATATACATAGCATTAGTCTTAGCACCATTTTTGGGTTTGAATTCACATTAGGAAAAGGTTGATAACAAAACTACAATTTAAAAATTGCTGCTATCTGAGAAATGCAGGCATTTGTAATTTCCGGACTCTAAAATGAAGAGACAAAAATAATTTACTAGAAAGAGGAAAGGCCAATTTGCCTGTAAACGAAAAGGAACTCAAATTATGCTCTGTCAAGGCTTTCAATTCTTCCTAGTAACTAAATTACAAACAATTGTAAAAGCAGCGTAAGCTAAAAAAATAATTGTTGCATTGCATGGCCTGCGCGTGTATATATACACTTCGTATGCATATATGAGAAGAAGCAACACTATCTCAACTTACTTGGAACGTAGTCCAGGAACATTTTTCAATCCCATTTTCCCGAGAACAAGCTTTGGAATTGCTGGAGGGTTGTCAAGCCCCATTGTCCGACTAAACTCGTTTGCAAGTTCAACAAGTCTGTACTTATCCTTACCAATAGACCTGTTGGAATTATAGTAACCAAGCCATGCCTGGTATGCAGTTTCTTTGCTTTTCATATCTATATGGGCTAATGCACGTTCCACCTACGCAAAGCATATATGTTAGCTTAATGTTGCTATTACCAAAAATATGTTATTTAAAAAATAGAAAAAGAAAACAAAGGAATTCTCTTCAGATTATGACCGCTAGCTAGAACTAATCATGGCTCACGCAAAGTAAATACCGACCTTTTTCTTGGTCTCTGGATCAATCAGAGGTACAGGTGCCTTTGATATCGGCAAATCTTTAATTGTAGACAAGAAATATTCCTCCCATGGAGCCAACAATAAAATGCCTTGTCCTTCTTTTCCTTTCCGCCCGGTTCTACCTAGACGATGGATATACTGCTGTCTATCAGCTGGCACTCCAATCTACAAAAGAAAGGAGTTGACATGAGCCTACAGATGCATGATATACATTAGCAAGCATATGTAAAGACGATATATATAAAGCTTGGTTTCTAAGAAATCAGTCTAGATGAACAGCTAAATAACTCTGGTAACAGAATACTTCCAACTGAACAATGAATGCATGACTTGGGGAATCTTAGTAGCTCAATTGGTTGGCTACCTAAACTTTCACCTTGTTGGTGAGGGTCTGATTCCCCACCACCTTGTAATCCCCTCCCCTGTTTCCCCTACCCCCAATTTTAAAAATAAAAATAAAAAGGAATGCATGACTTAGCCTGTTGGATGATAGAAGACAAGATTAATTTCGTCAGAGGGAGGGTTTTGACACAACTTACATTTAAGAAACGCATTCAGCCTAGGCTTGGTAGAGAAATTTAAACACTAGACTGCACCAAGGACATTTAATATTGTGCAGGTAACATCACATCTAACCCAAGTTGACAAGACATACCTGTACAACTAAGGTAACATCTGGATAATCTACTCCACGAGCAGAGACATCCGATGAAACTAGAATAAGACCTGTTGACTTGCGAAATTCATCTGAAACCCTTGTTCTATAGCTTTGTGGCTTACGAGAATGAATCTCCCGCACATTTAAGTTAAGTTCACCAAGAAGTTCAGCAACTAGTCTTGTCACCATTGCAGTTGTGCAAAATACAAGAACCTGCACTCAAGGATCAGAATCAAGATAGTAGGTGAAATCTGCAAGTGATGGTTATTTGAACTTCCAGTTCAAAAATAGCATATATGACAAGTAAGCTATGGTGACCTACTTTTCCTTTTCCCCTCAAGAAACCCAGAAAAAAATATGCGATTCGTACGTAATTTCCAAGTATAGTACCTTATAGTTAACATCATCAGCAATGTGCTCTTTTAATAGAGCATAAAGAAGTGAAAAATGTGTTTCTAGAGGAGAAACCAGATGCATCTGCTGAACCTGAAGATTTCACAAAGAATTAAAAAGTCAAGTCAGATCCAACAAAGGTATTAATCCTAGAACTCCAAGAAATAACCAAGACCTACTTGTGCATGTGTCTCTTCACTGCCTTCCTCCACGGTATTGATAAATTCATGGTCTCTTTTCAAAGCAATATGGCAAATTTGACGGACCTGGAAAGTTAAAGGTAAATTCATTTCCATCTCTTTGTAATACTTACTCCACGAGAGTAAAAGAAAATACCTCCGGTGGAACTGTTGCAGAAAAGAGAAGTGTTTGGCGCTGTTTTGGAATAGCAGAGATGATTTTCTCAATTTCTTTACGGAACCCCATATCCAATAAATGATCAGCTTCATCAAGAACCAACACTTGAACACCCATCAATCGAGTAGCAAATCCTGCTGTATTCTCTACGTGATCTCTAAGCCTCCCAGGTGTCGCCACAAGTATCTGAGTCGCGTATTGGAAAACATTAGTAATTATTTCGTTTTTGAAAAGTGGACCTAGTAGTTATTTTTGGAAGTGCAAAGCAACCAAGACAATCTAATTTGTTATTAATTGATCATTAGTTGAACACTGACTTGCATTGGAAGGGCAATCATGACTATAAGTTGAAAAATTATTTATTTTCAATCATAGGATGCACTGAGATTGTTCAAAAATAGGTCTTTCACACAGCCATCTGTATCTTCTCAAAGACTTGCCTGCCACATTATCCCGTAGAAAGTTAATAAGCATGCTTCAGTCAGTCTAAAGGATGCATACAAAGGATGAATAAGACTAAGCTAAGAGGTACTATAATAAGTTTGCTTTGTGAGATCTTAAGGAATCTTGTGAGGAGCATTTCTAATATTCATCATGCCGGGCTTAACTTTCCCTTAATGTAACTCCATGCCTGCAATGTTACATCCAATCATATCATTATTGTTGTGGATAAATTGTAGTTGTACTAGATTCTGCCATTCTGGTATGCGACAGTTAAACGTAAAACAAAACCTCCTTTTCTGAGTCATCAAAAACTAAAGCTCGCCAAAGATTTTACTAGCGTTTCAGAATTTTCATCTAAGTGAATTCTTCTTCTCAGCTAGAGAGCTGTTACTTCATTTATCACAAGAGCCATGTATATATTTATAATGCAGGGACTTTATAATGAATAAGTGTACAACAATAATTACTCCGCCTGACACGACCTCTGTTACCCTTCTCAGAAAAATAATTACCTGACATGGATTTGCTTGCATCCTTTTCTGCTCAAGTGCAAGCCGTGTTCCTCCTATAACAACTTGAACCCCAATTGAAGGGTGATATTTTAACAAGGTGTTGGCCTCGGCAGCTGCTTGAGTTGCAAGCTCCCGGGTAGGGCATATCACAAGCACCAGAACTGGTGGCCTCTTTTGATCACGAGTGTTGGGGGGTGATTTTACCACAACTTCAATTGAAGGAAGCTGAAATCAAATTATTAGAATGGTTCAGGCTAACGTGATCTCAGAGATGCCAATCATTTCTCAGACAAATTTAAAATGACTATGCAAACTTTATACCAATTTTTGGAGAATCTTTAACATGATTAATTTAACAGAGTTGATATTTTTAATTA
The DNA here is from genome assembly GCF_019175385.1 of Lycium barbarum. Lineage (NCBI taxonomy): Eukaryota > Viridiplantae > Streptophyta > Magnoliopsida > Solanales > Solanaceae > Lycium > Lycium barbarum. The sequence goes on along the minus strand of NC_083342.1, from coordinate 110,802,375 downwards.
AAAAGCACTAGGTTTACAGAATCCATTTCGAAGCCACAACTCAATCAGCCCTGTTCCAAGAAATGAGGGCAGTAGGAATGTTCAATTACACAAGTCACCAAGGAAGTTACTCCAACGGAACACCAATGATAACTGGTGACATTAATGAGTATAAATCCATTTGTTACATGAGGATTGTGTGCGACATTTTTTTTAATTCATATATCAATAGATACTCTCTGATGGAAAAGATTCAGTGTTTTACCAAAAATGCTACAGTTTTCCCAGTTCCAGTCTTTGCCTTGGCCAGAACGTCCTTTCCTACCAAATACAATTGAATACAACAGGCACTGTCATCATTAACGCATATAATAGTGAATAAGACAAAAAATCTTTGCAACAGACAAGGCTGGGATAGCACTCTTAACACATAATATGTTTCTGCATGTACTTTTAGACTGGTTGAAGTAACACAACTGGACTTATCATTTACAAAGCCATCAACCACTATATACTAACTGATGAATGAAATCTCAACCCTCTATGCTTCAAGCTTCGAGCTAGTGTAAAAGCTCACCTTTCAGAATAACGGGAAGGGTTGCCTCCTGCACTACGGTCATCGTTTTGTATCCAGCATCTTTAACTCCTTTCAGAGACAAGGGACAGAGTGGAAACTGATCAAACCTGCAGGAAAAATGATACAAATATTATCTGATAGAATAAAGATATTTAAATTGACGGAAGAAATTTAATCTTCCTTCAGGTTATTTAGAGCATCAACAGAAATATTTCATTATAACTGCCTTGATAATTAGAAGTTCTATAGAAGGTCCATCTAAAACTGGACAAGTTACCACATTCTTGGGCAAAACTCCTCTCTATGTGTAGAGCCAACAATAGATCCACTCTCAACTAATTGATGAGGTATCATTCATGCAATCAACCCCGTCATCAAAATTTCTTTATCAGTCCCCTTCTGTTATGTTTTCCTACAGAATGATTAAGCATATACAGTGTCTCTCTTCTTCCCATAATATTTGATCATGATAACTAATCCACTAAATTTTCCCGGATTATCTCTCTATTTTCATTTAACATATACCCGAATAACGACTATCACATATCTAAATCCTAAGTGACTCAGAAGTACTGAATAACAATAACCACCAAAATCCACATTGCTTTTCTAGCAAAAGATTCAGAAACCTTTGGCTCACATATGCGAGTGTCATTATTTATTCATTATTTTAATAGCATGCTTCTAACAGCTCCAGACAGCTATTCAAAAACATTCTAACAATCAGTATACTGCATGATATATAGTCATGATTTTATAAATTACCCGGTTTCCGTGAGGTGGGAATCACTTTTTCCAGATGAACTCGGGCGTGATGCCCTTGGACTATCCTCCTTTTCCAAAGATATCACTTTTTCATCCTTAACCTCATCGTCTTCATCAGATTCTTCACTTTCTTCCTCACTATCAATCAAATTCCGAAACCCCTTATAACCATTCTCCTCTTCCTCATCCTCACTTTCATTCTCATCATCTGTATCATCTTCATCCAACAACATCGAACTCCCTCGCCCCATACCCGTTCCTTCTTTCCTCCCTAACCTACTACTACCACCTTGTGCTCCCATTTCTCTACCATATCCACTACCAACCCTGCCATTACCCCTCCTACTCTCACTCGGACTCGCCATTTCACTTCCAAACCTTCCCCCTTTCCTCGGAAAGGACTCCATCCTATCTCGGCTTCCACCTCTCCCTACATCACTTCCAAACCTTCCTCCCCGCGATGACGACTCCATCCTATCTCGGCCTCCACCTCTCCCTACATCACTTCCAAACCTTCCTCCCCGCGATAACGACTCCATTCGATCCCGACCTCCACTTCCTCTACCCTCACTACCAAACCTTCCTCCCCTCGTTGACGACTCCATCCGATCCCGACCTCCACTTCCTCTACCCTCACTTCCAAACCTTCCTCCACCCCTCGTTGACGACTCCATTCGATCTCGACCACCACTTCTTCCACCCCTATCATTTCCAAACCTCCCTCCACCCCTCGAATTCGACTGCATTCCACCTCGTCCTCCACCTCTACCACCCCCGAATTCACTTCCAAACCTCCCTCCATTCCTCGAATTCGACTGCATTCCACCTCGTCCTCCACTTCTCCTATCAGGCCCACTAAAATCATCATCATCATCATCCCTTCTTCTCTTATTACCAAATTTACCCCTTCCCCTTTCCTCATTATCATCACTATCACTATACACCTGAGTTTTCTTAAACGAAGAATCTGACCTCAACCCACTAACCCAATCACTAAGTTCAGCTTCATCTTCAATCAAGCTCTTCGAAACGGGACCCGAACCCGACCCGGGTCTACCGGACCGGGTCGAGAACTTACGAAGCTCTTGTTGACCCGGATCCGGTAAAATTGGAAACCCAACTGACCTGTACTTGAGCTTGTGTGGGAACATTCTAGAAAAAGCGGGTATTGCTTTAGGCTTTAAGGTTGAATTGCATTTCATAGTGGGGAAATGAGTAACTGCGAATGTTGAATTGAAGAAACGAAGCTGTGGTAATAGCTTGACAGGCATGGAAAAATGGAGATAAATATAAAGGAGGGGAGAAATTAGGGTTTTGAAGAAGAGGAATTGAGAGGATAGGGTTTTTAGGGTTTAAGCCCCTCTTTTGGAGGGTTTAAGGGTAACAGATTGAGAGGGAGATATTTGTATGTCAGAATACGACGACGTTTTGGTGACTAGGGTATAGTTATTGAGAAAATTACAAGCTACGAAAATTGACCCATTTTTTTAATTCTTATAAAAAATGACTCAAATTTCTCTCTCTCTCTGCCTTCTTATATGTTTGTATATATTGGTATAAGTGTCTGTATATATTTGTATATTGTGGCCTATTTTTTATAATGTAAGTTTTGGGCTATTTTTTTGAAATGTGAGTGACTAACTTGTATATTTCTGAAATTTTCCCATAGTTATTTGTGTATTAGTTATTCATGTATCAGTTATACATTCTATCTTACATAAAGTAATACATAGATTCACTTATACATGTATTAATTATACGTGTTTCTAAATTTCAAACTAAACACCATATTAATTTTATACATGAATAACTTATCTCTTTAACCAGCTAACAAATAAGGTGTTACTTATGCAGAATTTAATACCTACATAACTCACTTTTAAATCAGCTACGAATTTGGTGCTATGTTCAATTTGGTCCCAACAATTTTGCTCGTTTCTATTTATCCACACCAGTGTTTTAAAAAGCGGGGGCGTGAGGCGAGGCATTTTACTTAGTACGGGACGTAAGCCCCATGAATCTTTAAATTTATAGTGTAGTGAAATAGTATAATAACATTAAAATTTAAAAAAACACACATTAATAATTTTAAAGAATTAAAAGACATGACCAAAGAAATTCATAGAAAACAAAACGTCTAACATGATTTTACAGTGTAATGATTTAAAACCTATTATGAGGTGCAAATTAACTCTAACATCCTAACTACGCAATTTCTTAAAACATATCACTATAACACTAGGAAATTTACCTCCTAAAAGAAAATAATGAATAAACTTAGCTTTATTCAGTATTATAATTTAAATTTAAAATATCACCCCTTTATGAATAAAAACAAAATCACTTTCAAATAGCGAAATAAAAAAAAATGAGACATAGGAAAAAACATGAAGACCAACACAAGTGAAGATGTAAAATTCGACTATGTATTTTTAAAAGAAATATTAAAGTAATATTCACCCACATGATGTTCTCAAATAGTAAACATGCAACAATATCATGACTTTATTTTAGTTACTCTCAATCTTCTTATTTCTATATGGAAAAAACTATCAAGCATCATTCATTTACTAAAGAATTATGAGGGTCACCGATATTAATTAAGAAATTTGACACATAATTTGTGTAAGAACTGTTAAGCGAGCCCCGAGCGTTGGGCGTTAGGCATGTTTATGGCATATAGTCGAGCGCTTAAAGCGTAAGCCTCACAAAACTAAGTCCCACAAAACTAAGCCCCACACGTGAGCCTTAAAGAGTTTTGTCAGTGTCTCGCCCCGAGACGAGTCCCAAAACTGTCTTTAAAACACCGATCCACACACTCGTTCATTTTCTACACAATTGTGTCAAATAATTTGGAGTCCATGCTTTAAACGAAATACTAGTTGAATTTGTCTTACGCCCTTGTGTGACAAGTTAGCAACCAGGGGCCATACTTTGTGTTAGTTTGTTCGTCTTGTACGTCTTAAGCGAGTTTTGCATGTTATATTGGTGATCTTCTACGCTTATTATCTTTAAAATTTTAATGTGACTTGTTTATATAATAGTACACTATATGGTTTTGTTTTAGAATATGTAATAAAGTTAATGGCTTAATTAGTCATTGTCATGTGCAGATATTTGAATTAGGTTTTAATATATTGTACTTTCGATTTTATACAAGTTTTATACGTTCACTAATAATTTATATATATATATATATTTTAAAAATGATGGGATTTACACTTTTGCCTCAGAACATTATGCTCCCATTCCAAATATACTACTAAAACGCCTCCATATCGTTCTCTATCTTTTAAAACAATGCATGGAGTGAGGAGGAGTTGAAGGTTATGCATTACTTGAGTTTGTTTACCAAAAATATTACTGGTAACTACTAACTAATAAGACCACCTTTTTTTTTTGGTAACTTAATAAGACCACCCTTAATTCACAGAATTGCTTTTCTTTGTATATAATTAAGTCGTTATATATATTTAAAAATCATGTACACTTGTTTTTGGAAGAGCTTCTCCATTCTTAATTATTAGGTGAAATGCTAATTGTGAAATCGTCAAGTAAGAATAACTTTGGGATTTGGTGGCGAACCAAAGTCAATATTTAGATGCATGTGGTGTTTACACCTAATTAGACAATTAACCTAAAAAATCTATAAATATAAGTGAAAATGCATATCACTTAGCTATGGTTAAATATTAAAAGATGTGTATACAAACATATACAATCTATGTTTTAATGAAAAACTACTTGTTTACACCATCTCATTGCCACTCTTAGGCCCCGTTTGTCCATAGATACCAAATAATTTTTCACTTTTTTTTTTTTGGAATTTTGGAATTGAAGTTGTGTTTGGCCATAATTTTTGAAATTGTAATTTTTTGTGAAATGTAATTGTAAAAAAGTGATTTTTTTTTAAAAATAAGTTTTTTGAGTTTTTGATATTCCGAAATATAACTTCAAGTTATATTTAAAATTTTTATGGACAAACACTGACTTAAAAAAAAGTAAATTTTTTTTTTGGAATAAAGTGAATAATTTTTATGTCAAACGGGGCTTAATTAAACGAAGGGGGATGAACTGTCTCATGATTAACTTTTGACACTAAACAAAAGACTTTCTTGGAATAACTTTAATTTGTTTGACTTTACTACCACGTGAAGCTAGCTAGCATGTACTACAAAAAGAAAGTACGAAATAATATCTTTATGCAATGGGAAAACTATGTCTATAAAGGAGAAATATTTACGTGACGATAATTTTTTTTATTTATAAAACATAATGATATTTTACGAAACATGGCAAAATTTTATATATTTTTCGTTTTTTATTTTTTATTTTTTAAAATATTTTTAAAAAAATAATAATTTTAAACTTAAAAAAAACAATTTTATATTTTTTTTAATTTTTTTTTTTTTTGCTCAAAGGCTTAAAATATTTGTGTATGAAAGCTATATGAAATGTGTATATGTAAGTGAAATTTTTAATATAGTTTTTCATACACAAAATGTGAATGAAATTCTAAGTCTTGAGCGAGATATACACATTTCATACCATTCTCATACATAAATTTTTTAGCGCAATGTTTAAGTCTTGATCGAGATATACACATTTCATACGTTTTTCATACATAAAATTTGAGCGAATTTTTTAAGCCTTGAGCAAGATATAAATATTTCATACACAAAAATTTAAGCGATTATTTTAAGTCTTGCATGTTGTATCAAAGTTATATACAACGTTGTTGTAGTTGTATTAATTTTAGAGAAATCTAACATGAACTTTATATACGAAAATGTGAGCGAAATTCTAAGCTTTGAGCGAGATACAAATTTCATACCGTTTTCATACATACAATTTTGAGGTAATTTTTTAAGCCTTGAACGAAATATACACATTTCATACAGTTTTCATACACTAAATTTTGAGTGAACTTTTTAAGTCTTGAGCGAGATATACACATTTTATACAACTTTCATACATAAATTTTTGAGCGAAAAAAATTATAAAATAAAATAAAATAAAATAAAAATATATATATATATATATATTTTAAAAAGTATGTTTATTATAGGGTTTGTAATATGTTGTTTTGTAAATAGAAAACTATCGTCATATTTCGTAAATATTTCTCCTTAATATGTATATATATGTAATTTACCCTTATGAAATTTGGACTGTCGACACCCAATGTTTTCAACACTTCTTCCGTAAATTAATTATTTTAATGCATTCCGCTGGAATAACTATTGCTTCAGTGATTCTTTAATTTCCTTATTTACTGTGTACTAAACTAGTGGTGTAATTATATTATTTGGTCAATTAAACTACTTATCATCTATCAACACGGTAAGCTCCTTTATTATGGAAAGATAAGTGTAATTAATTGTTTTTCTTGTTGACACTTCCTTTTTTTTCTTAGCCATCAACCTCGACCTTGTATCACTGGCAAGATACACAAGATTAAAACGTTTTGACGTACTTTACTAATTAAACATGCATGCGTGTGAGAAATTATTTTGCTATCTTATTTGTCAAACACACTGCTTACAATTAAAATTTAATAATTGATAATAAGTACTTAGAAAATGTTTTAAAGGCATGTGTTATCTTCTTATTTACACTACTAGAAATAGAGATTTTACCCACCGACATTCAGTGGGAAATTTATCCTATAAAACATGATTTTCCCACCTCATTCCCACTGAACCATCTCACTGGGAAAACGCATGATGGAAAACGGGTTTCTATTAAAACGCTGAGAAACTTCTTAATTTTTCTGTATGAAAACACTACTGTTTATGTTTTCCCGCCGACATTCAGTGAGAAATAGCCTCTGAACATTTTTCAGTGAGAAATTCAGTGGGAAATAGGGAATTTTTATTAGTATATTTACATGACGATTAGCAGTGGCGGAGCTAGGAATTTGATGAAGGGTGTGCAAATTTTCTTCTTACTTGTGTTAAGGGTGTGCAAAATTGAATAGATACTCATTGTACCTAACATTTAACCTATGTATACCGCGTAATTTTCCGACGAAGGGTGTGCACCTGACCACCCTTCGCCCAAGGTGGCTCCGCCCATGACGATTAAGTATTGGCATAAGCAATGGTGGAGGGCAGAACTTTCACCAAGGGAGTTCATCATCTATGTATTAGATATACATAAAAATAGTAAAATCTTATACGTGTAATTTTTTGACAAATAGGTTTTGTTGGAAATCTTACGGAAAATACTTCATCACGAACACTTGTAGGAACTTCTTTTACACTTGAGGAAAATGCTTGATCACGAACAATTGTAGAGAATTCTTCGTAGCTTGAGGCATGCCAATGGCACTGTCCTTAAGGATATTTCACCCGGTATGGGTGTATCCTCCAGGATTCAACAAGCTCTTCTAGCACACAACTAGGAGCCAGAAACTAACAAAGATTTCATAAAATAGAAAACCCAGCATAATAAAATATAGGAAGAAGAAATTTTTCTTTTTTATCTCATATATCATCTGCTCACAAAATTGTTGAAACTATATATAATGGTAGAAGAACCAACCAAACGGTAAAATACAACCATCTTAATAATGTTGAAAACGTCCAATACTTAAAAGCATCACTACAAGAAATATGACTTTTAACGATCACTTCTTAACGAAGGGGCATGAATCCGGTCGTTATAAGTATATCTATAGCGGCCAATTTTTTTCCGGTCGTTAAACCCAATGTTTAGCTCAATATTAACGTGGGGATAATGTTCCATCGTTAGAAGGCATAGTAACCAGTCGTTAATACTTTTAATCAACAAAAATACGCGCTTCTTTTTCCCTTTTTTTCTTTTCCCCTGACCCACCCCCTCCCACTCCAAAATAAAACATTAACCGTCGGTCAAAACACACACATTTCTGATTACTTCCGAAGAGTAAAAGAATGAGATCTGCTTATCACCAACCCGTTGCATAAGTGTGTGGGAGAAGAAAAGATGGTTCACTTGTGTCGGCATCCATCTTAGAGATTCTTCTCAAGGTGAGATTCAAAATATACCCTTTCCATATGTTAATTTTGGTTCAAATTAATAGGGTTATGATCACACTTATAGAGATATGGATAATGGTGTTGCTTTGGTGATGTTGGTGTTCAACAATTTGCGGCATTATCGATTTCAATTATCCTAATTTAGGTTTTCGTAATTTGGGCGTAGGAAACAAGAATTGTGGCATGGTCGATTCAATGTGCAATCCTCATATCATCATCTCTATCTTACTGCTTTTTAGTTGTGTTATACTCTTGATTTCTACTTCTTCATGGAGGAGTGACTTTTGGTTTCATGCTAAGTTTTAAAAAATCAAGTTTTTCTCCAATTGGGTTTGCAAAAATTTAGTGTCTTATAGAGGAATAAAGCACATTTTCCTGATAATTGGATAGTGGTTTTGGTGTTGGAAGCTTAACTAGATGGGTGCTGCTCCCTCTATCCCATATTAGTTGTCCTGTTTCGCTTTTCGAGAGTCAAGTTGACTAATTTTCGGAGCTAAATTGGATTAGATCAACTCAATATTTTAAAATTATAGTTTAGATATTCAAAAACTACACGAAAAGTACTACTATAAGTTACAATTCTTCTCATATTAATATGGTGAAATAATATATCTCAAAATGTTGGTCAAAGTCTATATAGTTTGACTTTTAAAAAAGGAAGTGGACAAGTATTATGGGACGGAGGAAGTATCATATAAAATTATATCTATTGCATTTTAGGTATCCTCGATTTCAGAGTTTTAGCTTCACTGAATTATTATGTTTCATGTTTACAACTTGTTGAAACACATCATAAGATGGTTTGTCATGCTTTAATTTATTTTGCACAATCTCTTTTCGAGAATTTTTCAGTTCTTATGAAAAAGGTGACATCTTATAGGTTCTTTCTTCTCCCTAATGTGATCATTCCTTGATCTTTTTGTTGTTTGTGTGAAGGCTAAATTTAAATGGATAGTTCTATTCTATGTAATAGTGGGCCTAAATATAAAATGTGCATTTTGTTTTTACTCTATGAGCTATTTACATTACCCAACAAGGAAAGCAATCAGGCAAATTATTAGTAGCGTAGGAAATGGGACATTTTAAGACTTCTTTATCTTGAATTTATCTTGCTTTGTCTACTATTCAAGTGAGTGACTCAATTTTTTGGTCTGTGTCCCTGCATTGCTGGACTATTGTTTCTTGAATCTTGCCTCAAACTTGGATATTCTTAATTATACCGAAGATCACTGTCGGTGTTATTAAGCGAGGAGAAGCGACCATCTATCGCTTCTTGCTTCACACTTTAAGCGAAGTGGGACCTTGTCGCTTTTTCTTGATTCACATTTCCGGAAACACTGATCATATAAAGGTATGTCTTCTTAGTTTTAGGTATCTGATTGATGTTGGATATGGATTCAAAAATGTTAATCAGCAGCGAATTTTGAAAACAAATGAGCCATTTGTATTAGCCAACCAAGCATCAGAAGTATTTTATGCTAATGATCATTCGCTGGCATGTTGTTTGAAAGTTTTGTCCTCGTGATTATTTTGACGTGCAAAAAAGGATGTTGAGTTAAAGGAGTTAGATAATTCTACACAGATGAAAAAGAAAAGAATTCTTGATGTTTTGTAAAACTCCACTATTCTATTTCCTATTTTGAGTCCTGAAGGTTTGTAAAACTACAATGTTCTGCTTTCTATTTTGAACCATGTGACAATGCATAATAGTTGTTTAATGGATTAAGCTGCTTCATGTCCTTATGTTTCTTTGTATCCATTTGAAAATACTAATAGACTGTCTGTGATTATCCAGGCTTTAAGTATGAATTCAGGCAATAGAACAACTGATAAAAAATGACCATTCACAGATGAGATTATATTTTATATCAAATTGTTTGTATTGCAGTATGTTTTTTGTTCGACTGTCAGGCCTTGAAGAATATCTTGATTATTTGGGATGATGCTCGTCTTATAAAGAACATCTTCAATAAGGCATGCTATGTATCGTGAGAAACTAATCAGCCGTTCTTTGGCCATTTCTACTTCTTCATTCTATTTCTTTATCTTCTTTCTTTATGCTATTTTTTTTTTTGCTCATCTTTCTCTATAGGACTACCTCGCAGGGATGAGGTTTTCTTTATTTTGAATTATCTTTATTTATGATTTGAGTGTTGAAATTGCAACTTCTGCGCTAATTTTTTCTTATTGCCTGCAGATTATTCTTCTGGCTTTCAATTCACCTGTAAGGAGGCTTATGTAAAGTTCCTTTGATGAATCTACTTATTCATATGATGTTGTATGTAGTTATGTGATGTTAGAGAATGAGTTATCTGGTTAAGCAAGATGTATGTGGGTAGTTTATTTCGGTTTTATCTTGTGTTGATTTCTTGACACTGTAGGCAGATTCACCAATCATGAGTAACGACAAGCACCACAAATGGTACATTATTAAATCTAATATGTGCCGAAAAACTCCACCTCTCATTGTGACCTCCTTATTCATTTTGTCTGTTAACCTCTGCTGATCTACATAATATCTCCACCTGGAATCCTCATTCAACTACTTAACTATTGTTTACTTCGGGGTCCAAGTCCTATTCATACTTATTACCTAATTTAGTGTTCTCCATGTGCTTTTGTTCCAAAGTATAATAATGTGCCAATTAACTTGTTTTCAAATTGAGTGTGGTTAAAGGTGCTATTGGGATGAAGGGCACAACAAAAAGGAAGGGGGAAGCAACAAAAGTAAGCAAATGACATGTAAGATAGAAAAAAGGGGCCCTTTTCTCTCATTTATAAATGTTTTAATTCGGTTTGTCATTGCAAATTTAGGGAGAGGTCATTTACTCTGTATATCAATTTAGTCTTCCAATTTCTTTTTGGTTAGAATTGGCAGACATCTAATAGAATAGCCACATGTTGACACCTCATCACTTTAGAATTTAGTCTATGCATTTCAAGTGATTAGTTGAAGGTATTTATTCGTGGCTAGGATTGAAGTTTCTGATGCCGTGTCTCTATGGTGAGGCAAATGTCATGCTGGAGTATTCATGTAATGAGCTGCAGGACTAACTATTGAAAGTGCCTTTCCATAGCCTTATATAAATGAACAGATGTTGTTGAACGTTTGCTTTAGGCATTTGCTCTTTTTCACAAAACTTAGGAAATTGCTAAAGTTAAATATCACATGTTGATCATTTACAGGCAGTGATCTCCACCTCATTCTATTTTTTATTACATATTCTAAAATTTCCACTGATAGAAGAGGGATAAAAAGACAGAATTCAAGATCTGGGTTTACAGTTTCTACCTTTGTACAGGTGATGAACTACCAACATTTTGTTATTATTTAGCTTTACACTTCACATATAAACTACCATGGCACTTAATGCAGCTATTTTTCTTTGGTTGAATGTAACTCTGTTAACTGCAAGTCTACAACTCTACGGGTGTTTTGGCCAATTTTTAGCTACTAAACTTTGTGGTGCTGTTTCTATCAATTTTTAATCAGCCTTCAACTAAATGTTGAACTATTTTCGTGTTGGCCCCTACTGACCTCTTACTAGTTTTTAAAGTTGAATGGTTCGGTATTCGTCCTTGTATGTATTTTTTATTTGAATTACAATTTCAACTTATTTGATAGAGTAACTGGATGATTAATATTTTCCTTCAAATAGATATGACACTGCTGAAATAAAAAAGCATGTATATATACGTGAAATGTGTTTTACTGACAAACAAAAGAAAAGTGATTGACATTTGATCATGTGATTGTAGCGTCTCTGGGTACTTGATTACAACTTGGTGATACTCATTCCATGCCAGGACAGTTGGATCGGTCGACGAGTGAAAATACACTAGGAAGCTTTATGAGATGCAGATCTGAGAGTCGCAGAGACTTGCAGGTACTTATCAGATCATATCTATTCTTTTCTACTATAAAATTGTAGTGTGTTCATATAGCTGGCTTTAAATGATTTTAGATTGAGATGTAGTTGATCGATATTGGTTTAATGCATCAAATAATACATAAAACACAATTGCTAAATTTTCTGATGGTACATTCTTTCTGTTAGTTCTCCTTAATAATTTCAAGACTAGTAGTAGCTCTACTATAAATATACTAATGATATGGTTGGCCTAGATGTAGTAGGATCCATAGCTGGTAGCAATCTGCATGTACCCACTACTTGATATATAAATAAAATATCTTGTTTAAACAACAACAAAAAAAAAATTCAAGAATTCTAATTTTATCCTATTCCATCTACTGAGCCTTGTATAATTCTCTCAGGTGATAGCATCAACACATGCTTTTTTTTCATATATTTTATTAAGGATAAAGCCTTCCTATAATTTGAAGAACTCACTGCTAACAGTATTTGATATCTTTATTTGCATTCTCCATGAGCCCAGCTTTTAGTTGTAGCTTTCAAAATCATGATTGGGAGAAGGTGATTTGTTATTAGAATATTTTTACCTATCTGGTGGTTCTTTAGCTTTGAGAAGCACTTTAATGGAATTATTTTATATTTCTTTGTTGCTAACTCTAAAAATGGTTTTGGTAAGATCAGTTGATTTGTTCGTAAAATTTATAAAAGCTTTATTCTGGTTCATGCATTGCACAATTTCAAGTTTTATAACATTAGCGCTGGCAAATTTTGATGTTTTAATTTGCTTTCCTCAATTAAATGATGAGTCATATATAAGAGGCCTGAATAATAGTATCTGACCATTCCAATTAGACAAGTTGCTAAGTGGGTTGTCATATAGTGAATGTTGATTCTCGAATTGCATTTTAATACCTGTAGGAAATTGGGCACAGACTAAGGCCTAATTTTTAAAAAGGGAAGTAGTAGCTAGTTGAATTTTGTTACTAAATTGACATGAACTTGTCTTTTTAACAGTATGAAGAATTTGAAATTGGAAGAGCATGTCCTCTGAAGAAAGTACAGAGCAATTTGAAGCACAAAAAATGTCAAAAGTACAGAGCAATTCGTAGCACAAAAAATGTCAAAAGTACAGAGCAATTTGAAGCAGAAAAAATGTCAAGAATAAGTTGAAGCCCAGGAGAAAGCTACTGTTTACGGGTTTATTTAAGATGTTCCTATTTAGACATGTTTTAATTCTATTTTCTCTTTTGGTAGGAGTTGACAAATACAATGTCATATGATTTGAAGGGATATACTTTTATAATGTTAGACGTTAATTCTTTGTATTGACTAGAATTTTGATATGAATACAAGAAAATTGTACATAATTATCTAATATAGCTTTTAGCAAAGGTTATAATGATCTGCAAAATAGTTTAGTTATCAGATAATTAGCTAAGGTAAAATCCTGTCGCTAAAGCATTTATAGCAACAGCATTTAATGTCACCTATATAGGTTTTGATGACTGGAATGAAAATTAACGAAGGGAAAATTTAGTCGCTAAAAGGAAGTATAATGACCGGATTTTTTGTCGTCGCTAAAGGATCTTTAACGACCGGATTAGAAATCCAGTCGTTAAGTTTTAACGACAGAGCTTTTAGTGACCGGCGACGACTGAAATTTTTCCGGTCGTTGTTGACCAATGGCGACCGGATTTGGACTTTTAACGATCGCTTATCCCTTCGCTAAAAGTCACTTTTCTTGTAGTGCATAGTAATGATCATTCAAGGCACACTAAAGGTCATTCAAAACAATTTAAATCATCTGTTATATTTTGCAAGACTTTGAATTCAATGACCAATCAAATGGTCTGTTAAGCTTTAAAACCAACGTTATAGTATTACCAAATTATTAGCATATTAAAGAGCCAATAACTTAATATTCAAAATAATGAAAATAGATATTAGTAAAAGTATTTCTTTTTTGAGATATTCAAATTATTTTTACAACAATCCCCCACTATCTCAAAAAGAATAATAAGGAATAAAATCAAATAAGAAGTTTTGGAATAGAATAAAATGAGAAGTTTTGCTGGGTTCTCACAAAAGAGCATAATGCGTCGAATCTGGTGTCGCGTAGACTATGAACCAGACCTAGATAAAATAAGTATAAATTTACAGAATAATTGGTGAAGTTTAGAACTTCTATGAACCAAGAATTCTTTTGTAAGTCAGGGTCTTATTTTATTACATCATACTCGCACAATCTTTGTCGTTATCGCGGTTTTGGGCTAAGAGGTCATGCGCGTGTCCTGGTATTCATGAGTGCTCTAGAAATCCGTCACAATTTCATAGAAGCGGCACCACTCCACACTCATATAGGTCCACCCATCAAGTGTACTCTGCAGAGCAATACACCACCTATAAAAGATATAATAATGGATTAAGAGTTTATAACTCAGCCTCACTTTGCCTTGCAGAACTGCACTATATTTACACACCATAGGAAGAGACATAATTTTTATAGTGCACACTTGATCAACTAATGACTTGTTATTACCCATATGAACCTAATTCATGGGGTCTCCAATCACATAGGTTGGGTTACCATCATTGTTGATCTTCTCAAATTGACTTAAAAATCCATTCCCTTCGATGTTTCTTATAGTCTGTGAATTGATCAAGTTCACCTTCTGACTTCACATAATTAATGAAAATAATTTCATCTCACAGCAACTGCTTTATCACACTATGTCTCAAACGAATGTATTTTATTGCCATTGAAAATTTTATTTTTCATTACAGCTAATGCTGCTTGGCAATCCCTATTTTTAAACACGTTGGTTTTATTCCAACCCGACTCATCACTAAGATTCTTAAACACTTAGTCTCATTACCGGCCAAATCCAAAACAACAAAATTTGCTTAGCTGATTCTCATGTTGGCATTCCTACCAGAGGTAACAATATAACCACCTTTAAATATTATCTCATCTTAATCTGAGATCCACTTAGCAACACTGTATCCTTATAATACAACGGAAAGTTCACTATACCATGATAAGGGCATCTCTCAAATACTTATTTATCGATCAACTTAATATGTTTGACACAATTTTTTGAAAGTTACAACTGTCAGCATTATCACCTCATAAAGCAATTTAATCCATTCAAACGTCAGATCCCATTTACCAAAGAAAACTGTTTGAAACTACAATATTTTCTCATAATTAGCTATTAAGGTTGTTGAAGAGGATTGAATTCACCCATTTTTCAAACTGACACTACAGCTAATGCCCCCACACTTTCAAATATTTTAAGATAATTAAGAAAGAATCTTTTCACCATTCATAAGTAAGTTTCCAGTCATGTAAGGTGTCATATTTTATACAAATTTATTCACCAAAATATATCAAAGATATTACTCACACTTAAAAATCAATACATGATATCATACAGGCAGAGAAGTGATCATTAAAACCACCAAATGTCTCATTACATTTCACATAACATACGCAGGAGACATGTTTAAAAATAATTATCAGATTAAAATTTATTAATAGGATATTAAAAGAATGAACTTTCACACACTTAACAATGCCTGAAAAGTTAACTAAAATAAGATATTGCATTATAAGATAAACTAGCACGCCCAAATGTAACACGCCATAATAAATTACATGAATGAATCAAGTAATCATAAGTACTAGCATTTTCGACATTTATTTTGACATAGTAAGCACACAAAAATAAATCATGATTACAATATTCATTGCCCACAAATACATCATTTTGGCTAACAATATTTATTAGATTCAAATGAAATTTTCACCCCCACTTTTCCTAATAATCTCACAGAAATCAAATTAGGTCATATATTAGGAGCATATACCACTTCAATTAACGCTAATGTTTTTCAGATGTGAGTTTAAGAAGAATTTTCCATTTCCAAAAACTTAAGTCCAAGACAAATAATTCATTCTTCTTCTTCAACATGGGTGTAAAATACAAAGATAATTTTGCTAGCACAAATATGCTTAGCAACACCAAAGCCTAACACCCAATCTCACACATTAGCCACAAGATTCGCTTGAGAAATGACCACAATAATTATATCATCCGCTTACTCAAATTTACTTTTCGCTTAGCGGGATTATCATTTCTCTGAATCTTCATCCATTTAGGGGCATAGATGGCTTATTTTGCCACACACAAAATAATACATATTTTCATTGAAGATTAAATTTTCGAGGTCATAAAGACTTAGTCATCCACACTAATTCTAACATTTTCACTTACAACCTTAAAAACTCACTGGACCGACCCAATTCATGAATTCTACGTGTAACCAAATTCAGGTAAGTCATAGAACAATTTAAAAGCAAAATCTATAAGGAGCATTTGTATATACATATTAACAAGTTCACTGAAAATATATATACGTTCATACTAAATCCCCAAAACAACTATTCTACTGTGAATATCAACTTCTTCTTTAATTGGTAAAAACCTACGTTAGCACATATGCTTAATATAGAGGACAAAGTACAAGAATTCTCCTTGATACCTTGAGAAACCATTTAATTATGCAAGTGCAGTAATTTTCTTGACAACCGTTTTGACTATATGAGGAAATTATAAAGTTCCATCTAACCACTTCACGTTTTGGAAAACATAGTAGTAGTAGTAGAAGAAGAAAATAACTGTGAACCATGGAGCCCCTTTATTAATTATAAATCATGAAAGAATGGGTCTATGAGCCTTTAGCATAAAGTGGGCTCGTAACTAAATAAATTCTTCTTCCCCTTAGGCTTTAACAATCACCCAGACCTATGTATGATTAGCATTCAAATATTAGAAGAAATATATCTGGAACTTAGACAGATTGTACTAAGTTATTATCTATTGATTTTTTGTAAGAATAGAGTGAGAAATATCCTTAAGATTTCCAACAGGTTTCGGATGAACCCCGTTCCGCCCCGGGCACGAGTTGACAATAACAATTGTATTTTTAAAAAAATGTGCAGAATTCTTATTGAACTTGTTTTGTGGATCTGTATGCATTTGGATCTGTAACTATCCATTTTTCCCTATTATATCGATGGTTAACGACTTAACGTGATCCATTATCATGAAGTACAAGTAATATTGGTTGATTTTAGTTTAGTTCATTAGTAGAATGATGTGAGATTTTTACTAGTTCTGACAAGAGGCTAATGGTTCCCGACACCTTTTTTTTTTTTTGGTATGTACATTAATTAATGGTAAGTAAAGACCAAATATATATCAGTGATGATAACTAGCAAACTATGCCCGTGTGATGTACGGGGCCCAACATGATTAATTTAATTATTCAATTTAGTTAGTCTTTATAGTTTGTATATTTTGCAAATGATACTGCGATTCTCCTTAGTGAGTCTCCATATTTTTTTCTTTTCCTTTATTTTTCCCCTTAATTTCTCAATTGTTGTTAAATTTGTCTTATTTTGGTTATGTCCGTATCTTTTTATATTTAGTAAGTTGACAATTCAAATATCCTACATGTCTAGTTTATAATCACAAGATTCAAAGGATATTTTATTATATTATACACATTTTTAATTTAGAACCACAAGATTTGAAAGTCTATCTTTATTTCTTAAACTCTGTGTCTAGTCAAACGTAGACACTTAAATTGAGACATAGGTAGTATATGCCAAATGAAGGAAATGAAAGGATAATTGAGACACTGCTATACGTGGGGACTTAAAAAGTAAACACACAAGCGGTAGTATTAATGTTAAACTTCTAAAATGTACACATGTTAGTCCCAGCTTAGAGTACAATTTCAGTTGCCTTTCGTACAACTTATTGTTGTTGTATTCGTCCACCTTGGGCGTTTGTTGTTAAATAAAAAAAAATTGTCTTATTTTAGTTATGTCCGCCTCTTTTTCTATTTAGTAAGTTCACAATTCAAATATCTTACATGTCAAGTTTATAATCACAAGATTCAAAGAATATTTTATTATATTATACATATTTTTGATTTAGAACCACAAGATTTGAAAGTCTATCTTTATTTCTAAAAATCCGTGTCTAGTCAAACGTAATCAATAGAACGATGTTCAATTGTCTTAATCACAAGAGTAATAATTTAAATTATCCTTTATCTCTCTTAAACGTTTCACTTAATTAACACTCCACTAATTGAAGCACCAGGGGTGAGTTTGGAAAAAAAGTAATAGATGCTCCTTGTGTTTTTTTAAACGTCAAATTTTGAAACAAATTCAGACTTATATTTAGACAAATAGAAATATCCGTGTTTCGCAGTAATCTTATTCTATCTAATGTGACATGTTCTACTCAGATTTGAGGACTGCAAGTCAGAAAGATCATCTTTTAATCAGTCAGATAACGTGTTTTTTTCATTCAGAAAACCATCAATCACCTCATGGATGAGTATTCGACAGGGGTTCAGAAAGAGTAAGTAGCTTAAGAAAATCACTGTGCATTCCTTCTCTAGCTGTTCTTCCACTCCCTAAAGAAGTATCGGAATCATCAAGAAAGAAAATTCTTGATCCTCAGGGGTCATTTCTTCGGGTCTGGAACAAAATATTTGTCTTGGCTTGTGTAATTTCAGTGGCCCTGGATCCATTGTTCTTCTACATTCCTGTCATAGATAACGAGAGGAAGTGCCTTGATTTGGATCCCACATTAAAGATCCCTATTTCTATTCTGCGATCAGTCACTGATCTTTGCTATATCTATCATATCATCGCTCCTAACATGAATCTCCCCATTTCTCTGGTGACGGGAGAACAATTGAAGATTGTTATTTTCACACAATATGTTCCAAGAATCCTTAGGATATATCTGTTATACAAGGAAGTAACAAGGACAACAGGCTTTTTTACTGAAACGGCATGGGCTGGAGCTGCTTTCAACCTATTTTTATTCATGCTCGCCAGTAATGTATGTTTTCTTGGATCACTCATCAGAGATACTTCTTTGTGATAATTAGACTTGCGTGTTCTATTCCACTAAGACACTGATCCCTCAATCAAGCAGGAGATTGTAGTTTATATGCCCCTTTTGTTTTCAAATGTTTGACCTCAGGTAGTAGGAGCCTTTTGGTACGTGTTCACAGTGGAAAGACAAGATGACTGCTGGTGAGAAACATGTCAGCGTACTGCAAAATGTGTTTTATTCAACTTATATTTAATCAAGGAGGAAAAGGAAATGCTCAATTTCTAAGTTCTTCTTGTCTTCTTCTGAAACCGGAAGATATAAAAGAGAATGAGTTTGATTTTGGGATATTTCTTGATGCTTTTCAGTCCCAAATCGTAGGAAAATGAAACTTCTGGTCCAAACTCTTCTATTGCTTCTGGTGGGGGCTGCGAAATTTAAGGTCCTCTGTCCTGTTATTTTGGTTTTGATTTTGTTAGAAATCATTCGATAACTTTGTCTCAGCTAAGCAGATCCTTCTGTCTTTTGTTTTTCAGCTCTCTTGGCCAAGACCTTAACTCAAGCAACTTCGTAGGGGAAATTCTCTTTGCCATCTTCATCTGCATTGTTGGGATGATTCTGTTTTCCACTTTTCCTTGCTAATTGGCAACATGCAGGTGCACATGGAGCACCTATTCTACCTTAGAGTCTAGAAAAAGTCAATCTGTTTTAAAGTGAAATTTTCACATGCATTATATTTGATATCGATATGCATTTGACTTTAATCTCTTCCTCTTAGCTTCTAAGATACCAAGAAATCAAATACAAATCGCTGATTTTATTATGCCTCTCTTGCCTACTATGCTTCAACACCTTGTTTTCCCAAGATCTTGCTATGAGTTTCCATTTTGCCAAAGTAGAGAAAAGATGATAACTTCTTACATTGGAGAACTGAGGTCAACTAATGTTACATTAGTTGCTGGCTACAGGAATATTTGAAGTCTATGACAGTTCGAGTAGAAGAGATGAGATTGAAAAGGCAGGATGCAGAATATTGGATGTCTCACCGTAAAACTTCCTGACAACCTCAGAGAGCGTGTTCGAAGGTATGAGCAGTACAGATGGCAAGAAACTAGAGGTGTTGATGAAGATTATCTAATTGTTAACCTTCCAAAAGACTTGAGGAGAGACATAAAGCGTCATCTCTGTTGGTCTTTGGTCAAAAGAGTGAGTGCCTAATTTTGTCCTAATCATGGCCTTTCTTGCATTATGGAACATGTTGATCTTATTTAATCTTCTATATGCAGGTTCCCATGTTTGATAAGATGGATGAACAGCTACTGGAAGCAATGTATGATCGACTGAAACCAGCTCTTTTCACAGAGAAAAGCTTCATAATCCTAGAAGGAGATCCAGTGAATGAAATGCTTTTTCTCATGAGAGGTACTGTGTTGACTATAACCACCAATGGTGGAAGAACTGGCTTCTTCAACTCTACATCTCTCAAGGCTGGTGATTTCTGTGGAGAGGAGCTTCTTACGTGGGCTTTGGACCCCCATACTTCCCCGAGTCTTCCCGCCTCTACTAGAATAGTACAAGCTGTTACAGATGCGGAAGCTTTTGCTCTCACAGCTGATGATCTCAAGTTTGTTGCCACCCAATTTAGATGCCTTAATAGCAAGCAGCTTCGGCATATTTTCAAGTATGTTGTTCAATTTCAAAACACAAGTTCTACAGCCATCAGTTTTGGAGAAGGCCCTTAACAATTTCAGTCTGCTTTGTTTCAGGTTCTATTCAGAGCACTGGAGGACATGGGCAGGCTGTTTTATACAAGCAGCATGGCGCAGACATTGCAAGCATGAGCTTGAGAAATCTTTGAGAGAGGAAGAAGATAGACTTCAGGTTGTATTGGCAAAAGAGAATGCGAATTTACCAAGTCTTGGGGCTACCATTTATGCATCACGATTTGCTGCCAACGCGTTGCGTGCCTTGCGACGACGCAACCAACCAAGGGGTCCCAAATTATCTCCTAGCTTATGTCCCTTACTGCTTCAGAAGCCAGCTGAACCTGATTTTAGCTCTTAAAGCCAAAAGGTAGGCAGTCTAACCAGAAATATTGGAAGAGGCTCATTATGACCTTAGTTGCTGCAGTTTGGTTTCTAAACGAGTCTGATAAAAGAGTCTGCTGTATCTTGTTACAATAAAAGCCTTGAATATAACAGGCATTCTGCACCTGCCTTGTAAAATTTTACTATGCTGAACTATGGCTTTCAATAACTTTTGGCTATTTTACATGGTGTCACAGTCTAGTCAAATTTGAATTCTGAAGTCCATTCCTGGACACGCTTTTAAATTGGTCACTTAATATACCACAATACGAAAAAATAGGAACAGCTGAGACTACTATATGCCCGGGTTAACGTTTCACAATTAAGAAATCTTTATTTGTAATGTTGTAGGTTAGATTATGTGGAAACTCCTCAAATCTCAAATTGGTGAGTTGAGCTTTGGAAGAAAAAGAAAAAATGGACCGTGTCCAGTAAATGAAAGGACCTCTGAGACATTCAATTGTGGAAGAAATAGCAAGTAACATAATTGGACTTTTATGAGGTACAATCAAGAATGAATTACAACTAATAAATACGAGCTGAGATAAAACTGCATGTAGCGTTTGACATCATATATATAGTTATGTTTCTCCAGCTCGAACATGAAATCAAGGTGTCTGGTTGTTTATTTTGTGCTTTTGTACAATGTATCAATAATGTCCTGCAATTTCATGTTAATTCTATGTCAGCAGCAAACAAGATACATGCTTGCAACTTAAAACAAGACTCTTGGTAACAGACCCAATTGTAGAAAGAAATCAACTTTTCGCTATATGGGCAAACCCTAAATCTAAAATGGAAGAGGCAGATTAGCAAACCTGGTAATATTTGAGAAACTGGACCCTCTTTTTCTTGTGAGTTGGGGTTAGAAGTTCACGCTCCATATCAAATGGTGTATAGTCAAGGTGCACAGCTTTTATAAATTCGAAGCCTTTCAGCTGTAGCAGAATCACATATCAATCAACCAAAAATAATAAATCATAGACATTCAGTATAGAGTTAAAAGTTTCTACATATGGATAAAACAATAACTTCACTGTATATATGTAGATACAGAATAAGGGATGACCTTCTTTTCCTTCGCGATATTGGTTAGTTCTGATAGAATATATGCTTTTGCCTTTGGGCTCTCACATATAGTAGCAAAATCCCCAGTCATTCCATTCTCCTCAGCCCAGGATTGAAGAGCGCCCATATTGGGATTCACAACGGCAACAAGAAATGACTCATAACTACTACCGTAGATCCATATCTGTTACAAATGAGCAAAAATAAATCTTCAAGATAAAATGTGACGACACAACTATATCTAGAGTGGACCTGATCATTTAATATTGAAGGACAGAAGGAACACAACTTAAAGGGGATGAGTGTTATATTCAAGACTCTGTAAAATAAAAGAAACATACAGCATCCACACTAGAGGCAAGAGAATAAATGCCCTCCAGATTCTCAACTGCAACATATTCTCCTTGGGAGAGCTTGAAAATGTTTTTCTTGCGGTCAATAATTTTCATGCTCCCATCTGGCTGCCATTCACCAACATCACCTGTTGCAAGTTTATACAGTAAGCAAAATGGAAAGCTATCCAAAAACCAAGAAATTGGGTTGAGAACACAGATATGTGTCCAGTCACACCTGTGTGGAACCATCCATCGAGCAACACCTCCTTGGTGAGGTCTTCGCGCTTATAGTATCCTGAGAATAAGCACTTCCCTCTTATGCATATCTCTCCACGAGGGGTATCTCCAAGGGCATCGTACCCCATTTCAGGAACAGATTCTAGACACACATCTATAATTGGCAAAGGAGGACCAACAGTACCAACCATTGCCAGTTCATCTGGTCTTGCAACAAATGACCCTGCACAGGTCTCCGTTAAACCTACAGCCCATACGGAGAAGTTAGAGGTCAAAACATTTCTTAGTCTTCAACTTAGGACTTCATCAGCAGCTATGTGAAAAATATATTTACCAAGCTCAAGAATGTGTTCATGTCTCTATTCTGACTAAACAGCAAAAGATTAAAAGAGGGAAAGACTAGTATGTAAGTGAAAATCTGAGCTCTTTTATGACTTAGGCCTGAAAGAAGCTGTTGATGTAAATACAGGTTGCTGAAAGGTCAAAAGGGAATAATTATCAGGCTTCTGGCTGACTGATATCCATAAAAATCAGAAAAAGTTTGTTGTCTGATGACAAGTTTGAGAAAAAAGAAAAAAAGTGATACTCAACGAATTGCAGAGAAAACTTAGCATCTTATTCATACTTATTTTGTTTAAATAATAACTTAATTACTAGTACCTAGAGAATGATTACATAAATAAATTAGGAATATCGTTGGTAAGTAGAAAATGCTGATAAACAGTAATGAGTACCATATCCTTGAAGAACATTAGCACATGTTACAACTCGTAAATAGGTTTCAACAGCAGAAGAGAGAGGTGCCGCTCCTGATAGAATAAGACGCAAGTTTCCTCCTAAACCCTCCTTCACCTAAATTAGGAATCATTTCGTAAGGCATTAGCAAATCCCTTCAGTACACCAAAAGATGGGGACACAAGGATGAAAAAAGAAGCTGCTGAGAAAGTGGCAAGTGCTTCCTACCTTGTTGAAAATTATTTTGTCAAAAATAGGAGCTGCCTCTGCATGCTTATACCCTTTACTCATGTTACCCAATTTGCTGCAAAAAATGTGTTGTACATTAGAGGCGGATCTAAGATTTGAACATTATGAGATCAGGTACAGAATTCAACCACAGCCTATTTGATTTATTGGGTTCAAACTCTAAAGCTTGTACTTATTTAGTGGATGTTTTTATCACACCTACACGGTTTGCGCCAAAAGTCCTTAACTACATCCGCTGCTCTTGTGCGTTATCATTATACAAATGAAATAACTCTTAGTAATATTTCTAATATAGCGCGACACATCCATTGAAAAATTGTATTTGAGTTACATATGCCATAACTTATCTGAGAGGTGTATTTATGCACATTGAAAATTTTACACAGCAAGGAGTCTCTACATGTATTTAACTTTAACTCTTACAAGCAAATTTCTGTGTGTTTACATATGCAATAAAGGTATATATATGCTGCAATCGAAAAACTTATTTAACGTGGCAAAGATCATAAGCATGATGATGACCTAACAGCTCAAAGGCCTCCATGAGTATCAGATGGCTTAATAACCAGAGACATGGACTCAAGTAATAACAGCAAACTGAAAAGGTCATCAACATAAAAGACTTCTACCATTTAAGTATCATTCTGGTTGTTCCACAATAAGGAAAATAGTATAGAAGAAAAGAAGGAAGCGGGTTTCAAAGATGGCATCTCTTTTTCCCTTGCAAACAAAATCAAATGGGCACTCACTAGTTATATGCAAAGTTAAACAGTTTATGTTTAAGGAAACCAGCAGACGAAATCTTCTGCACCAAACCTGAAAGTTGAAAGGTTAACAATTTAAGAATCTTAGTTGAATTGTGCAAAAACAATGCAAGAATCTGTCACTATGAATATAGATTATAAGCTGATAGCATCTTCGCAGTAGGCAAAAAGGAGACGTTCGTGTAGCAATTAAATTTCCAATCTTCTATGGTAGTTGAAGAAAAAGTTTCTGTTAAAAAGCATGTAGTCATGGCTATTTTTCTAAAGTAAAACATCTTGTAGTTCTGTTAGCTTGCAGCTTTCACCTGAGTAAATCCTGTCCAGCACACGCGGAACTGAGCAAAATACTGTTGGCTTCAACTCTTTGATGTCATCAATCAGTTGTTTAACATCCTGAGGATTCCGTTCATAAAGCATCATTATTTTCAAGTATTTGGAAGCAAAAGTAATCCACCGTGTTCTTTACTTACCTTATGCCAAAAACCTACTGAGGCACCTTTGGAAATGAATAATTCTTCAATGACTCGATCAAATATGTGCGCTAAAGGAAGGTACGATAAATATATATCCTTATCAGTGAACTGCATATCACAGAGGGATTAGTAAATGAACACGCCTAAACGAAACATGAAAAAGTTGAATAGAAAGAAGAAAAAAAAAACCCAGCTGAAACGTAATAGTATGTACAGTTTACATATGTATATGAAACTTCTACACGCATAAATTGTGACCGACACACTGAAACATTACTAGAAGGCCTTCATAACTTTATACTGCCTTTGAAACCAGAACAAGGCGATTAATTTTACCTCTTCACCCACGGTCTCCATATGGTGGTTCACTCCAGATATAAGGGATAGAATGCTCTCATTAGAAATTATGACTCCCTTTGGGTCACCAGTTGTTCCACTTGTGTACATGATTGTACAGATATCTGTCTTCTTTTTTGCTGGAAGATCAAACTTCTCTTGCATTCCCTGCAGATTAGTACTGCATATTAATATAAACTACAGAAAATAGAAATGGAAATAAGTTGCATAAATTAGTATTTGGAAGGTTAGTTCAAATAATAGGTATTAGGAACGTTCTATTAGCTGACAACTGATATATATGCAGAAGCTCAATAACCATAAGAGGAATAGAAGTTGATGATATATAAAGACATGCCGTGAGATAAGAATATGGACTGCGAAATTGCCTTGGATAGAATTTATTCCCAGTTATAATAGAAGATTAGCACGTTCCAGAAAACAGAATTGGATTCAGGACTACCGTTGAAACTGATCTAGGGTTGATTCCCTAGCATTTTCCTAAGTACAGGCACGACACTGCTGATATTTCAGACAAAAGACAGACCCCATTGGAACATGTTGCTCGCACAAAAATAACTCAAAGTTCAACGTTGAATTAGAACAAAAAGGACAGTAACTCAGTAAAAATTTTGTATGAGAAAAGTAGACCTTCCTTGTGTGACTTATATACTACTAAATCACCAAAAGTAATGAAGAATCATAAGAGCTAGGCAGTGAGAAATCCAAGAAGACTTCCATCAAGTGAAGAATGTTTCTCTACAATAGACAACAAAAAAGAGGAAGACATGACAGTAATGATTGCTCCAAGTAACCTACCAGCAACAGGAACTCATCCCAAGAACACAGTTTCAAGTCAAAAGTTCCAGCCATGTCTTTCTGTTCCTGTGTGACCTTACTGAAGCTTACAAGAGCTACATAAAGGAGTGACAAACTTAGCACCTTTAGGTTGATCTTTGCTCTAATTAATCATAAGAAGTTAAAACAGTAGTTACTTACTTTTCAGGAACTTTCCAGCGTTAGGAAAAGCTTTTAGCACCTAAAGTGAGTAAAAGTAAACAGTAAGTTCCTGGATGGAGTGAACTTCAGGCAGAGAAAGAAGTAACAAGAATATGAAGAAAAAAGCAAGGAGAAAAGTAGACTAATGAAGTTGATCAAATTTTAAAGTTTCATGATATAGTGAGAGCATTATTACCTCAGAAATTTTAGTTTCCTCTGCGAAAGCAATGGAAACTTCTGCATGGCAAATGATATACTCAACTGCACCAGCACCTGAAGCCATAATAATGCTCCCATAATGAGTGGGGACATTTATATATTGGAATGGCAAATGAAAATATTAATTATCCCATCCCAAGCTATGATTATTCCCTTCTTGCATTTCTTTCACTACTTCTTTATGTTTAGTTTAGACTGATCTGAATAAACCAAATATGACAAAAATGACGCGGAGCATGCTGACTCCTATTGAACTAATTAAAACAATCACCAAGTCCTTTAAAGAGACCAAACTATGTCTAATGTGTCTTCTCTTCTACTATATCTTGCGTGTACCTATTCCAAAGTTTTAGACAGAAAGCGAGCTGATATGTGAGGACTCACAAAAAATAACGCATTCAGGCTTGCTCAAACAAGTCCTTACCATTATGCATCAATTGACTATTTAGATTTCCCATCACGGTTTCTCCATTAAGTCAGCAATATTAAGATAGTTTCAAAACCGTAACATACTTTCTTGTAGCTGTGATGCTATGTCCAGATATATGCAATTTGCGAGATGCACCAAAAACATTACTCCCAACATGCTAACTCATGCTAAAATATATGGTCCTCTTTCAGGATTTTCTTAGTAATTCAGCATTTTACTTTAACTTTGTGTTTTCCTCGTGGAAGGAAAGGGGAGAAGGTCTGGAGAGGTGACACACTTACCTAGAGTATCATATAAGGGGACGCAATAAAGACCATGAGCATTGCAGGCCTGCAATAAGAGAAAGAGACCATTTTGCTTACTTTGCTTATTGGACACCATGTACTAAGCTGATCACTATATGAAAAAAAAAAAAAAAAAAAAACTTCATATGATCACACAGAACGTTTCTGAGACAACACAATTATCCAATTCGAATTTGAAAAAGATTTAATATGTAATGAAATTAACAATGTTGTTTCTGTTTTCCTTTCCAGTCATTGGCAAGTTATTCTTGAAATATCCCCCTGGACAGAATTGCAGGAGGTACCACTCGTACACAAACTGGAAGTGAATAAGTCAAGGTATTGGGACAAACTCAAGTATATTTGAAATATATACCTGCATGCTTATGACCCAGTTTGAGCAATTGGCGCCGTATATACCGCATTTTCCACCCTGCATATAAGTGATCAGATAAAAAGTCATTAGAATGTATGCTAAGTTTGTTAAGAGATATCATATGTAAATTGGATTTTCTAAAGAACCAAGACAAAAGGATTGTGGCTTGGCTTGATAATCTTAATAACTGAAGTTGAATAAAAAATTAACTGACAAAGCGTGTGTTCACCACGGTTTTTATTTTTTCCTAGTTGCAAGAATTTCTTATTAAATATTAATTCAAAATCACACACCATCTCTATATTGAATGAAGTTCTCTGTGTCACTCTTTAACTTTAAAGTATGAAAGGCTTACTTGCTTAACACCGCAGACACGAATAGAAGCTCCAACTTTTAACACTAGATCATACACTTCTCTGTAAGTTAACCAAATGTATTTACCTGCCTACAAAGACACAAAAAAAGCCATGGACAATTGATGAAAATGAGTAACAACAATAAAAGGAATGTACTTAAAAAAACCAAACGGAAATCTGCACTTTTTTTTTTTGGTCAAAGCAAAGCTTATTAACACCAAGTCATAATGTTCATTATCTTACTTGAAACATGAAAACATAGAAGTCATTCATGAATAAATATTAGTTTATTAAAAGACAAGTTGCTAATTTTCTTGATGTTGCAGAACAAGGAAACACATGTGGGGATATGTAGCCTCTATATAAATTAAAATGAAAATGTGGGTTGAAATTAGTAAAATGATCAATATATATACCTGACCGTGGTACATTTCCCGCTCACCTAACATTCGGTTATTTGGAAATTTTCTCACAGACTCACTGCACCAAAAATAAAAAGTAACATTTACATCAACAGCAGCTCGTTAACTAATAAAAAAGTGAAGCTTTTAGATGAAACGGTTTAAACAATTAAATTAAACTAAACAAAGGTTCTGGATTAATCCAAACCTCACTTGTGGGATTACACTGCGTATGTTGCTGTTGTGATTAATCCATCTAATAAAAATATTTTGATAGCACGTGACTGCAGAGAATAATGGCGAAAGGAAGATTCTGTTGGCTATACAACGAATAAGAGGAAACTAAGGAGGCAACTTTAGGAAAATTGAACAAACAGAGAATTGGTGGGGAAAATTAAAATTATGCCGTTACGACTTTTTTTTTCTTTTTCGCGCGGGAATTGAGGGTAGTTAAAAATGATAGTAGTAGGCTAGTGGGCCTAATATCACTTGGATATATC
The DNA here is from genome assembly GCF_019175385.1 of Lycium barbarum. Taxonomy (NCBI): domain Eukaryota; kingdom Viridiplantae; phylum Streptophyta; class Magnoliopsida; order Solanales; family Solanaceae; genus Lycium; species Lycium barbarum. Next base: position 110,773,385 of record NC_083342.1, on the reverse strand, counting down.
CAGCCCAAATGCATTCTAGGAACATTTTTTTTGTGCGGAATCGAAGGCACTGGTCTTTATTTTTTGCTTCTCAAATTTGAAATTTTTAATTTTTGTCCTTCGCCTAAAAATTCATGGGTTCCGGCTTTGAATCCCCGCTCAGTCAAATATTAAAAAAAAATATCGCAAGGTAGAAGTTTGTAACAACATTACGCCTATTCAGGCAAAGTTAGGCCTATTCAGGCAGATTAAGGCAAACCTCTGCCTGAATAGGCCTAACTTTACCCGAAAAGTTAGGTCTTAAGGCAGAGGTTTGCCTTAAGGCCTAATTTTGGATAAATATTTACCTTAAGGCAAACCTCTGCCTGAATAGACTTAATTTTGTTCAAATAGACGTGATTTTGCTACAAACCTCTGCCTTACGATATTCCTTTTTTTTTTTTACTGAGCGTTCGAACCCAAAACCTCGGGGTATTAGACGAAGGAAAAAAAAATTAAAGACCAATAATTTGAGGGGAAAAAATTAAAGAGAAAATTATACTATATGTTAATTGGGGGAACAATGCTATCAAAATTGACCCATGTTTTTAATTCTCACAAAAAATGACCCAAACTTTTTTTTTTTCTCTCTCTCTCTCTGCCTTTATATATGTTGGAATAAGTGTCTGTATATGTTTATATATTTTGGGCTATTTTTTGTAAATTTTAAGCTATTTTTTTACAATGTAAGTGATCAACTTGTATATTTCTGAAATTTTCTCAAAATTAAATACCAGTGCCTTTGAAGGGGAATCGTGCAAATGACCCTTCTAGGAATTCTCAAACAAATCCTATGTATTCCACTTTTCAGATTTTGATCCACTACATTTCATTCTTTATTCTAAAATAGTATAAGAAAAAAAGATAAATTTTATATGTGGTACTCCCTCCGTTCTAAATTATTTATCGTGGTTATTAAAAATAGTTATCTCAAATTATTTGTCGTTTTAAGAGTTTAAGACACAATTAATTATTTTTCCCATTTTACCCTTAATAGAATTTTATCAAAAATAGTTGTCTCAAATTATTTGTCGTTTTAGGAGTTCAAGGCACAATTAATTATTTTTTCCCATTTTACCCTTAATAGAATTTTATCATTAACTGAGATGACACATAGATATAGTAAACATTTAATGAGGAGAGATTATGACTTTGACATAAATAAGAGTAAAATTAGTCAAATACTCCTTCTAATTAATATTTCTTAAGTGGCGTGTAAAATAAAAAATCACTAATAATTTGAGACCGAGGGGGTAATGTTATTGTGCTCCTATTTTAGTTAAAAGGGACTCAATTTTCCATTAATTTGGATGATCGCTCCACTTTCATTTTATTACACCGAAAATTTTTTACTTAACTTTAGTTAAGTATTATGAAAGTCACCAAACTAGTATTTTATAACAGATCAATTTTGTATAAGTCTCATAAAAAGTTACCAATCACATCAGAAACTATTGGTTTTGGAAGAATGTTCATTCATATTCATCAAATCTATCGACTAAAAGGAAACAAATAGAGTTAAAAATAAATTTTATACACTGGCAGAATAAAAAATATATTTCTAATCAGGCAATGACTTATAGATAATTACACATAGATTTCAATGATAAATTTTATATATGACCTACTAATACTATCACGGGTTAAATTGTACTCCTTCTGTTCCAATTTATAAGATACTTTTCGCTTCTCGAGATTCAAATAATATAAACTTTTGATCAACATTTTAAAATATATATTTTTTTTATCAAATTGATATGAGAAAAGTTGCAACTTATAATACATTTCATATAGTTTTCAAATATATAAATTTTAATCTTAAAATATTGAATTAATTTAATCCAATTTAACTTCAAAGTTTAGTCAATTGACTCTCGAAAAGTGACAAATATCACATAAATTGAAACAAATGGAGTATTAACAACGTAAAAACTTCACGTTATCAATATGTATAACTTAATTTCGAAGAGCATAAAGTTTTGGAGTGTGATGGACTAACCAAAAAATATCCCAGCAACTTTCAAGTCCATGAGATAAAGGCCTGAAACCATCTTTGGCTAATACATTACGATAAACAGGTCCTGTTGATGGCCTTCCATCTCTGCCTTCTTTAGCTTTCTCAACTTCAACTACGTACTTCTTTTGATCCTCCATTTAAAAAAAAAAACTCAACAAGCTTCTGATCAATAAAACTCTACTTCCGATGATATTTATATAAAGGATATATATTTGTTATGGCAGACGATCTGAAAGAAATTCACGCAAGCTTCCATTTTTTGGTGGCCAAATGGGATGTCTATGACTTTATTTACTCGAATTCAACAAACCCTCAACAAGCTTTTTGACTTTTAGTTTAAGTTATTACTCCATCCGATTCATAATAAGGGTCTACTTAGCCTTTTCACACTCCTTAAGAAAACAATAACTCCTAAAAAAATAAGTATTTTGACTAAACTATCCTTAATTAATAAGACTCTCTTGCCTATTTATTGTCTTGAGTAAATAGGTGCAAATCTGGGAATATGATGTTAATTCCTCCTTGATTATGTAAGTGGATACTTAGTTTGAACCAAAAAAAAAAAAAAAAAAACTAAGTAGACACTTATTTTGAACCGGAGGGAATATTAATTACACAAGATGAGAAAAAGAAGAAAAAACAAACAAAGAATGTCCTGTTAATATTCTTCTAATTGAATTAGCGACGATGTATTTATGCATGGTTATTGAATAAATTGATTACGTGAAGCTAAAGAAGATGTTTTATTGGATATATAGCATATTATTGATCTAATTATGAATATGTTAGGTTTCAATCTGATGAACGTTTCTGCCAATAAATTTCAATTGGTCGTCAAACGGTCACACCAACCTTGCTCTTTATAATCTTTTTTCTAAGCTTATAAGCATCATAATTTTAATAACAAATTTGTAAAATTAGTCAACGCTAAATTTTCTCCTTTAATTTGTCTTGTTTTCAAATGAAGGAATTTCATTTATCATCACCCGTTCCATGAACGTCATTTAGTATTATTTTTTATTTATAAATTAATTAGTAAATTAAGATATACAAGTTACTTGGTGCCATGTGCTTAATAAGACCCGACAAAGACATCATGAACCTAGTTTTTTCTTCTTCTTTAAACTAATTTAAGTTTTGGACAACTTTGAAGAATGGTAAAAACTTATCGCACATGATATTTACACCAAATTAATATATTCATTATATGTGCTTGCATATAAACTTATATTACTTAACCATGATCAATTAATATGTTCCTCACATTATTAAATCATTTAATCATGGTTATGGCTTGATGCCCACATTGAGTGTAGGTAAATTTTTACCTACTACTAATCTTCTAGCCACAAGACAAGTTACGTACAGTCTGCTATATGTGCGTGTTCAGTTTGCTACAAGTCAGGCATACTTGCACTTTTCAACTAGTAATACCTCGTAGGAGTAATTCGATACGACAATAATTCAATGTAATAAAACACATAGTGGGATGAATTTAATGATCATCTTGTCAACGTTATACCCACAAAATGCATGGACAGTTCTCGTTCTCTTTTGTTTTTATCTATCAGGCTTCTTAGTTTCTCTTCATGACATATATAGGCGGTTGATATTTGGCACAAATATCTATGTTTAAGTGTCACTTTACCTCTCGTTCTTAAGCCTTTAATCGCCAATTATATGTTGAAATCATTGTATCTGCGCTTATGTTGGTGTATTGTGTGTAATCAGGTATAACGAGGACAAACGATGGAAAACCGGACAATTTTGGCCGACTTTGGGACAAATGAAGCTTACATGAGGTAACGAGATAAGATGCCTGAAGTTTGGAGCTGATGAAGACACAAGGAAGCAGTAAATGTGCCAGCCCCGCATCGCGGGTCCAACGCGGGGTGCCATTCAGGTGTTAGCCCCGTGATGAAAAAACACGGTTGTAGAATATTGACAAATTCGTCTTGAGGCCGCGTCGCGGGCTCAGCACAATTGATGAATTGAAGTCACTGAAGACCTCACGTTGGACCCGCGACGCGTGGCCAACGCGAGAAGGCCCAGTTTTGTCCGATTTTAACTAGGATTAGGACCCTTCTATTTGGTTATATTAATAACCCTAAACTATAAATAGATGTTTTACTTGTTATTAATGACGTGCTGGGATTATTCTAAGACTTGTAAGCCGTCATCCTACTTTCTCTCTCTAGAACTATTTTATTTTCTTCTTTTCAACCCTAGCTTCTTCATGAATTCTTGTTCTTCATATAGAATCATGAGTAGCTAAACTTCTTAATTCTGGGGTTGTGGCGAAAGACATGATAGTTGGTTTGACGACAATTTCTATCAATTAAATTTCCATATTGTGGGTTGCTTATTTATTCTTGTGCTTAGTTGTTTGATTATCTGGCCAATAGTTGAACACCATCTGTGGTGCGTGAATTGGAATTGAGAAAGGGAATTCACGTACGTAATAAGAATAAATAGAGTTTGTTCGATATTATCGCTTTGCTAATGAGGATAGAGATATACTCTTTAACCTTACTTAGTTAAATACGGAGAATTAAATGCGTTCTTGTTACCTCTGATGACCATTGAGATACATGCGTTATAGTAACATCCATAGACTTGTGAGTAGTTCGAGAGAATATCATAAAATTATGATTAACCGGTCAACTAGTAACCCAGGAAATAAGATAGGTAGAATTGTCAGAAGATCATTGTCGAAAGCCATGACCCTGGAACTCTCCATTATCCGATAAACCTTACAATCTTTGTCGAATTATTCTCAGTCACAAAAACACCCATCATAAATTGTTTACTTTTCAGTTTTAGTCTAGTCACAACAAACACCTTGATTTTCACTTTCTTGAATAGTTTTATTCGAATTTGAATTAGTTTAACAGTAGAATCTAAGTCTTTGTGGGATCAATATCTAGACTTAAAAGTTCTATATTAATTGTACGATCACGTATACTTGCGTGTGCGTTTGGGAGCAACAACGGGTATACCATAAATTTCAAACTAAAACCGACAGAAAAAGAAAAAAATTTGCACATATATAAACTAAGAGTCAAGTACATAAAATATCCACATAGAAGAAAGGGATCTCTATTCTTAATTTTTTTTATGAGAATGCAGCTCCGTGCATCATTATTTGCCATTTATTTATGCTTTATTTATTGCATCAAGCGCTACATTCATATTCCCCTGCACCACATATAAAAAAGGAATTAGAATCATTCATGATTCAACGACTATTATATGTTAATATCGCACCATATTAAGTGTATCTTTGAGCTGACTTAGCCCAGAACTACTTTACTAGAAGTTAGTATACAACCATTGAATGAAGAAAATATCTTGTACAATTAGTGTTAGGGCCAACATACGGCAGAGATGAACGCTTAATATGACATAGTTGTGAAGCAAGTGCAGTGGGATCATAATGAATACGTGAAAGTGCGCTCTGTATACACTTGCAAACAGCTGGGCGATTCTTGCTATATTTGATCACATTCACTATGTTGTTCAGTCCTTCGCAGCACGCGTTTGATGGCTTGTCCGATTGATGATGTTTGCCTCTAATGTAAGACAAACAGGGCACTATTCCTTTTGAAACAATCATGAAGGCTCACATTTACAAGAAGGATGATCTGCTGATGTTGCTAAAACAAGCAAGAGAATGATCACAATATATAGTAGCTAGCCTTGCCATTGTCACTGATAGTGGTTGTGTAGTTTTTATGTATTTGGTGTGAAAAGGGGAAACCTTACTATATTATTTATATTCTGTGATCCAAGTGGTTGTTGCCTGAATTTCTTGGGCGGTTAACACACAAGTATCATGGAATGCTAATAATCCTCCACATTGTAATGGATTCAATTCTGTAAAAACAAAAAACAAAAAACAAAAAACAAAAAACAAAAAACAAAAAACAAAAAGAAAAACTAATTGATTATCCACCGGATGCAATTGTTGAATTTTTTTTATTGGCAGAAAGGTATTCAACCAGGCTAAGAATATGCAAAAGTTTTTGCTTCCTAGAAACTACATAAAAATCCATGATATACAAAATCTTGCAAAATTTATGGGACTTCACTACTTCAGAGTTCAAATTTGACTAGATTGTGACAACATGAAAACATAGTCAAAATGCCAACTATTGACATTTGACATGCATAGTTCTCTACTTCGCTCTCTCTTTTTCTTTTATAACTGAAAAGTCACTCAACTCTTAATATTTCACTTATAAAATCACTCAACCAACTTACGTGATTTTTCCATTAGATTTTGCTGACATTTTTATTTTTTTTATTTTAAGCCAGACTTTTAAAAAATAAAAACTACCATTGTAACCATTTATTGACCTGCTCCACTTGTCCCGACCGGCTAAAATTATACGGGTCAAATATATTTAGTGCTTTATACAATCAATACTTGTTCACAAACTCATTGAATCATGTCACTAATTGATGAAGACTCTCATAGGATATGATAAAGTACTATTATCAGGTTCAAATAGTGTTAAGTCCTTTATTTTAATTTAATAATTAATTTATTGCTTATTTAGCCAAGATAGCCTAGCCTATATATATACCAAGTGATCGATTATTGACAAATAGTTTAGTTGAGCAGAAACCATTATTTATTGATAATTGACACGGGCGATTTATGATATACTTATTCATAGTCCATTAGGCTTGTGAAAAAAGTTTGAGGTTTGGGGTTCGAGGTTTTAAATAGTTCACCAGGCTTCTGTTTTCGACCGGTCGGCTTCATTTGCTTTGATTTATTATAGATTATTAGACTTTTGTTTTATTTTAGATTATTTGAGTTTATATTTTTTACAGAGTCATTTGTATTTGCATGGTGTTTTTGACGGAAAGTAAAGACAATTAAAAATAATAGCAACATAACTTCTTCATTCACACATAGCAAAACATAAAAAAGCTTTCATCTATGAAAGTCCAAAAGTTTCCAATGCTTTCATAAATGAAAGCTTTGCAAAAAATTACACATTTTTTTTTTTTTTTTTTTTAAAACTAGTATATTAGGGGGTAGGAGGAAGGGTGATAAGATCAGCAAGCTCTCCCCCGAGCCTTTCAAGGATTACACGCAGAAAATGTGCAATTCCACGGATGTGCATTTTCATCCGCTACCTGTCCTCTCCAAGCCCCCTGAAGAGACGTTCCATGTCATGTTTCAAGAGGAGGATTTCGGGGGAAGGGCTTTGATGACGATAATGGTAATGGTGTGGTAGTCTAGCCTAAATGTGGTGGGTCATTATCTTTAAGGACGTTACTCCTCTACTGCTTACCATTGCAAGAAAACACCTCTAAGTGTGAGTGCATTGTAAATCCTCCTTTATCATAGTTTTTGTAAAATGTAACAATTAGAGTTTGTTAAGTATTTGATGTAGACCAAATGTGCTCACATTTTACAAACTTAAAGGTCCAAAACTGCTCAAAAGTATATTTAAGGGATCATTTGAACCTACCCTCAAATATAAAAGACCTTTTTGTTAATTTCTCTCACATTTCAAGTAGGATTTTTATCAAATCTGATCAAAATTACTTTTGTCATAACTGAAGGAAAATTAAATAATTTTTATGTAATAAAAAAAAAGATTAGTGACTTTTTAGTAATAAACACAGTTGAATGACCCCCAATAAAATTTAGGCATTTTTACTTGGTGTAGCTTCTTCTAAGAGGTAATTATCGATAATAACTACCTTTTAATTTATTTATATTTAGTAGCTAGAGTGATTTTGTAAATTATCATTCGTAGCTACACCAAAATATATAAAGTCGGAGTGGCTGAAGTGGTTATTGGGCGAGGCTCTCACCTTGCCCGCCTAGGTTCGAATCCGGCCAACAACATCTCTTTTCTTACATATTTTCCCTAGCTTCTTCTCCTTGTATTTGAGTGTATTTCGCCATATGTATTTGGCTCACATTTGTATCTATATGTATTTGGCCTGAGTGTACTGGGCGGGCAAGGGGAGAGTCTCGTCCAAATACACACGAAATACATAGCTTTTGCTTAAAAGTAAGCTACGATACATAGCTTTTGCTTAAAAGTAAGCTACGAATTGTAATTTGGAAAATAATAGCTACTAATGATAAGATTCTCATAGAAGGTAGTTATATCAGTAAGTACTCGTTCTCCTTTTCTTGTTATCCCTATTAGGCTTCTTTCCCTTCATGACGACATATTATGCAACCGACGGAAGAAGAAGAAACGACGCATATATATAACAGAGATTCAAGTATATAAATATTCACATAGAAGAAAGTATCTCTACATTATTAATTTCTTCATATGATGCAGCTTCATACTCATACTCATTATTTGCCATTTACTTATGTTTTATTTGTTTACATCAACCGCCTACATTATCAAATGCATGTTCTTATTAGCCAATATCTGTTTGCAACATTCAGATTCCCCTGCACCACATGTGAATAAAGAATTAGAATCATTCAACCATGGCAATATGTCAATATCACACTATGTTAAGAGTATCTTTGGACAGACTTAATTAGCCCTACACTATTTTACAAGATGTTAGCATACATCCATTAAATGAAAAACATACCTTGGACAAATGCGGATCTTAGGGCCAACGGAAGCCAGAGATGAATGCGTGCACAGTAGTTAAGCTAGTCCGATACGAGTGGGATCATAATGGATACGCGAAAGAGCACTCTCCATACACTTGCAAACAGCTAGTCGATCCTTGTCATTGTTTACCCCACTCTGTATATTGTTCAGTCCTTTGCAGCACGCTTTTGATGGCTTCTCCGATATTGGATGATGTTTCCCTCTAATGTAATACAAACAGGTCACTTCCCTTTTGAAACAATTTTACAAGAAGGTGCTGCTGATGTTGCTAAAACAAGCAAGAGAATGATCATAGCACAGAATAGCCTTGCCATTGTTTCTTTTTCTACTGATAGTGGACTGTATAGTTTTTGTATTTGGTGTGAAAAGGGGAAAACTTAGTAGCACTATTTATATCTGAAAGAAGTTATTTCCTTGCCATTCACAACAATCTCAACAGTGATATATACAAGCTAAGCTACATAAGGTAAGGCTCTAAACTAGGACCTAATTACCTACAATTAAGGAGCTAAATATACAAAGTCCATAAATAGCAAATATACACTAATCAGAATATATTGACATATATTCTAACACTCCCCCCGCAGTCGAAGCGGGAGGTCGTCGAACGCTTAGACTGTCCCGAAAATCCTCAAATAATACCAAAGGGAGACCCTTGGTAAATATATCTGCAATCCGATAACGGGATGGGACTTGTAGCACTCGAACCTGTCCACGAGCAACCTTTTCGCGAACAAAATGAATATCCATCTCAATGTGTTTAGTGCGTTGATGCTGAACAGGATTCCCGACAAGATATATCGCACTAATATTATCACAATAAACCAATGTAGCCTTTTGGATAGGACAGTGAAGTTCCAAAAGTAGATTCCACAACCAACAAGATTCGGAAACCACATTGGCTACCCCTCGGTACTCAGCTTCTGCACTCGACTGGGACAAGGTTGCCTGTCGTTTAGCTGACCAAAAGATCAAGTTATCACCAAGAAAAACGCAATAACCAGAAGTAGACCGCCTGGTATCTGGACATCCACCCCAATCTGCATATGTATAAGAAACAAGAGTCGATGTAGAAGAAGGATAAAGATGGAGTCCATGTTCAAGAGTACCCTGAATATAGCGCAAAATGCGCTTGAGAGCGTGCATGTGTTCATCCTTCGGGTCATGCATGAACAAGCACACCTGTTGCATGGCATATGTAATGTCGGGTCTTGTGAAAGTGAGATACTGAAGAGCCCCAACAAGGCTCCTATAGAGGGATGGATCCTCGAACGGTGTGCTAGAAGTAGCACTGAGCTTCGGTTTAGTATCAACCGGAGTAGGTGATGACTTACATGAAGACATGCCGGCACGATCAATAATTTCTATGGCATATTTCTTCTGTGACAAAAATAGACCACCTGCATGACGGGTCACAGCTATACCCAAAAAATAGCTAAGCTCACCCAAGTCCTTCATAGCAAATTCCGAGCTAAGAAGAGTAATGATAGACTTACGAAGCTCATCAGATGAAGCAGTCAAAATAATATCGTCCACATATAACAGAAGATAAGCCATAGATGTACCCTTCCGATAGACAAACAGAGAATGATCTGAAGTACTGTGAGAAAACCCGAGAGTATGAACATAATCAGCAAATTTCCTGTACCAAGCCCGTGGAGCCTGTTTAAGCCCATAAAGAGATTTCTTCAACAAACACACATGATTGGGTTTTTCAGGATCCCGAAACCCCATAGGCTGATGCATGTAGACAGTCTCCTTAAGTTCACCATGTAAGAAAGCATTCTTGACATCAAGTTGATGAATTGGCCAAGCTTTAGATAAAGCCAGGCTGAGAACTGTGCGAATAGTAGCCGGTTTGACCACCGGGCTAAAAGTGTCACCACAATCCACTCCAACCTGTTGAGTTTTGCCATCACCTACAAGACGGGCTTTATGCCTCTCAAAAGAACAATCAGATTTTTCTTTATGAGCAAAAATCCACATAGACCGAATTACATTAACATCAGATGGACGGGGGCACCAACTCCCACGTCTTGTTTTTAATAAGAGCATCATATTCGGCATCCATAGCCTTTTTCCAATTTGGGTCACAAAGGGCCGACACTGGGTTACGGGGCAGTGGGGATTTAAAGACCGTGGAAAGAAGATTGAAGTTCTTTTTGGGCTTAAAGATCCCATTTTGGCTGCGTGTAATAGCAGGCCGAGGAGGTGAGCGAATTTGAGGAGTTGGTATAGGAAGAGTTGGAGGAGATGGGCTGCTAGGGAAATGGAGGCCGGCAGCCCAGCTGGAGGAATATGGACGCTAGTAGGGGGTGGCGTCACTGGGCTTGGGCTGGCAGGAGGGAGGGCTGACTCAGAAATGGGTCCGGTTTAGGCAGGTGGGGAAGTGGGCTCAGTGTTTGGGCCATTTTGTGGTGTTTCATTTTGAGCAGTAGAAAAATAATGGATTACAGAGGGTGATAATCCATCATCGAAGAAACTATATGTGTTATTTTGGGGAGTATGCAACTTTGCAAACGGGAATTGTGTTTCATCAAAAATCACATGACGGCTTATGATGATTTTCCGAGAAGACAAGTCATAGCATTTATATCCCCGGTGATTAGACGGGTATTCCAAAAAAACACAAGGAGTTGAGCGGGGTTGGAGTTTGTTTATGGTAGTTGAAGGAAATAGAGGATAACATAAACACCCAAAAATCCGAAGATGAGAATAGGTCGGGTCCTTTTGATAAAGAATCCGAAGAGGGGATTGATAGTTCAATAGCTTATGAGGAAGGATATTGAGAAGGTAAGTTGCCATTTGCAAAGCATGATGCCAAAATGAGGGAGGTAAAGAAGCATGTGCAAGTAAAGTGCGAACAACATTGTTAATCGTACGAATTTTTCTTTCGGCTTTTCCATTTTGAGGAGAAGTGTGAGGACAAGACAAACGGAAAGAAAGACCATGCTTTTTACAAAAATCCCAAAAAGGCCCATTATCAAATTCCCTACCATTATCACATTGTATGTTCTTTATTTCCCGTTCAAATTGAGTTCGGATGAAAGTTCTAAAATTTAAGATGGTGGAATAAGCATCGGATTTATTAGACAACGGAAAAGTCCATAAAAAATTAGAGAAATCATCCAACAATAAGATATAATATCTATGACCAGAAGAACTCAAAACAGGTGATGTCCAAAGATCAGTATGAACAATATCAAATGGCATAATAGTAGTAGAATTTGAAGAAAGAAAAGGCAATTTAATATGTTTCCCAAGAGGACATGAATGACAAATACTAGAATCTCCAGATTTATTACATTCAATAAATTTATTCTTCCTAAGAGAACTCAGAATATTAGCTCCCGGGTGACCCAAACGCTCATGCCATAATGAAGGAGCTAAAGCAGCAAAAGTAGAATGAGAAGAGACATGTGGCGTGGTGATGGGATAGAGCGCGCCCCGACTCTCACATCTCATTAGACGCATCTTCGTCTGAAAATCCTTCACAGAAAACCCAAACGGATCAAATTCAATTGAAACAGAGTTATCAGTTGTAAACTTTCTAACTGACACTAAATTTTTGATAAGGTGAGGGGCATGGAGAATATTTTTAAGAGCTAAGGGAGGATGTGGAGACTGTAATTGTGTATGACCATAACCACGAATTGGAATAGACTGACCATTACCAATAGTTATACCACGATTATTGCTCAAATTAAAATAAGACGTGAGATTACCTTTCCCGGATGTCATATGAGAAATGGCACCGGTGTCCATGTACCAGTTTGGATCCGAAGGAGTAATGTTGAGGGTGTGCATCGCCGCCTCTATATCAGTTGGGGTCAGTCCAGTAGCCGAGTAGGCTTGCTGCGGTCTAGGCCCAAGAATACCAGGTTGCTGGCGCTGGCCTTGTCGGAAATTAGGCCTGGCCCATGGACTAGTGGGAAATGGGCATGGTGGAACTGCCCACTGCATCTACGGCCAAGGCCACTACTGTGACAGCCACTGATTTGGGGCTTGCTGCTGGCCACCGTTCCACCTGCTGGTGTCGCTGCCTTTGCCCCCACCACCGGACCTACCACCAGAACTCCCTTTACCGCCGCCACGACCACCGGATGAGGAACGATTCTTCCCAGAATTACTTCGGTGTTGTTGCCGTTTCCCACCATTATTATTACGGTGGGTTGAATGTTGATCAACATTCTTTTGAGAATCATCCAAGTCCCGGGCCACCATGGCAGAATAGGTGGTCTGAGTCGCCTTCTTCAGTCCCGCTTCTTCAAGAACGAGCATTGATCGGGCTTGATAAAATTGAGGCAAAGGGTCACTTTGACGAATTAGTGTGGCCACCCTCTTGTATGACTCGGTAAGGCCCGAAACCAATTGGAGAACCAGCCGACTATTGTCCACCGGAGAGCCGACGCTCTTAAGTAAATCCGACAACAACTTGAGATGTTGACAGTAAGCAGAGACATTTGGGAAATTCTCTATTTGTGTGTGAGCGAAATCATACTCAAGTGTGACGGCACGGGAGTGTTTGTTATCTTGGAATATATCACGCAACCTATTCCAAGCCTCCATTGCCGTGGTGTCGGGTTCAAGAATTGTGTGTAACAGATCATGAGAGATAGTGGCGTAAATCCACTGAAGAATTGTAGCATCGAGAGTCGACCACAGTTCCTTCTCCTCCTCGGTCTTAGGCGGTTTCTCCTTTCCCGAAGCCGGAGGAATAATATGATCAAGTACCTTATGAGATCTTGCGTGAATTTTGAAAAGCTCCGCCCATGTCGCATATTGAACGTTCTCCATCTCAAGAGTGATGGGAACAAGATTTTTGATGTTTGAAACAACAAGAGCAGGGTGAAAAGAGGACTTTGAGTCACCCATGGAGATGGAGAATTTAGAGAAGAAGATGAAAGAATGCAACAGGAAGAGGGGCGGCTAGGGTGCGGAAGAGGGATGATCTTTTGCTAGAAATCTGATACCATGAAAGAAGTTATTTCCTTGCCATTCACAACAATCTCAACAGTGATATATACAAGCTAAGCTACATAAGGTAAGGCTCTAAACTAGGACCTAATTACCTACAATTAAGGAGCTAAATATACAAAGTCCATAAATAGCAAATATACACTAATCAGAATATATTGACATATATTCTAACAATATCATGTGAGGCAAGTGGTTGTTGCCTGCATTTCTTGGGCGGTTAGCACACAAGTATCATGGAATGCTTATGATCCTCCACATTTCAAGACTGATTGATTCAATTCTGTCAAAAAAAAAAAAATGGATTTTCAACTGGATGAAATTGTTGACATTTCTGTTGGGAGAAAGGATTTCAACAAGGCTAAGAATTTGCAAAACATTTTGCTTCTTAGGAAATAAATAAAAATCCATGCTATACAAAATATTGCACAATCTATTGGACTTCAGAGTTCAAATTTGACTAGACTGTGACCACATGTAAAATAGCCAAAATCTATTGAAAGCCATAGTTTAGTAGAATACTACAATTTACAAGGCAGGAGCAGAATGCCTGTTTTATATTCATGTTGGTCGCTGCAATGTTGTTTGTTCTAGCGATAGGCTCCATGCGCGATTCTGGTTCGCAATTCGGTTTTCTGTTCTGGAATGAATCTGTTCTAAAGAAAGACCTGCCTATACTGAAGAGAGACTGGTACATGGTAATGAATGTTGGTATCTAATCTTAAAAATATACAACAGACTCTTCTAACTGACTGATCGTAAAAACTAACACTAAAACCAAACTGCAACAGCCAGGTCATAGAAGAGCCTATTTCCAATATTTCTAGCTTAAGGAGCTAAAATCAGGTTCAGCTGGCTTCTGAAGCAATAAGGGACTTAATCTGGTAGATGATTTGGAACCCCTTGGGTGGTTGCGCCGCAAGGCACACAACGCGTTGGCAGCAAATCTTGATGCATAAATGGTAGCTCCAAGACTAGGTAAATTTGCTGTCTCATTTGCCAATGCAGCTTGCAGTCTATCTTCTTCCTCTCTCAAAGATTTCTCAAGCTTGTTCCTGCAGTGTCTTCGCCACGCTGCTTGTATAAAGCAGGCTGCCCATGTCCTCCAGCGCTGTGAATAGAACCTAAAACAGCCAACGTATATTGTAAATTTTAAGCGCCTTCTCCAAAACTGATGTTAGTATAAGACTTGTGTTTTGGAATTGAACAAGGGTTGGTCAATATACCTGAAAGCATGCCGAAGTTGCTTGCTATGAAGTCGTCTAAATTGGGGGGCAACAAACTTGAGATCATCAGCTGCAAGAGCAAAAGCTTCAACATCTGTAACAGCTGTTACTGTTCTAGTTGAGGCGGGAAGAGTCGTGGAAGCACAAGGGTCCAAAGCCCATATAAGAAGCTCTTCTCCACAGAAATCACCAGCCTTGAGAGAGGCAGAGTTGAAGAAACCAGTTCTTCCACCATTGGTGGTCGTAGTCAATAAAGTACCTTTTGTGAGAAAAAGCATTTCACTCACTGGATCTCCTTCTCGGATTATGTAGCTATTCTCGGTGAAAAGAGCTGGTTTCAGTCGATCACACAATGCATCCTGTAACTGGTCATTCATTTTCTCAAACATGGGAACCTGGATATAGAAAGATTAAATAGGATCAACAGTTTGAAGAATGCAAGAAAGGGCATGAGGAGAACAAAAACAGGCACTCACTCTTTTGAGCAAAGACCAACAGAGATGACGCTTTACGTCTCTTCTCAAGTCGTTGGGAAGGTTAGAAATTAGATGATCTTCATCAACACCTCTAGTTTGTTCCCATTTGTACTGCTCATATCTTCGAATGCGTTCTCTCAGGTCGTGAGGAAGCATTCGGTGAGACATCCACTGTTCTACATCCTGCCTTTTCGACATCATCCCCTCTAGTCTAAGTCTAACTGTGATAGACTGCAAATACTCCTGTAGCAAGCAATTAATGAAACATTAGTTGACGTCAATTCTCTCCAATGTAAAAAGGTTTTATCTTTTCTCTAGTTTGGCAAATAGAAACTCACAACTTGATCTTGAAAGTAGAAGGGGTTGAAGCATGGTGGGAATCAGAATGCATTGTCAAATTAATGATATTTATTCATAACTTCCTTGATGGATTAGAAACTAAGAGGAAGAGATTAAAACCCAATGCATATCAATGCCATTAATGTGAATTTTTTTCACTTCAAAACATGTTGCGTTAATTCAAGACTTTAAGGTAAGAACTAATAATAAGTGCTCCATCAATCCGTACCTGCATGTTGCCTATAAGAAAGGCAAAAAGGATCAGCCCAACAATGCAAATGAAGATGGCAAAGAGGGTCTCCCATACATAATTGCTTGTTTTAAGGTCTTGGCCAAGAGAACTGAAAAACATAAGACAGGAGGATCTTTTTAGCTAAGAGAGTTACCAAATGATGAAAAACAAAAAACAGGACCACAGACCTTAAATTTCGCATCCCCCACCAGAAGCAATAGCTGAGTTTGGACCAGAAACATCTTTTTCCTACAACTCGAGACTGAAGAGCATCAAGAAATATCCCAAAATCAAAGTCACCCTCTTGTATATCTTCCGGTTTCAGGAGAGGACAAGAAGAATTGAGAAATTGAGCGTTTCCATTCCCTTGTTTCACACAACATAAGTGGTCTAACACACAGTTTTTAATATCCTTACATGCTTCCCTCCAGCAGTTATCTAGTCGAAACACTGTGATCAAATACCATAAGGCTCCAACTACCTGCTGTCAGACACTTGTCCATATCATTATACATGTGAAGATAAAAAATAACACATCTATGCATGGACACAACAACAGTCATCTCCTGTTTAATTAGGAATCAGTGTCTTACTGGAATCTAACGTGCAAGTATAATTATCAATAAGTAATTCAGCTATTAATTACTAAAAAAAAAAAAAAAGGGGCAGCCCGGTGCACTAAGCTCCCGCTATGCGCGGGGTCCGGGAAAGGCCGGACCACAAGGGTCTATTGTACGCAGCCTTACCTTGCATTTCTGCAAGAGGCTGTTTCCACGGCTCGAACCCGTGACCTCCTGGTCACATGGCAGCAACTTTACCAGTTACGTCAAGGATCCCCTTCTCAGCTACTATTAATTACTATAATAAAAAAATTATCTCACAAGGATGATTGATTTTTGCTGAAGACAGGTAACAATGGTTTACATATTACTCCCTCCGTCTCAATTTATGTGGCACCATTTGATCGGGCACGGAGTTTAAGAAATAAAGAAAGACTTTGTTATGTTTACCAAATTGTCCTTACTTTAGTGCCTTCTTTTATTGACTTTTCTTCACATTAAGTACATCTTTTAAAGTTAAGTGGGACCCAACAAGGATAAAATAGAGATGATGCCATTAAATAGTTGTCAAATAAGGAAAGATGACATTCATTTTGGGACGGGCTAAAAAGAAAATTGTGCCACATAAATTGAGACTGATTGATAATAAATTATAGCACAATTAATATACGATGAGTGATCTATACATTACTGGCGATCATGAACAGGAATAAATTGAGAGCAGCTCCAGCCCATGCCGTTTCAGTAAAAAAGCCTGTTGTTCTTGTTACTTCCTTATATAATGGGTATATCCTAATGATTCTCGGAATATATTGTACGAAAATAACAATCACCAACTGTTTTTTCATCTCCAGAGATATGGGGTGATTCATGTTCGGAGCAGTGATAAATAGCACCATCTGTACCAACAGATGGCTAATATGTT
Organism: Lycium barbarum; assembly: GCF_019175385.1. Taxonomy (NCBI): domain Eukaryota; kingdom Viridiplantae; phylum Streptophyta; class Magnoliopsida; order Solanales; family Solanaceae; genus Lycium; species Lycium barbarum. The sequence goes on along the minus strand of NC_083342.1, from coordinate 110,755,998 downwards.
AATATAAAGATATAACTGAATTCCAACTGAATGTCTGTGGAATTAAACACAAACCTGTGGGAGTGGAAGAACAGCTAGAATGTCAATGAGGAAATAAGGGAGCAAGTATCGCTTGGCTATACGGAAAGCATCCTCAATCAACTCATCCCTACCAAATACTCGAGAAGAAGGAGCAAAAAAACCAGTGCGAAATTGCAAGATGATATGATATATATAGCAAAGATCGGTGAGTGATCGCAGAACAGAAATAGGGATCTTTAATGAGCTGTCCAAATCAAGGCACTTCCTCTTGTTATCAACGACAGGAATGTAGAAAAACAATGGATCAATGGCCACTGAAATTATGCAAGCCAAGACAAATATTTTGTTCCAGAACTGCAGAAATGGTTCCTGAGGATCAAGAAGTTTCTTTCTTGTTGATAATTCTTTTGGCCTGTCACTTAGAGAAGGTCATACATATATATTAGCAGAGGTGGCGCCAGAATTTGTAGTTTATGGTTCAGAATTTTAGTCCTTTTAAATTAGTGGGTTTTAAATTAATTATTTGTACATATTAAGTGGGTTTTAAATTAATTATTTGTACATATTAAATGATCCTTATGTTGCTTCTGTTTTACTTGAGTCGAGTGTCTACCGAAAACAACCTCCCTACTTTAACCTGTCAAGGTAGGAATAAGGTCTGCGTACAGTCTATTCTCCCTAGACCTCACTGGTATGTTGTTGTTTGTACATATTAAATGATTTTGTTAAGACAAATAAAGAATTTAAACCAAAGTTACTCGGTCGGTCGAACCATTATGGAAAAGTTAAAGAATACTGCAAGACAGAAATACAAAAAGGGTATGCAAAATTATTTGAGAGTTTGGCAAAATAAAGCAGATAGCAAAGAAATATCAGAAGTAAGTAAGATATCTACATTTTACAATTGCTAGTTAAATTCAAGACGTACGGTGGTCACAATTTCATGGAACTAATTACCTTAAGTAATTTTCTTGATAGAGAGCCGTCATTTTCAGCTAATTAATTCTCTGTTGCAGAAAGAGAATGTCAAACAAGAACAACTTCCCTTTCCACTATACCCCTCTACTAGCAAGAAATTGTAGCCCAGATACACTTCCAACTGAAAGTATTAAGACTTAAATAACTGAACTTCAACAAAAAAATAAACAGAAAGCCGCAAAAAAGTGGTGGGTCATGGCTTTCTTGAAAAGTGACTTCTAGTCCACGTCTTAGAAGTTTCTCAAGAAATTAAACAAAAAGTATCAAAAAAGAGTTGCGAAAAAGACAAATCAATTTGTTTGTCTGGTTTTGACTTAACATAAAATTAAAAAAAAAATAAACAAGACTTTTGAATCTTATGTTCTTAAATTAAAGATATGTAAAATATATCAAAATACTCTTTAATCTTGTGATTTTAAATATATCACGTGAAAAGTTTAAATTGAAGAGTTGCCAAAAAATTTCTTTTTAAAATGGACTAAAAAAAGTAAGACAAATGAATTGAAAAAGAGGGCGTAAATATGTTTTGTTAATGAGGGAGCTTCCATGTTGATGCAGTAGTCTATTCGAGCGATCTAATTGATTGCAACCCCTTTTATTTGGTACAATACAGTAAAAAGAGAAATTAAGGAAGAATTGGTCATCATAACACTCGACGTCAACAGCTAAATTCCACATAGATACGTGGCGGACCCACCAAGGGTCCAAAGGATTCAAATGAACCCACTTCGTCGAAAGTTCTTAGTATTTTATATAGGTTAAGTTTTGTTACGTAGCTATAGAAGTTAATTGAATCCACTTTGAAACAAGATGATCCTGCGGGGACTATGATCTAGTGGGCTCAATTTACAGAGAAAATCACTGAGTTCGAAAAAAGGTTGCGTAGCTCCTCTCAATGTCTTTTGCATTCTTTTTTGTTCTGTCACCGTATGTACTGCACAAGTTCATGTGCTAAGTCCTACTCAACAGCACTCCCTCCGTCCCAATTTATATAATGTAGTTTGAATGGGTACGGAATTTTAGAAATAAAGGAAGACTTTTGAATCTTGTAGTCTAAAACAAGTCAAAGATATTTGTGTGATTATAGATCATCTCATTAAGCATAAAAGGTAAAGTTTCCAAATAAGGAAATGTGTCATTTTTTTTTAGTACTAGGGAAAAGTAGTTTATTCTTCTTCTTCCTTAAAAAGAAAAGGGCAAAGGGGCAAATATACCCCTCAACTATAGGATATGGAGCAAATATACCTTCCGTTAAAAAAAAGGAGAATTTATGCCCTCGCCGTTAATGAAAAGGGGCATATATACCCCTTAACTATAGGATATGGAGCAAATATACCCCTCGTTACAAAATTGGTGCAACTATACCCCTGTCGTTTTAAAATGGTGCAAATATACCCCTGTCGTTTTAAAATGGTGCAAATATACCCCTGTCGTTTTAAAATGGTGCAAATATGCCCTTTTCACTAACGGATTTTAAAAAAAAAATTAGGTTATTTTTTAATTAAAAAATATCACGTGACTTTAAAAAAAAGTCTACCCATTTTTTTGTGTAGACATACTTTTCTAAGGCCACATAGTAATTTTTTCTTTTGATAGGTGGGGTCTGTTCGTTTAAAAAAAATATCTTCGTGACTTTAAAAAAATAAGTCTATCCATTTTTTTAAAAGAACCAGACCTTACTCATCAATTTTTTTTTTACTATGTGGCCTTAGAAAAGTATGTCTACGCAAAAAAATGGGTAGACTTTTTTTTAAAGTCAGGTGATATTTTTTAATTAAAAAATAACCTAAATATTTTTTTTTAAATCCGTCAGTGAAAAGGGTAGACTTATTTTTTTTTTTTTACAAATGGGTAGACTTATTTTTTTTAAAGTCACAGAGATATTTTTTTTAAACGAACAGACCCCACCTATAAAAACAATTACTATGTGGCCTTAGAAAAGTATGTCTACACAAATAAATGGGTAGACTTTTTTTTTAAAGTCACGTGATATTTTTTAATTAAAAAATAACCTAAATATATATTTTTTTAAATCCGTCACTGAAAAGGGTAGACTTATTTTTTTAAAAAAATGGGTAGACTTATTTTTTTTAAAGTCACGGAGATATGTTTTTTAAACGAACAGACCCCAAAAAAAAAATTACTATGTGGCCTTAGAAAAGTATGTCTACACAAAAAAATGGGTAGACTTTTTTTTAAAGTCACGTGATGTTTTTTAATTAAAAAATAACCTAAATATTTTTTTAAAAAAATTCGTCAGTGAAAAGGGTATATTTGCACCATTTTAAAACGACAGGGGCATATTTGCACCATTTTAAAACGACAGGGGTATATTTGCACCAATTTTGTAACGAGGGGTATATTTGCTCCATATCCTATAGTTAAGGGGTATATATGCCCCTTTTCATTAACGGCGAGGGCATAAATCCTCCTTTTTTTTAACGGAGGGTATATTTGCTCCATATCCTATAGTTGAGGGGTATATTTGCCCCTTTGCCCAAAAGAAAATTATGATGAGCTAGTGCAATCATTGAACTTATTTACTATAATTTATCAGTTCATCTTAAATTAGTTTATGCTAAATTGTTTATTTGTTACATTAAAATTATTTATTTTACTTTACAAGCTTTCTTCCTGATAGTTTATATAATTAGTTTAGTTTAAGTTATAACTCTTTATAGTTTGTTGTCTTTTGTTGGTACATTGACAACTTCATTATTTAGTTTATCAATAAAAATGAGATTTCAGATTTAGTTAATTTCTTAGAGTCTGGTAAATTTCGGTTAATATATTTTTTGGTTAATGTTTAACAATTTGTAGACTTCGTTGAAATAATTTGTTAAATTAAATAGATAAATGTCTAACATTTTTAGTTTAAAAAATTGGTTTTTCTTAAACGTTTTAAATTAGGGAGAATAACCTATATATCCATAAGAATAGGGTATATTTACAAAATATGACGATACTTTTCAGTTTACAAAACATACCAACAGATTTCTTACAACACATATATGAAATTTTTTGTGTATGAAATGTGTATATCTTGGTCAGAGCTTAAAATTTTCTCTCAGAATTTTGTGTATGAAATATGTATATCTTGCTCAAGGCTTAAAAATTTCGCTCAGATTTTTGTGTATGAAAACTGCATGAAATATGTATATCTCGCTCAAGACTTAGAATGCTCACAGTTTTCGTGTATTAAAACTGGATAAAAACGATATGAAATATGCATATAACTGTATAAATTTTGTATAAAGTTCATGTTAGTTTTTTGAAAATTTAATACAACTACAACACCTTTATATATAATTCGGAGACAAATTTAATATAATTTTGAATCTTGCTTCGAAATTCGGATGAAATATAAAACAACTTTGTATACAATTTTCATACAATATTTATTGAATATAAAATTCAAAATATTCAAAATTTTCAGCATCAAGAGATAAGAAGCTTAAGTTCTATGCTTTCTAGTTGTTATACAAGAGCTAAATCAAAAGCCTAATGAACATTACGCTAGATCAAGGGTCCATGAAATCACTGAGGGTGTCTCTTTGGTCTGAACTACTTGCAGTACCACAACTCTAACCATACCGACTTATGGTTAAGATTGCAGCAAACAATAGGAGATAAAAAACTTGTCGACAAGTATGCTTTGTTGATGAAGAAGAGAAAGAGATTGAGAATCGCCTCGTTGAAAAGTTGGGACAGTGTCGGAAAGTATGGATGAAACAGAGCATCGACAAGCGATTTTTTCTTCCAGATCTGGACAGATTGTGATAGAGAAGGAGAAGGCAAGGGTCGGTTGATTTTTTTTTTCCAGATCTAGATAGATTGTGATAGAAAAGGGAGGAAGGGAAGGGTGGGATTTTTTTATTTTTTTTAAATCTGATATGTTGTGTAATTAAATTGGTGTATTTTGTAAATAAAAAAAGTATCCTTATATTTTGTAATATAAAGTCTTAAGTAGTATTATTAGGTCATTTTCCCTTTAAATTATCCACTAAATTTTGAAAAAACAAAAGAACAAGAAATATCGACCTCAACTTTTTTAGATTGTTCATTTTGTGGTAACATTATGCCCCCTCCAAATTGTAAACTTCGTTGAAATAGCGTTGTTAAATTAAATAGATAAATTGTGAATATTTTTAGTTTAAAAAAATTGGTCTTTGTTAGTTTGTTAAGCGTTTTAAAAAAAATTCCCCCTATTTTTTGAGAAAACAAAGTAAAAAGGAATGTTCACCTCTACTTTTTTAGATCGTTCATTTTGTGGTTGCATTATGACCCCTGTATGCCCCCCTTCACCCCCTCCCCCCCTGCACGGCCACCCTTAAAAGAAAAGTGCATTTGTTGAATCTCACTTGCTGGTATCACTCTTATGTCAGTTAATGTCATTTTTTATTGAAGCCACTTATGTAAAACTCTGAGTCTGTCACTGTATGTTAGTTATAGAGATTTAGAGGGATAGTTGTGATTGAAGTACCCGAGCAGTTGTCCAGGACTCGAACGTTCACTTTGGTAATACATATAATCGTTAATTTATAAATTAAAAAAAAAAAGAAAAAAAAGTGTGTCACCGGTTTGGATTTTGGGTCAGGTCGGATCAGATCTTTTTAATTGAGTTTTTATTTATTGGATAGATTAAAAAAAAGAGTAAAAATATATTAATCATGACATTTGAATTAGTGAAGCGATTTTTTTTGGTATTTTAGAAAAATATAGGGAATCCAATTTATGACATTATTGTGATTATTCATTATGATATATTGCCCTCTAGTGCAGATTTAGTCATATGTTTCAGGTAAATTAATCAAATTAGGTGGTTTTTCTAGTTTTTAGAAATTGATAAATCATATTTCATGTTTTTTATAGAAAAAGTACATTCAAACAACCAATTATTATTTGCAAAAAGAATAACTAAGTACAACTCATCTTCAACTCCAACTTCAAAAATTCCTAATAAAGTGAAAAATATCTGGTTTCCATGGTAAAACGCCTGCTTAGCATACCGGGTGGCCGAACATGGGAAAATCCTATGTTGCTCGGACTCTCTAAAAATGTTGCCGCACCCGCGTCGGATTCTCCAAAAATGCCCTACTTTTGGAGAACTCACACACACCCGTCGACATTTCTGAAGAGTCCGAGCAACATAGGGAAAAACAATATAAGATGAATAATCTGTCCCGAAAATTGCTCGATAAGAATGATTTCTTCCAATATTCTGTCTCTCTGTCTTAGCTAGCAACTTAATAAATCCATGGAGTTACAAATCTTAGATATGGTAACATCTCTCTGTTGGAAAACTTTATACAGTCCATACAAGATCGCAAGTAAATCATTAGACAGAGATATAAATCTAGAAGATTAGTAAGGGCACTTACCTTGATCCATTGGAAATCAAAAGAAGGAAGTTGTGCTCTTCTTGATAGATTATGTAAATATTAATTAGAATATTTTGTAGTTTACTATTTTAGGTTAGCATATTTTGTATATTGTGTAATCTCCTATTTTAGGTTAAAATATTATTCTCCTATTTTGTATATAAACCAATTCAAGTAATGAAAGGATTCAAGGAAAATATTTCTTACATTGAATCAGATTAGGGTTTCTTTCTTCTTCCTCCTTCCGCTACGCCCTAAATCCCTATTTTTCCTCCCTAAGCCGTCGCCCCCCTTTTTTTTTTTTTTTTCCCATGGCCGACGCACCTACCACCCTGGCTAAGCCCACGTTCCACCCGGCCCTCGCGGTCTCCAATATCAAGAATCACATCTCTGTTACTCTTGAGATGGAAAACTCACAATAGGGTACATGGGCCGAGCTTTTCAAAATTCATGCTCGTTCTCACAAGGTCCTTCATCACATCATTCCTCCACCTAAAGGTAAGGAGAAGCCGGCTCCCAAAACTGATGAGGAAGTTGAATTATAGACCACCATTGACGCCACCGTGCATCAATGGATTTATTCGACAATTTCGAATGATCTGTTAAACACTATCATCGAACCAGACGCTACTGCCATGGACGCTTGGGATCGCTTGCGTGATATCTTCCAAGATCATCAAACTTCTCGTGCGGTGACTCTCAAACAAGAATTCACGACGACTCGTATAGAGGATTTTCCCAATGCCTCCGCCTATTGTCATCGTCTCAAGAGCCTTGCCGATTAACTGAAAAACGTCGGGGCTCCCGTGACGAATATCCACCTTGCCCTTCAACTGGTCTCGGGTCTCACTGAAGTGTACAAAGGGGTTGGGACACAAATTCGCCATGCAAAGTCGCTTCCCCCATTCACCGAGGTTCGGTCTTCCCTTGTTTTGGAAGAACGTGAACTTTCGGCTATGGTGTCTCACGAGTCTGGTTCGGCTATGGTGGCCTTGGTCGACGACGCGCCACTCCCCTCGGATACCACAAGCTCACGCCGAGGGAAATCAAAAAATTCCCGCGGCCAAAATTCTGGAACTGGCCGTAAGGGGGGCTCGGGCCGCGGCTCAGGCAACGGCAAAATCACCGGTGGCCGCGGTAATTCTGCCCGAAGCAGCGGCGGTCAGCAGCAGTTTGGCCACTGGCAGTGGGTCCCCCAGCCCCGTTGGGCAGCTCCTCTCCCCTGCTCGTACCCGACAACCTCTTGGGCTTGTCCGCCGCCAGTCCCGCCACAACAACAGGGTATTTTGGGCCCTCCTCCAGCTCAGCAGCTCTACACGGTGACAGTGGCTTCTCCCGGGTCGTATGTTCCAACCGACTTTGAGTCCGCAATGCACACAATAACCTTGAACCCGCCCAATCTAAATTGGTACATGGACACCGGAGCCACTTCTCATATGACATCCTCGAACGGTAATCTCTCGTCTTATTTTAATTTGAGCAGTCAAAATAATGGTATTGTTGTGGGAAATGGTCATTCGATTCCAATTCGTGGTTGTGGTCATACTAGTTTGCCTCCCCCAAACCCCCCTTTATCCATACAAAATATTCTAATTAATATTTACATAATCTATCAAGCCAAGTGATGCAACCACAATGGGGAAATGCCATCGTCCAAAAACTCATAAGTAATAGAAGTGGGAGAATGTAAATTGGAAAAGGGGAAGACATTCTCATAAAAAATCACGTGACGAGAAATAATGATTTTATGGGACGATAAATTATAACACTTATACCCTCTGTGATTCGTAGTATACCCCAAAAAGACACACGATGTAGACCGGGATTGCAATTTGTGGATAGTCGGAGAAGGAAAGAGGGAATAGCATAAACACTCAAAAACCCGCAGATGAGAGTAAGATGGCTTTATTTGGTATAGCACTTGAAGAGGAGAAACGTGACCTAATAATTTACTTGGTAAAATATTAAGAAGATATGTTGCCATTTGTAAGGCGTGATGCCAGAACGAAGGAGGGAGAGAAGCATGAGCAAGAAGAGTCCGAGTGATATTATTGATAGAACGGATTTTTCTTTCGGTTTTCCCATTTTGTGAAGACGCATGTGGACAAGAAAGACGAAATGACATCCCATTAGACTCACAAAATTTCCCGAATTGACCATTATCATATTCCCTTCCATTATCACATTGGACATTTTTAATATGACGTTCAAATTGAGTATGAATGTAGGTTTTTAAAGCTAAGAATTTCGGATAAACATCAGATTTCTTAGCCAAAGGAAAATTCCATAAAAACCCACATTCACCAAGGGACTACGACAGGTCTTATTTGAAGATTTTCGGGACAGTCTCAGCGTTCGTAAACCTCCCGTTTCGACTGCGAGGTGTGATAGATTATGTAAATATTAATTAGAATATTTTGTAGTCTACTATTTTAGGTTAGCATATTTTGTATATTGTGTAATCTCCTATTTTAGGTTAGAATATTATTCTCTTATTTTGTATATAAACCAATTCGAGTAATGAAAGGATTCAAGGAAAATATTTCTTACACTTCTAAGTCTTGTTACGTTCTTTATGATAATTCTCTTAATAGGGCAGAGAGGAAAAGGATCAGTAACAGACTTAGGGACCATAACCAATATATAATAGTGAGGCACCTCTTCGAAGAGACTGTAACCTTTCAGAATTGGTGTAACTCTTCAGTTATGAACCCATCAATTATAACTAAAAAGTTAATTATGTTTCTACGATTATAAAATCCATACCTTATAACATAAGATTTATATATAGCTCATAAAATAACACTTTATTAAATCAGAAAAATGGGCGTCTTTAATTGATAGTATATCTATGTGCAATTATATTAAATATGTGAGTCCACTAAATAGAGAATTTCTTACAATCTTCCACTTGAACCAAATATATTTCTGACAACTTATACATAACGAAAACTTTATAGTGTGCACAATTTGCTATCTCTAAGCAATCTGGTCCATCAATCGTACTAATATGGGATCAAAGCGGTTTTCGTAACATATATTCGTCACTAAACCCATCAATGGTCACAATATTAGCAAAATCAATGACATAGATCAAGTACGGATGTGTAGCATGGAAATTGCATGTAAATTTGATCTCAGTCATGTCTATTTCCAACTGGTCCTATTTTATGACTTTAAATAGCCTAAAATCACTTTCTGACACTTTATGCAAAATCGCAGTAGAAAGTTCATAACTTTTTTTTCAGAATTTTCAATAAACGTTTGAACATAAAATTCTTAAAATTTTAATCTGTACAGAAAATATACTTAAACACGTTAAAAGCATAAATAAAAACAACAAACTCCCACTGAAGTGGCTCATCATAGAGTCTAATGACATCCATATAATCTACAGGTTCATAGAAAAAAACTTATTGTTGCAACCTTTTATGAGCGGATCCGCAATAATGGAGTCTGTACTAATATGTTATATTGACACAAGAAGATTCTGAACTTTTTCCTTCACACAATTAGAAATTTAATGAGTATATGTTTTAGTTTCGACGAACTTCGGATATACATATTTCAAACACATATATATATCCTAAAAGGGCTCGTCTCCAGATACCTAACACAACATTATTATTTATTCTTTGGACATAAATGATAATTTGTAAGTGGTACTCTTATAAATAGTTCATAAATAACTTCTAAAAGGCCTAGTAATATGCCTTTTTTTGGACCGACACATTACCAGCATGATCTATACTATATTAAAAGTATGAAACCCCTAACTTAAAAGATAAATTACTTAAATGCCCTTTTTAAAACTTATTTACTTATTATTTTTATTTTATTTTTAAAAATACGGCAGAACAACACCCAACCACGCTTCCGTTCGAACGGGTGTTTTCTTCCAATTCTTAATACCTATGTTAATATTTGATTTTTTGCTTATTTTTGTGTCTCAATGTAATAAGTATATATGTATTTTATTCAAATCATTTTTCATGTTGCGCTACAAGAAAACTAGGTAATAGCGACGAGCATTTAAGGACGAGTTGAAAATCTGGTCCATAAAAGTATATCTATAGGGACTAGATTTTCTTCTCATCCCTGAAGCGCTCTTAATTAGTGATGGAACTAAATCCGGTGCCTAAAAGAAAGAGTAACTGGTCCCTAATACTCAAAATTGGGGCACCAATTAAAAGCCCACTAGAAATAAAAAGTCTGTGCTTGAAATATATCTCAAGCACAGACTTTTTGTGGGTTTTCAAGAAGAAGATGATTATATATGCTTGCCATTAAATTTATGGTTAAGAAAAACATAGTTGCTTATGCTCTGTGCTTGAAATATATCTCATTTTCATTTGACATCTAAGTTTCTCGGACTCAGGTGTGGGTGTCCGATACGGGTGAGGATCTAGAGGTTGGATCCTTCATGATCTAAATTTTAAGATTCGGGTATACGGATCCAGTTATGGATCTGGGTGCGGGGATTCGGCTAAAACAAATTCAAATATCTAAAAATAGAGTTATAAAACCTAAAGTATGAGATATTATATGGAAAACTTGAGGGAAAAATATTGATCAGGGGGAGAATCCAAGAAGGAGATAAAAGGAAAAGGAGTGGCATAGAAATTTCTAGATACAAGGTATCCATTTTCTTCAATTTCACCTTAGCTTTTGTTTTGATTAAAGAAATCATTGAATCTGTCCCCAATTTCTCCATCGATTTTGATCAAAGTCTGCTCTCTAAATCTGTTCTTGTGCTTAACTTGTACCAATAACATAACCTTTTTCTCTATAAAGGATAGACTAATCCTAAGATTTTTGCTTTTGAATTCAATTTTCAGATAAAGATAGTTATGGGTACATAAACTGCTTGAATAGAGGTTATGGACCCTTCTTTGGTAGAAGTAATTCTTTTTTGTAAAGAACCCTGCATAAGTAAAGAATTGAAAATCAGAGGGAGCTGATCCTTGCGAAGAATCGTGGTCCATGGACTGGTGTATTATGCTACCGATCATTAGTCTTTGATATGCAGTTTACTGAAAATAAATCTATTGACTTTTTCCCCACAATACTGAACTCACTAACATAATAAGCTAATTTACATGCCTGTTCTTTGTTTACCTTTAAAATGACGAACATGTTTCGTGTTCTTCTTAGTTTTGCAGTAAACTTCAAGTGTTAAGTCTCATTGGTAATTTTGAAGATCAACTTGCCAGTCTACAACACTTCAAGCACCAGTAAGCTATTTCATTTCATACCACTTCAGATGCGATCACATAGAATCTTGGGATACAGTTTCTATTTGTGTGGAGATTTTAACTCCAATCATTTTACCTAAGATACTAACCTGGTCACTACATAACCTCAGAGATTTTTAAGATTAATATCCCAGTCAATTTGTTTTATACTGAGCAAGAAATTAATCAGTATCTCATGCTCTTTTTTTAGTGGATATAGAAATTTGGCATGCAATGACTTCACTCCTAGAGTTCCCCATTCTATGAGTTCCTTTCCACTTCTCTGGACGAGGTTAATAGTCTTATTTTATTATTCTTTACTGCAAAAAAAGGTCTACTAGATTGAGAAAATTGTTATGACGCAGCAAAGCATTGATATCCCGAGTTCATAAAATTATCTTCATTGAAACCCCCTGCTGTTGTTGTCAAAGATTCTTCAGTCAGAACTGAATAGTATAACTTTCTGTTAATTTCCATATGAACTGACAGGATGGCCTGAAGTGATATACTGCTGTGCTTGTGCACTATCCAAATTTCGGTAGAAAAAGTTATATTTGTTAGATTTGAGAACAATGCCATTGATGGGGGGTAGGTAGGAAATGACATTTTCTTGTGTTGTATCAGTTCATTTTTTATTTTATTTTTTGCGTCTCAACTCTCATGTACTTCAATTAATTTCCTCTGCTTAAAAAGAAATACATTAAAGTTCTATTTATGTTGATTTTAAAATATGTCCTAGTCTTTACATGCATTAACTTTTGAGTTAGTTAACTGTTTGGAATGTAAAAAACAAAGAGCATGCTTCCTTGTATAGATCTGATGCCTCTTTAATTTCTAGTCTACTGCATTATTTCACTATTACAAGTTGTTTGTTCAACTATCTTTTTGTATATTTTCTCCCATTCAGATGCCCTTTTGGACAGTTTAACTCATTTAAAGTCCACTTCCTGCATCTTCATGTTGTAGTCCAACTATTTAGTACTTATTATTAGTAGTAGCTTTTCTTTTCAGTAATTAATTTGATACAAGTTCTACTCATGAGAAGTTTTTATAATGAGGATAATTTTTGCTTGTGCATTGTTCATCTCAAATATCATCTTATAAGAATCGTTTGAATCTATTTCATTTTGATTATGTTAGAACTTTATCCCTCTTTCTATATATAGACATATGCATACGTACAAATTCTAATTCATCAGTGTTTGTCTTTGTGCACCTCCTTTCACTTTGATGTTTAATTTTTGAAGTGTATATAATTATATTTGGCGAATTGAACTTTCTCTAGGTGAGTGGTTTAACTCATTATCAGACTTTAATTTACAACAGTATTTAACCAATCTATATAGTTGATCTGAATAGTTTCTTTTAGATGTAATTTATTTTATGCTTTTACAGGATTTGAGGATCTCAATTTACAAGACAAAGATGAAGCCTTCTAATAAGTTGATAATTTTGTTACCGTATTGCCAGGACAGTTAGGCAAAACATCATAGTATTTTCTAGGATGTTAAGTTCTTCTTTCTCAAGGATTGTGTTATTATTATTTATATATCCTGGCTATACAATGCTACAAATGGGATGTTAACCCCCTTCTTTGTAATTCATTACAATGTTATATACAAGAGACCATGTTATTATTGATTACAGTATTTTGCTTTAATACATTTGATTATTTTATATTAGAAATTATAAGATAATTTAGAAAAAATAAATATTAGTCCAGTCCTTAAAACTCTTCAAGGACCATAGCTTTCATCTTAAAAGACTCTTTCTGGACCAGTAAAGTTGTCGCTGATATGTCGCAAGACCCCCTTGATTTTTTTCGGGACCAGTAATTTTGGTCCCTAAAAGTAAGTTAAGGACCAGAATATATCTGGTCAGAAAAACTCTTTAAGGACCAGTAACGAAATCTCGTCCATAATACCCTTTAGCGGCAGAGCCTGTTGCGACGGGTGGCGACCAGAAAAAACTGGTCGCTATTGACTTATAGGGACCAGAACTGAATTTTTAGGGACCAGTTTTCCCTTCGTTAATGCCCATTTTTCTTGAATGATAATAATGTAGTTAAATAATAAATTCTTCAGTTTTCATGCCATACATAGACCATGTAGTATTTATTTCTTTTCATGCATCTAAGTGGTTAAAAACATTGGTGTGGGCGTAAGATTGTTAGTTTTAATCTTGATTTTTTTGAGTCAAGTTCATAGGATAGTTGTCATGATTTTTTTATGATAATCTGCATGCAAGACTATTGATAGAATATGTGTCATGATTTTTCATGATAACTTATATGTAAGACTCTTCAGTGCATGCAGTAAGATTGATAATTTCTAAGTCGAAGAAATCTATGTGTCACATGCATTTAGGGATCATTCCACCAGAATTAAAAATCACAAAGATGCAGGCAACCATGGACTTTATGGAGGCTGAAGCTGAGGTATTTTTACTCTTCCTTATCATATTTTTTTCTTCATGAAATCTTGACTTGATACTTACTTTTTATGATTTTTTGAAGGCGGAGGAGTTTCCAATTGAAGATGTAGAACTCTCATACTGCCATCTTTACAACGTTGATCGGTATGATGTGGCAATGCGACCACTAACTATTTTGGTCTAGATCAAGCCAAAACTTCATTTCTAAATCCTTGGCTGATAAGTTAGGGTGCGAAACAACTGATCTCAACCCACGTTTGGTTGTTCGGACGACACCGGCTGAGATGTGGAGATTATCTCAAAAGCTTGCCGCAACAGTCCGTTCCATTGGCAAGGCTCTTTCTTCACTGCATTTTCCATGTCATACTGTTGAAACCTGGGGACATCGACGTAAGACTGTTAGTTGTAATCCTGAATTTTTGGAGTCAAGTTGATAGAATATTTGTCATGATTATTTATGATAACTTGTATGCAAGATTGTTGACATAATATTTGTCATAATTTTTTATGATAATTTATATGCAAGACTATTTAGTGCATACTTTAAGATTGAAATTTTTTTTAGTCGAAGAGTTACCATGTGTAACATGCATTTTGGGATCATTTCACCAGAATTACTTCTATCATTCTATGAGGTTAGAGTTGCTTTCTTTTTTCATTTTTTATGGTCTAAATGAGATTTGAGAGTTAGCACAGTAACATTAAGTTGGTCTAAATGAGATTTGAGAGTTAGCACAGTAACATTAAGTCTCAAATAAGACGAATATGTTAAACACATCTCAGAGGCAAGATAAGAAATATTCTTAAAAAGCTACAGAGTAAACATCTTTGAATAATGTTATGTTACAAGTGAGTTTCTAAATTATTTCTCTTCATTAACTTCACACTCCTTCTAAGACAGACTCAAGGATGTAATTGATGTTTCCGTTTGTAAATGTGATTTTTGAAAAATATTTCACTATTACGTTATTTCATTTGTCAAAGTTAACACAATGTATTTATGCAGGAAGTTTTTTCTTTTTTAATATATCACCTTAATGTGCTTGTCCACTAAGATATCGGGTTCTGATTTGGGAAACTGTTTCTTAAAAAAAGGCAGAAACTTTGAGATGTGAACATTTGCAACCATAATTGATGTTATTCATCTTCATATTTAAAATGTACATATTGTAAAATAGAGTAAACAATCAAGCTCAATATTTAATATATTTGAACTGTTGTCATTCGAGCATTATTACTTTGTCGTATTGAGCTTCACATTGATTATTCACACACATTTGTGCTATATTCTTTATGTGTAATTATTTTATTCAAATCTTCTATTTTAGTACTATTGATATTATTTTACAAAATCATGTACTACATGATTGGCATACACATGCAACACACGTGACGAGAAACTAGTATTACTAAATGTATCACATATTCATGACTATCCATAATCTGGCCAAAATAATTTTCCTTTGGGATAATTATTTCGCATAGACAAAGCATGCTTAATGTTCAAAATAAATAAATTTTATCTAATAGAGGTTACCTTGGCAACATATTAGACTAATCTATTCCATTTGAAACAAGAAGCACAAATGGTATAACTCCATTCCCAGTACAAATAACTATTTCTTTTATGCACATCGGAAAAATAGCAAAACAAGACATCCCCAAGATGCAACTGGAAAAATGCAGATCGATATTCGCTTTATGCAAGACTTCTTTAGAAATTTTGAAAAGTACATTAAAAATCTACATAAAGTTATGCAGAATAATGTTGCTAAATAATTCGAAGTTACTTTTGTGCTAAAGACAATTAAACTTGCACTAGTAAATTTCAACATCACCTTTGGGTAGAAGTTTGCAAAGCGAATGCAACTGACTAACTATAGAACTAAAACTATTTAACTACAAAAACCCTTCGAACTTTATTGTATCTTTGGACAACGGGAAAAGTACGTTCTTAATATTTAAATGTCTCATTCTACACCAATCAATTCTCCATATTAACCGCACCTTTGGGCGACCTGCTAAGTTTCTACTGAATTGATTGCAATATTAATACGATACCTTTATAAGATTGGCACATCTTGACTATCAAATTTACTTTGGCCACTCTCAAATTTGTAGTTATTGTGTAATCTCATAGTCTATACTAAATTTTCTAAATCTAATACCTTATAATTTTAGGATGCGTTAGCCATCCTAAAATCTTATATTTAAGAAAATTTCATAACTTTACTCCTTTAGTTCAATGTCGTTCTAAATGAAATTCATCACAATCTAATACCTTATGGTTTTGGAATCCGTTGGGAAATACCTAAACCTTAGATTTAATGTTTTTTTTTTTTTGACATTGACACATCAAGTTTTAATGTCATATTCCATATGAAATCTTCCAAACTTAGTATCTTATTGTCTTAGAGTGCTTTGGCTAATCTAGAAACCTCATTAAATCTGGAAAAATTGACACTAAATTTACCTTAATATATTTTGGTTTGCCTTTTAAAATATTGATCTCAAAGAAACCGTCAAGTAAAGATTAGTAAGTTAAACAAAAATAACACTTTAAAATTGCATAAATTTAAAACAAATATGCAGAACTGGATATGCTTAAATGAGGACCAAATTGCATCTTAGTGATTAGCCAAATAAAGTTAGTCAAGACGTTAATTTCAAAAAAGAAAAAGTACATCCATAACCTCGGATACTTAGAGAATTAAGTTCCTTAAGGACACATTGTGAATTCAGTGGACTTGAATTTCTTCATCGTTATTTCCGCTTCTTCTCCATTTCTGAACTTAGTTTTTGTTTCTAGAATATATTTTCGAATACAGAAAAATCAACAAGCTTAAGGAACTTTAACCTTTATATATTCTGTATTCTGTTAATCTACTAGAAACACTCTTTTGATGGGAAAAAAAAAGTTACTCCTGTATACAGAAATAAAAGTACTCATTTCAGAAAAGGGAAAAAAAAAAAACTCCTGTTAGATTTGACATTTCTGTATAGTAACACATCATATACAAGCAATTTTTTTTTTTAAGAAAGGACAAGAGTAAAGATTGGGATTAACTTTCATACCATCTTTATATATACACATCCAGTCGGCATTAATTACATATCACTTTCTTCCCCTTTTTTCCTATTTTTTTTTAAAATATCACGTCTAATGATCTTACAAGACCGTGCTCTGATACCACTTGGTAGAAAACTTTATACAGTTTATACAAGATCGCAAGTAAATCATTAGACAGAGATATAAATCTAGAAGATTAGTAAGGGCACTTACCTTGATCCATTGTAAATCAAAAGAAGGAAATCATGCTCTTCTAAGTCTTGTTATGTTTTTTATGATAATTATCTTAATACGGCAGAGAGAAAAAGAATCAGTAACAGACGCAGGAATCATAACCAATATATAATAGTAAGACATCTCTTTAGAAGAGACGTAACTCTTCAAATGTATCCTATCAGAAGAGGTGTAACTCTTCAGTTATGAACCCATCAATTATAACTGAAAAGTTAATTAGGTTTCTACGATTATAAAATTCATACTCATAACATAAGATTTATATATAGCCCATAAAATAACACTTTATTAGATTAGAAAAATGGGTGTCTTTAATTGATAGCATATCTATGTACAATTATATTAAATATGTGAGTCCACTAAAGAGAGAATTTCTAACACTCTCCTCAATACGGTCTGGTGGTATAGAATTCTTGTGTGACTAAAACTCATTTATAATGTGAGAAAAGAATTGTCAGTATGACCTTTTTCTTGCCACCTCAAATTCATTTGTTGGATCTTGTCGTCAAATAAGATGAATTTAATTAGGAGAGAAGGGACTGACGAAGGAAGGGCATTGAATCTCGATTCGAGTTTCGCAACACCATGTTATAATTGTTGGGATTTAAAGTCACCAATCACCGAGTAGTAAGCTTTAAAGATGAAGTGTTAATTGGGAAATGGAGGGAAATAAAATTGGAGGAAAATGAAATTTTGGACAAGTAACTTTTTCAAGTGAGTATTCTCTCACTTTGGTGGTGGAAAGTGATATATGTGTGCTTATATTTAGAAGCAGGTCCTCTAGCTCATAAAGAGCTGAGAAGAGGACCTCCCCTCGAGCTGTCGTCGTCGCTCGACTTCGAATTTGAATTTGGTCAAATGATTTGATTGGTAATCTTTTTGGACCAAATTTATTTTTCATTTTCATTATTTAATTTTCCTAATATTAATTCGTGCATTATTTAATTAATTTGCGAAATAAATTAATGTTATATTCCTAACGTTAATGTTATATTCCTAACGGTCTTAATTGATGACCAAACGGTCGCCTTCTTCCCGAACAGGTGTCTTTGCACCTTTTCAATGGCTATAAAATTTTCAAAGGCTTCGCCTCAGAACACACACTGCAATAATGAAAATTTTGTCTCTGCAAATTTTTACTCTCTAAGAAACAGTCTTTTCATCCTCTCCTCTTGCATCGTTTTCAAACACAGAAAAATAATAAGTGTCGTGTGATTATATCCGTTGGTTGAGTTCACTGAAGTTCTGCAATTTCGATTGCCAGTATTGCAGAATAGAGTTCCGTTCTATCCTGGGAGGTATTAATCCAAACCTCGGGCAATTGTGAGGGGATTAAATTCCTTAAGGAAACACAGTTTTCCATGGGCTCGAAAATACACTTTCGTTCTTAACATTTTCTGGTTTACAGTTTATACTTTTGATTATAGGATAACAATAATCAGACATTATTCTCTCCGTTCATTTTTACTTGTCACGTTTCGCTTCTAGAGAGTCAAACTCTATGAACTTTGACCACTATTCTAAGATGTATTTTTTCATAATATCAATATCAAAAGAATTACAACTTGTAATATTTTCGAGTAGATTTTGAATATTTAAATTTATGTTTTCATATATTGAATTAATCTAATTCAATTTAGCTCAAAAAATTAGTCAAATTGTGAAGTCAAATACAAACTACTACACTTGGAAAGTACTTTTGACAAAAGCACATTTTAAAATAAACAGATTTTCCAAACTTGATCAAACATGCTATAAGTTGATGAAACAAACATGCATTTTGCACCAAATTTGGCTGCTGGAAGATCTGAATGTATAAATTACTTACGTGCTACACTCGTAGTTTTTGTCTAGAGGAGGCATTTTAAGAGAAACGCCACACTTCTTGGGGAGTTCAGCAATGCAAGTGGGAATGACATTATTTCCAAGATTAATAAGTACCGTTTTAAGCAGTTGCAGATAGCAACTCGATCTTCTTTGATTTTTGCAAGTTGGTAGATGTTATTTACACCTGTACAGCAAGGTACTGATGGATCATTATTTATCACCTCCCTTTTTAACACCATCTTTTCTAATGTACGACAGGCATGGAGGTGATAGCTGAGAAGTGACAGTTTGACAGGAAGGAGCACTCCCTCCGGTCCACAATAAGGACTTTTTAGTCTTTGGTACATCCCTTACCCTCCATTTGGATGGTTGTTTCCCGTGGTTCATTAATGTACATTACAGTATGGTACAGTACGGTGTTGTATTGTATTGTACTGTATTAATGAACACAATGTTTGGATAGACTGTATCGTTTGTTGTGGTTTAATAACATTTGTATTGTTTGGTTTGACTGTATGATACTGTATAATAACTTATAAGTTTACTAAAATACATTTAACTCTTAATTAGAAATTAGTTTATATATATTAATAAAACTAAGATAAAGAATAAAATAAGAACTTTAAAAAATAAGTACGTAGTGGGTGGTAGGGTGGGGGTGAGTGGTTGTGGGGGTGGTGGAGGGGTGGGTAGTTGTGGGATGAGGGTGGGGGTAGTGGGTGGTAGGGTGGGGATGAGTGGTTGTGGAGTGGGGTTGGGCAGTGTTGAGAGGTAGTGGGTGGTGGTTGGGGTGGTGGGAGTGAGTGGCAGAGGAGTGGGGTAGTTGGGGGTGGGGGTGGGGGTAGGTGGTAGGGCAGGGTGGGGGTGGGGTTGAGTGGTAAGGTGAGGTAGGGGTAGGGGTAGGGTGGGGTGGATAGTGGAGGGTGGGGCGGGGTGGGGTGGATGGTGGAGGGTGGGGCGGGGGTAGGGTGGGGTATAATGGAGAAATAAAATACGTAACTACGGAAAAACCACCAAATCCGTGGTTACAAAAATTGGGACTTTTCATGGTTATATAACCATGGGATGAACCACAATTTTACAACACCATATCATATAATTTTAAGAACAATGGAAACAAACATGGTTTCATAGAAAACCATACATTAATGAACCATGGGAAACCACCATCCAAACAGGGAAAATATTAGTTCCTAGAGAAAAATAGGTATTTTGACTAAATTACCTTTGATTAAAATTGGCTTATGATTAATTTTGACACATTGAGATCTGGTCATAGAAAATTGGAGTAATCTAAAAGACTTCGTAAGAATACGCAATTAATTAAGGGAAAAATTTGGAAAAATAAAGTTAAATCTTTCTTGATTATGTAAAAAAAAAAAAGGAAAAAAAAAGACACTTATTTTGGACCAAAATAAAAAAGGCCAAACGGTCACTTTTTATGGACCGGAAGGAGTTTTGCTTAACCCTTATCAATTCTAATATGTATCCGCACATCATTATTTAACAATGGTTAGTAGATATGATTTGATGTAAACAACGGATGCGGGTAAGTTTCTACCAGAACACTGATCTGCTAGCCACAAGACAAGTTCATGCTATATGTGTGTGTTCAGTTTGCTGCAAGTCAAGTATACTTGCACTTTTCAACAAGTAATAACTCGTAGGAGTAATTCAATATGTCAATAATTCAATGTAATAAAAGACATCTTAGCTAGGATGAATTTAATGGCCATTCTTGTAAACGTTAACTTTAATTTCCACTAAATGGACAGTTTTCCTTCTCTTGTTTTCCCCTATCAGGCTTCTTAGTTCCCCTTCATGACATATATATAACTAAGAGAAGTTTCAAACTAAAACCGAGAGAAGAAAAAAATGTCACATATATACAGTAATACAAATATTCACATAGAAGAAAGGGATCTCAGTATTAGTAATTTCTCCATGAGAATGCAGCTTTATACATAATCATTTACTTATGTTTTATTTTTACATCAATCGCCAACATTATCAAATGTGCGTACAAATAATTAGCCAAGCATCCATTTGCAACATTCAGATTCCCCTGCACCACATGTAGAAAAAATTAGAATCATTCAACCAGTGCTCAGAGGCGGAGCCAGAATTTGAAGCTTATGGGTTCGAGATTCTAGTTCTTTAAAGTTACTGAGTTCTAAACTAATAATTAATACATGTTCAATAAATTTTTTAAGATAAATACAGGGTTTGGATCAAAGTTTCTGGGTTTGGCCGAACCCGCCAGTTATATACAGGCTCCGTCCCTGTCAGTGCTTTATGTCAAAATCATACTATGTTAAGAATATCTTTGAACTGACTTAATTAGCCTTACACTATTTTACGAGATGTTAGTATACATCCATTGAATGAAATACATACCTTGCACAAATACGGATCTTAGGGCCAGCGGAAGCCAGAGATGAATGTGTATGACATAGTAGTGAAGCTAGTCCGATGCGAGTGAGATCAAAATGGATACGTGAAAGAGCGTTCTCCATACACTTGCAAACAGCAAATATATCCTTGTCATTTTTTGCCTCTCTGTTTATACCGTTCAGTCCTTTGCAGCACGCGTTTGATGGCTTGTCCAATCGATGATGTTTCCCTCTAATGTAATACAAAGAGGTAATTATCCCTATTGAAACAATTTTACAAGAAGGTTCTGCTGATGTTGCTAAAACAAGCAAGAGAATGATCATAGCACAGAATAGCCTTGCCATTGTTTCTTTTTCTACTGATAGTGACTGTATAGTGTTGTATTTGGTGTTTGGTGTGAAAAGGAAGAAAATTTGTACTATTATTTATATAATGTGAGGCAAGTGGTTGTTGCCTGAATTTCTTGGGCGGTTAGCACACAAGTACCATGTATGCTGATAATCCTCCACATTTCAATGTGGTGATTGATCCAATTCTGTAAAGAAAAACAAAAAGAGGAAAACTAATTGTTATCAACTGGATTTGATTGTTGGCATTTTTGTTGGAAGAAAGGTATTAAACCAGGCTAGAATATGCAATACTTTTTTCTTCTTATAAAATAAAAGATCCATGCTATACAAAATCTTGCACAATCTATTGGAATTCAGAGTTCAAATTTTACTTGACTGTGACAACATGTAAAATAGCCAAAATCTATTGAAAGCCTGAGTTCAGTAGAATACCATAATTTACAAGGCAGGAGCAAATGCCTGTTTTATATTCCTTTTTCTAATCTTACAAAGATACAACAGACTCTTCTATCTGACTGATCGTAAAAACTAGGACTAAAACCAAACTGCAACAGCAGGGTCATAGATGAGCCTCTTTCCAATATTTCTAGGCTCTAGCTTTAGGAGCTAAAATCAGGTTCAGCTGGCTTCTGAAGCAATAAGCGACTTAATCTGGTAGATGATTTGGAACCCCTTGGATGGTTGCGCTGCAAGGCACGTAACGCGTTGGCAGCAAATCTTGATGCATAAATGGTAGCTCCAAGACTTGGTAAATTTGCTGTCTCATTTGCCAATGCAGCCTGCAGTCTATCTTCTTCCTCTCTCAAAGATTTCTCAAGCTTGTTCCTCCAGTGTTTTCGCCATGCTGTTTGTATAAAGCACGCTGCCCATGTCCTCCAGTGTTGTGAATAAAACCTGAAACAAGCAAAGTACACTGTAAATTTTAAGGGCCTTTATCAAAAACTGATGGCAGTAAGACAAACAACATATATACCCGAAAGTATGCCGAAGCTTCTTGCTATGAAGGCGTCTAAATTGGGCAGCAACAAACTTGAGATCATCAGCTGTAAGAGCAAAAACTTCAACTTCTGTGACAGCTTGTACTGTTCTAGTAGAGGCGGGAAGAGTTGAGGAACCATTGGGGTCCAAAGCCCATGTAAGAAGCTCTTCTCCACAGAAATCACCAGCCTTGAGGCATGCAGAGTTGAAGAAACCAGTTCTTTCACCATTGGTGGTCATTGTCCACAAAGTACCTCTCATGAGAAAAAGCATTTCACTCACTAGATCTCCTTCTCGGATTATGAAGCTATTCTCTGCGAAAAGAGCTGGTTTCAGCCGATCACACATTGCATCGAGTAACTGTTCATCCATTTTCTCAAACATGGGAACCTGCATATAGAAGATTAAATAAGATCAACAGTTTCAAGAATGAAAGAAAGGTCACGAGAACGAAAATAGGCACTCACTCTTTTGAGCAAAGACCAACAGAGATGACGCTTTACGTCTCTCCTCAAGTCTTTGGGAAGGTTAGAAATTAGATGATCTTCATCAACACCTCTAGTTTGTTCCCATTTGTACTGCTCATATCTTCGAATGCGTTCTCTCAGGTCGTGAGGAAGCATTCGGTGAGACATCCACTGTTCTACATCCTGCCTTTTCGACATCATCCCCTCTAGTCTAAGTCTAACTGTGATAGACTGCAAATACTCCTGTAGCAAGCAATTAATGAAACATTAGTTGACGTCAATTCTCTCCAATGTAAAAAGGTTTTATCTTTTCTCTAGTTTGGCAAATAGAAACTCACAACTTGATCTTGAAAGTAGAAGGGGTTGAAGCATGGTGGGAATCAGAATGCATTGTCAAATTAATGATATTTATTCATAACTTCCTTGATGGATTAGAAACTAAGAGGAAGAGATTAAAACCCAATGCATATCAATGCCATTAATGTGATTTTTTTTCACTTCAAAACATATTGCGTTAATTCAAGACTTTAAGGTAAGAACTAATAGTTGCCTATAAGAAAGGCAAAAAGGATCAGCCCAACAATGCAAATGAAGATGGCAAAGAGGGTCTCCCATACATAATTGCTTGTTTTAAGGTCTTGGCCAAGAGAACTGAAAAACATAAGACAGGAGGATCTTTTTAGCTAAGAGAGAGTTACCAAATGATGAAAAACAAAAAACAGGACCACAGACCTTAAATTTCGCATCCCCCACCAGAAGCAATAGCTGAGTTTGGACCAGAAACATCTTTTTCCTACAACTCGAGACTGAAGAGCATCAAGAAATATCCCAAAATCAAAGTCACCCTCTTGTATATCTTCCGGTTTCAGGAGAGGACAAGAAGAATTTAGAAATTGAGCGTTTCCATTCCCTTGTTTCACACAACATAAGTGGTCTAACACACAGTTTTTAATATCCTTACATGCTTCCCTCCAGCAGTTATCTAGTCGAAACACTGTGATCAAATACCATAAGGCTCCAACTACCTGCTGTCAGACACTTGTCCATATCATTATACATGTGAAGATAAAAAAATAACACATCTATGCATAGACACAACAACAGTCATCTCCTGTTTAATTAGGAATCAGTGTCTTACTGGAATCTAACGTGCAAGTATAATTATCAATAAGTAATTCAGCTATTAATTACTAAAAAAAAAAAAAAAGGCAGCCTGGTGCACTAAGCTCCCGCTATGCGCGGGGTCCGGGGAAGGGCCGGACCACAAGGGTCTATTGTACGCAGCCTTACCTTGCATTTCTGCAAGAGGCTGTTTTCACGGCTCGAACCCGTGACCTCCTGGTCACATGGCAGCAACTTTACCAGTTACGCCAAGGCTCCCCTTCTCAGCCATTAATTACTATTATAAAAAAATTATCTCACAAGGATGATTGATTTTTGCAGAAGACAGGTAATAAAGGTTTACATATTACTCCCTCCGTCCCAATTTATGTGGCACCATTTGACCGGGCATGTAGTTTAAGAAATAAAGAAAGACTTTGTTATGTTTACCAAATTATCCTTACTTTAGTGCCTACTTTTGTTGACTTTTCTTCACATTAAGTACATCTTTTAAAGTTAAGTGGGACCCAACAAGGATAAAATAGAGATGGTGCCATTAAATAGTTGTCAAATAAGGAAAGATGACATTCATTTTGGGACGGACTAAAAAAGAAAATAGTGCCACATAAATTGGGACTGATTGATAATAAAATATAGCACAATTAATATACGATGAGTGATCTATACATTACTGGCGATCATGAACAGGAATAAATTGAGAGCAGCTCCAGCCCATGCCGTTTCAGTAAAAAAGCCTGTTGTTCTTGTTACTTCCTTATATAATGGGAATATCCTAATGATTCTCGGAATATATTGTACGAAAATAACAACCACCAACTGTTTTTTCATCTCCAGAGATATGGGGCGATTCATGTTCGGAGCAGTGATAAATAGCACCATCTGTACCAACAGATGGCTAACATGTTAATATACATATATAACTGAATTCAACTGAATGTCTGTGGAATTAAACACAAACCTGTGGGAGTGGAAGAACAGCTAGAATGTCAATGAGGAAATGAGGGAGCAAGTATTGCTTGGCTATACGGAGAGCATCCTCAATCACCTCATCCCTACCATCTCGAGAAGAAGGAGCAATAAAACCAGTGCGAAATTGCAAGATGATATGGTATATATAGCAAAGATCGGTGAGCGATCGCAGCACAGAAATAGGGATCTTTAATGAGCTGTCCAAATCAAGGCACTTCCTCTTGTTATCAACGACAGGAATGTAGAAAAACAATGGATCAATGGCCACTGAAATTATACAAGCCAAGACAAATATTTTGTTCCAGAACTGCAGAAATGATGTCCGAGGATCAAGAATTTTCTTTCTTGTTGATACTTCTTTTGGCCTGTCACTTAGAGAAGGTCATACACATATATTAGCAGAGGCGGCGCCAGAATTTGTAGTTTATGGTTCAAAATTTTAGTCCTTTTAAATTAGTGGGTTTTAAATTAATTATTTGTACATATTAAATGATTCTTATGTTGCTTCTGCTTTACTTGAGCCGAGTGTCTACCGGAAACAACGTCCCTACCTTAACCTGTCAAGGTAGGGTAAGGTCTGCATATAATCTATCCTCCCCAAACTTCACTGGTATGTTATTGTTTGTACATATTAAATGAATTTGTTAAGACAAATAAAGAGTTTAAACCGAAATTACTCGATCGGTCGAACCATTATGGAAAAATTAAAGAATACTGCAGGACAGAAATACAAAAAGGGTACTATGCAAAATTATTTGAGAGTTTGGCAAAATAAAGCAGATAGCAAAGCAATATCAGAAGTAAGTAAGATATCTACATTCTACAATTGCTAGTTAAATTCAAGACGTACGGTGGTCACAATTTCATGGAACTAATTACCTTAAGTAATTTTCTTGATAGAGAGCCGTCATTTTCAGCTAATTAATTCTCTGTTGCAGAAAGAGAATGTCAAACAAGAATAACTTCCCTCTTTCCACTAGACTACTCTACTAGCAAGAAATTGTTTCCCAGGTACTCTTCCAACTGAAGGTCTTCAAGAAAAAATATACTTTGCAGCCCAGATACTCTTCCAACATATGAACTCAAATTAACACATAGAGTACAGTATATAGTACTATACAGTAATAAATTCAAGAATGAATACTAGAACAAATTAAGGTCATCAAGAGAAACTAACATATGGAGAAACAATATACTAATTTGCTGGTGTGCCTGGGGGGTATAAATAACAAGTGTATATGGGAGAAGACAAATAGGTGGCTGGTAGCACTCTTAGAAACAGGACAATTAAGTAGGAGTAGATAAAGAATGTGCTTTTTATTAATTAATTTGAGAAGGTTCCTGGAGGTTGGTATATACTAACTAAAGCAGCGTTGGATCATTGCACTTTATTGCAGAAACTCTCAAGTCAATGAAGACTGCTAAAATGGAAAATGTTTTCTTATTCTGAAATTTCTGTCCATGCTACAGGGATGGGTCCTACCTACACAGGCAGATATAAAATTTGGACTTCATGGATTCCAATTGTAGATTTTATCACAGTTCATTGGATTTAGTGAGTTCGAAATTAATTACAGTATTTATATTTATTTCGTAGTAGTAATTTTTTTTTTAGAGTAAAATGAGTTGTTCTTTGACCGTAATTTTTTCATATGTCTATTAAATATTTTAAATTATTAATTATGGTGACTTATCATACTTGTACGTAGTTTCTAAATATGTAAATTTCATTTCGAAAATATTAAAGATTCTATGTTCAAACACACGATCAAAATTAAGAAGTTTAACTCTCGAAAAACAAAAATTGTCTATCTTTTTGAGACGGAGGGAGTAATACATATACAAGGTCTAAGCTGATACAAGAGATCAGTAAAAAAATTAAAAATAACATAAAATATGTTTATAAGAACTTTTTTTTATTTAAATTATAAATGGGCATAAAAGGTCAATTCCTCTTATCCATCCGTCTACCGGGAGAAGGACAATTGCTCGAGGGGGAATTAACGTTTTCAAAGGAAAAGTGAGTAAACCTTTCGAAATTTCTAAAAGGAAAATATAAAACATTCATGTAAGTATCATGCTGATTGTTCCACAATAAGGAAAATAGTACAGAAGAAAAGAAGGAAGTACGTTTCAATGACTTCTGTTTTTCCCTTGCAAACAAAATCGAATGGGCACTTAATACTAGTTATAATCAAAGTTGAATAGTTTATGTTTAAGGAAACTAGCAAACGAGATCTTCTCCACCAAACCTGAAAGTTGAAATGGTTAACCGTTTAAGAATCTTAGTTG
Source organism: Lycium barbarum (assembly GCF_019175385.1). Lineage (NCBI taxonomy): Eukaryota > Viridiplantae > Streptophyta > Magnoliopsida > Solanales > Solanaceae > Lycium > Lycium barbarum. The sequence continues at coordinate 110,728,248 of NC_083342.1, read as the reverse complement.
AATTGTGCAAGACATCCTGAACCTAGTTTCTTTCTTTTTAACTATTTAGGTTTTGGACAACTTTGATGAATTGTAAAAACTTATCCGCATCTTTATACTAAATCAATAGATTAATTACATGTGTTTGCATATATGTATTCTAATCATATCAAGATATCATCAAATCACTTAACCATAGTTAGTTGATATGATTTAATGTACACACTGGGTGCGAGTAAATTTCTACAAGAACACTGATGTGCAAGCCACGAGACAAGTTAATGCAATCTCGCTATATGTGTGCGTTCAGTTTGCTACTAGTCATGTATACTTGCACTTTTCAACAGGTAACTCTTAGGAGTAATTCTATATGGCAAAAATTCAATGTAATAAAACACATCTTAGGATGAATTGAATGATCATTCTTGTAAACGATAACTTCAATTTCCACAAAATGGACTGTAGTTCTCCTTCTCTTGTTTTCCCTATCAGGCTACTTAGTTCCCTTTCATGACATATATAACTAAAAGAAGTTTCAACTAATTAAACCGGCAGAAGAAGAAAAAAAAAATAGCACACATTCAGAGATTTAAGTACGTAAATATTCATGGAGAAGAAAGATCTCTATATTATTAATTTCTTCATGAGAATGCAGCTTCATAATCATACATCATTATTTGTCCTATTTATTAACATCAATCGCCAACATTGCCAATTGTGCGAACATATACCTAACCCGCATCCATTTGCAACATTCCAATCCGCTGCACCACATGTAAAAAAGAATTAGAATCGTTCAACCACTGCTATACGTCAAGATCACTATGTTAATTAAGAGTATGTTTGAGTTGACTTAGCCCAACACTATTTTACGAGAAGTTAGTATACATCCATTGAATGAAAAAAGTACCTTGGACAATTAGTGTTAGGGCTAACGGAAGGTAGAGATGAACGCATAATATCACATATTATTGAAGTAAGTCCAATATGAATGGGATCATAATGAATACGTGAAAGTGGCTCTCCATACAATTGCAAACAGCTATGCGGTCCTCGCCAGTCTTGACCACATTGGCTATATCCTTCAGTCCTTTGCCGCACGCGTTTGATGGCTTGTCCCATTTTTGATGTTTGCCTCTAATGTAAGACAAACAGGGGCACCATTCCTTTTGAAATAATTTTACAAGTAGGCTCTTTTTTCGGGGTACATTTTCAAGAAGGCTGTGCTGATGTTGCTAAAACAAGCAAGAGAATGATCACAATATAGAGTAGCCTAGCCATTGTTTCTTTTTCTACTGATAGTGACTCTATAGCTTTTGTATTTGGTGCTTGTGCAAGAGGGAACTTAGAGCCCGTTTGGATTAGCTGGAAAAAAATGATTTTTAAGCATAAGTGCTTAATGTACTTTTTAAGTGCTGAAAGTTGTTTTATAAATAAGCAGTTACGTGTTTGGATAAAAGTGCTTAAAAGGTTTTTAGAAGTAAGGGTAGTATTGGAATTAATAGAAAATATAAGGGATAAAAGGATAAAGTTATTGGTCAAACCAAAATGGCTTTTAAGCCAAAAAATATAAGTTGGGGTTGAACAACTTCTTGGTTTTGGCTTATTTAAGCACTTTTAAACTTAATTTAAGTTATTTTCTATTTTACCAAACACCCAAATAAGTTGAAAATGACTTATAAGCTGGTTTGACCAACTTATAAGCCAATCCAAACGGGCTCTTAGTAGGACCATTTATATTTATATTATGTGAGCCAAGTGGTTGTTCCCTGAATTTCATGGGCGGTTACACAAGTATCATGATTGCTGATAATCCTCCACATTTCAAGATTGTAATTGATTCAATTCTGTAAATAAAAACCAAAAGAGGAAAACTAATTGATTATCAACTGGATTTAATTGTTGGCATTTTTGTTGGGAGAAAGGTACTAAACCAGGCTATGCATATGCGATGCCTTTTCCTTCTTATAAAAAAATAATCATCCATGCTATACAAAATCTTGCACAATCTACTGAACTTCAGAGTTCAAATTTGACTAGACTGTGACAACTGTATACGGTGAAAACTGGATGTATGCGACACCGGTAAGGCCGGGAATCGAGGGTATGAAGAAACGAACACGAGTATGAAGTGTTTCCTTCAGACCGGGAGGATTGCACGGACGAGGTTGATGATCCGAGTAAAGTGGAGTAAATCTGTTTGGTCCGGCATCTCCGGACCAACTCTGCATGGCTGTTAGTCCGGTTTCTCCATGACCGAATTGATCGTGGCCGTTAGTCCGGTTTCTCCATGACCGAGTTGATCGTGGTCGTTAGTCCGGATTAATCAATTACAAAATTGTCACGCGTCGAGACCGTTCTGCCACATTGTACTAGCAACCGTACGGGCGTCAGACCGTACGGCCCAACCTTATCCTTTTAGGGTTTTTCTTTATTCAAAAAAGGCTTTATGTTGTATGCAAGGCCCATAGGGCAAAAACTATAAATAGAGGGCATTTCCCTACTTTTAAGGGTTAGCTTTTTGAGATCTAGAGCATTGTAATAGCAAAATCAAAATATCATTTCTCTCTTTGGCCCGAATCAGTGGAATATTGTTGTCTTTAGCTTACTCCTCTAATACCATTAACTTAATCATCCATAGGAACGTATCTATTCAAGTTATTAACGCATATATTCATATATATATACCATTGCACACCAGCTCATTTATATATTCCACACAAACCAAAAATAGATTAAAGTTTATCCACATATCCTATACCTCACTTACAAATTCAATTGATTACCTAAATTAGGGTAAACAACAACATGTAAAATAGCCAGTGAAAGCCATAGTTTAGTAGACTACTACAATTTACAAGGCAGGAGCAAAATTCCTGTTATATTCTCATACAGCAGACTCTTCTAGCTGACTAGCTGTAAACACTAACACTAAAACCAAACTGCAGCAGCCAGGTCATAGATGAGTCTCTTTCCAACATTTCTAGCTTTAGGAGCTAAAATCAGGTTCAGCTGGCTTCTGAAGGAATAAAGGACTTAATCTGGTAGATGATTTGGAACCCCTTGGATGGTTGCACCGCAAGGCACGCAATGCGTTGGCAGCAAATCTTGATGCATAAATGGTAGCTCCAAGACTTGGTAAATTTGCTGTCTCATTTGCCAATGCAGCCTGCAGTCTATCTTCTTCCTCTCTCAAAGATTTCTCAAGCTTGTTTCTGCAGTGTCTTCGCCATGCAGCTTGTATAAAGCACGCTGCCCATGTTCTCCAGTGCTGTGAATAGAACCTGAAACAGCCATAGTACATTAAAATTGTTAAGGGAATTCTCCAAAACTGATATCAGTATAAGACTTGTGTTTTGAAGTTGAATAAGGTTTGGTCAACATACCTGAAAGTGTGCCTAAGCTGCTTGCTATGAAGGCGTCTGAATTGGGCGGCGACAAACTTGAGATCATCAGCTGTGAGAGCAAAAGCTTCAACATCTGTGACAGCTTGTACTGTTCTAGTTGAGGTGGGAAGACTCGAGGAAGCATGGGGGTCTAAAGCCCATGTAAGAAGCTCCTCTCCGCAGAAATCACCAGCCTTGAGAGATGCAGAGTTGAAGAAACCAGTTCTTCCACCATTGGTGGTCATAGTCAACAAAGTACCTCTCATGAGAAAAAGCATCTCATTCACCGGATCTCCTTCTCGGATTATGAAGCTTTTCTCTGTGAAGAGAGCTGGTTTCAGTCTATCACACAATGCATCCAGTAACTGTTCGTCCATTTTCTCAAACATGGGAACCTGCATATAGAAGATTAAATAAGATCAACAGTTTCAAGAATGAAAGAAAGATCATGAGAACGAAAATAGGCACTCACTCTTTTGAGCAAAGACCAACATAGATGGCGCTTTACATCTCTTTTCAAGTCTTTGGGAAGGTTAGAAATTAGATAATCTTCATCAACACCTCTGGTTTCTTGCCATTTGTACTGCTCATATCTTCGAATGCGCTCTCTCAGGTTGTCTGGAAGCATGCGGTGAGACATCCACTGTTCTGCATCGCGCCTTCTTAACCACATCCCTTCTACTCTAACTGTGATAGACTGCAAATACTCCTGTAGCCAGCAATTAATGAAACATTAGTTGATGTCAATTCTCTCCAATGTAAAAAAAAAATTAAAAAAATCACTCAACTCGATCTTGAAAATAGAAGGGGTTGAAGCATAGTGGGAATGAGAATGCATTGTCAAATTAATGATTTATTCATAACTTTCTTGATAGACTAGAAACTAAAAGAGGAAGACATTAAAACTCAATGCATATCGATGCCATGAATGTGAAGAATGTTCACTTTTAAACAGATTGACTTAATTCAAGACTCTAAAGGTAAGAACTAAGAATAGGCAGTCCATCAATGTGTACCTGCATGTTGCCAATAAGCAAGGAAAACAGGATCAGCCCAACAATGCAGATGAGGATGGCAAAGAGGATCTCCCCGACATAGTTGCTTGGTTTAAGGTCTTGGCCAAGAGAACTGAGATACAAAAGACAGAAGGATCTGCTTAGCTGAGACAATGTTATCGAATGATTTATAAGGATGATGAAAAACGAAAAACAGGACCACAGACCTTAAACTTCGCAGTCCCCACCAGAAGCAATAGCTGAGTTTTGACCAGAAACATCTTTTTCCTACAACTCGAGACTGAAGAGCATCGAAAAATATCCCGAAATCAAAGTCACCCTCTTGTATATCTTCCGGTTTCCGGAGAGGACAAGAAGAACTTAGAAATTGAAAGTCTCCTTTCCCTTGTTTCCCACAACATAAGTGGTCTAACACACAGTTTTTAATATCCTTACATGCTTCCTTCCAACAGCTATGCAGCCTTTCCACTGTGATCAAATACCATAAGGCTCCCATTACCTGAGATCAGACACTTATGCATATCATTATACATGTGAAGAGAAAAAAATAACACGCAGACACACATATATATATATGTACACACAACAACTTTGATGTCCTGTTTAACTAGGAATCAGTGTCTTACTGGAATCTAACATGCAAGTATAATTATCAATAAGTAATTCAGATATTAAGTACTACAGTAAATAATTTGTCCCACAAGGATGATTGATTTTTGCAGAAGACAGGTAAGAAAGGTCTAAATGTTCTGTTCAGAAATTATAGCACAATTAATATACGATGAGTGATCTAAAGGAACATACATTACTGGCGATCATGAACAGGAATAAATTGAGAGCAGCTCCAGCCCATGCCGTTTCTGTAAAAAAGCCTGTTGTCCTTGTTACTTCTTGGCACAATGGGTGTATCCTAAAGATTCTTGGAATATATTGTACAAGAATAACAATCACCAACTGTCTTTTCGTCTCTAGAGATATGGGGCGATTCATGGCAGGAGCAGTGATAAATAGCACCATCTGGAAGGGTAACATGTTAATATAAATAAAACTGAATTTAACTGAATGTCAGTGGAGTTAGACACAAACCTGTGGGAGTGGAAGAACAGATAGAATGTCAATGAAGAAATAAGGTAGCAAGTATCGCTTGGCTATAAGGGAAGAGTCCTCAATCAACTCACCCCTACCAAATACTCGAGAAGAAGGAGCAATAAATCCTGTTCGAAATTGCAAGATAATATGATAGATATAGAAGAGATCAGTGAGTGATCGCAGAAGAGAAATTGGGATCTTTAATGAGCGGTCCAAATCAAGGCACTTCCTCTTGTTATCGACGACAGGAATGTAGAAAAATAATGGATCAATGGCCACTGAAATTACACAAGCCAAGACAAATGTTTTGTTCCAGAACTGAAGAAATGGTTCCTGAGGATCAAGAACTTTATTTCTTAATGATCCTTCAGATACTTTTCCTGGACTGTGACTTAGAGAAGAGATGCGCAGTGATTTTCTTATTAAGCCACTTATTCTATCAGAACCCTTCTCAATTCCTCTTCTAGTAGTACTCATCCATGAGCTGATTGATGATTTTCTGACTGAAAATAACCTATTATCTTCTGACTTGCAATCCTCGAACCTGAGTAGAACAGGTCATATTAGACAGAAAATTTAAGAATACTGCAAAATGGAAACATAGATATTTCTGTCTAACATCATATAATAGTACTTATATAGCAAAAGGTACTATGCAAAGTAATTTAGAGTTGGCAAACCAAAGGAAATACCAGCAATATCAGAAGTAATTAGATATTCTACAGTAGTTATATTCAGGACAGTAGTTCAGCCTGAGGTATCTTGAAAATCATGCAGTTTTACTTCTGATAACACAATTCATGTTGTGTCAGTTCACAATGTTAAAGGTTGCAAAATACAGGATAGAGGATGCTGATTATCGTACTAACCTTACGTATTTTTCTTCATTGAGAATCGTCATTTTCAGCTTCTGCTCTATGATATGCTCAGCTTCTTTATTCCAGAAGGAAAATGGTCAAACAAGATCAATTCCCTCCTTCCACTATGCTACTCTCCTAGCATGAAGCCCACTCTTCCAACTGAAAGAAAATGCAAGTACTTAGAAAAATTAAATTACTATGAAGACTTGAACTGAAGGCCAACAGTGAAATTAAGTTTGGAATTAATAAATACAATCCATTAAATTTTTAGAGACAGGTTATCCAGGAAAGAAACAAATTGTATAACACTAATTATCTAGCTCTAAGATGATTCTTTAAGCTAATGCAGCTATTTATTTCAACAAAATCCAAGAATAACACCTCAAAATGCTATATCATGCAACGTGAACATATGAACTCAAAAAACATATACTAGTAGTACTATACTAATTTCAATAAAGACTATATGTAAAACAAAGGTGAAGTACAAACCTTGAAAAAGTGGAGTGAAGAAAAACTAATAATGTACTTTGCTGGTGCACTCAGGGGAATATAAGAAGTGACACGGGAGAAGGTTCCTGGAGATTGCTGCTATAAATAAAGTACCATTGGATCATTACATGCAGGGAACAGCAGAAACTCACAAGACTAATTGGTGGGACTATAGTCGCAAGTCAGTGAAGAGCTGCTAAAAAGGAAAACGTTTTCCTTATGCTGGAATTTCCACATATAATATACCTCATGGGTAACCTTAGACCAACTTTTTCCATTATCTAAATATTTTCTCTATTTCAATTTATGTGAACTTATTTTCTTATTAGTCCATGTCAAAAAAAATGACTTCATTCTATATTTGGAAACAATTTAGCTTTATGCGATGATTTATAGTTAAAGGGGAGGTTCTAATTGACCTTTAAAAGGACCTTTTGGTTTTTAATAATTAGTCCTCCATTACTTGGAAGTTTCTGAAGAAACAGAAAGTAAACAAACCAGAAGTGTCAAAAAGAAAAGAAAAAACAATTTCTAATTATATTTCCAGAATAAAGGAGCTTCCGTGTTGACACAGTAGCCAAGTTCAACTGATCTAATTAATTACACCATTAGCTTAGTGAAAAAACAGTAAAATAAGAAATTAAAAAATGATTGGAGCAGCATGTATTCCAAAGAAAATGGATTAATTAATTAATTTTTAGAAGACCTGGTCAAAAGATTCGATGTTGACAGCCAAATTCCACAGGAGTATTGTTTTTTGTACAATATACTCTATGCTTTACGTGGTAATACTTTAACCAAAAATTATTTCACACAACTCTTGCACGTGCGTAAATGGAAATATTAATACTCCCTCATTTTCCTAATAAGTAGTGTTTTTAGCTTGGACACACCCCTTAAGAAAACACTCACTCCTAGAAAATAAAAAGTGTTTTTTCTAATTTACTCTTAATTAAATACCTAGAAGAAATAGATCTTTAATATTTCTTGGTCATGTGAAACTACATTTATTTAAATAAAGATAAAATTGGAAGAACAAAAAATGTTTTCTTGATCTTGTAAAACATCACTTACTTTGAAATAAAATGAAAAACTAAAAATATTACTTATTATGGAACGGAAAGAGTATGTTAATCAGAAGATAGTAATGAAATGGTAATCGGATGGTATAAAAAGTTTAGTCTCCACCTAATTCGCCCTTTCAAGTTGACATCTTATGCTTGTTTTTGGATGATACCTTAACTAAAAAATTGATTAAGAAGGACGATGAATATTTTTATTGAATGGAATTTTGAAAGATATTATTCCTATGAAAAGACATGGGCTACAAAAGTTCTTTCTTTAAAGGGCCCCTTGTTTAAATAAACGAATTAGTAGAAGACAGCACCACAATAAGACAAAACTTGAAAAAACAAATTGAACACTTACCCACCAGGCCGGCCGAACACGGGAGAAGCAGTAAAACATTTCAGCAAAACGCTCTAGAATAGCAAATACTTTTAGTTAATTCACCAACTAATAACGAAAAATATTTTCAAGCATAGAATACAAAAGTTGAAAAAGGAAGAAAAAAGAGATCAAAGAAGGAAAGACAACGTTCTCTGAATTATCATTAAGCCCTAATTAGCTTATTCGATAAATCTATAAGAGAATTAAATATCGCCGTTATTAGTGGTGGAATTAATTAGAGTTTTAATTATAAGGAAACTCAATAGTGCGAGAATGCAACATTTACCACTTGTCAAGGTAGGTATGTATAGATATTAGCTTTTTTTTTTTAACCTTATTTGCGAATATAATTTTTTAATAAAGGAAATTCAATTTTAACCCCCTGCCCAATTAATAGGTATTTCCTCCACTAATTACGGCACCACCAAGTCTCACAGTCTAATGATATCAGTGGGTTCACGTAATAGGTAGATTATATTGGATTCTCACTGCCCATTCCCTTTCCGCTCTAATGAACTAACAATTGACAATATGATAAATATTTACCCGCACATGATATTTCAAATTAATTTAACTTCATCATAGTTAAATGATTTAATATAGTAAAAATATGTATTAATTAATTATGATTAAATGATTTAATATAGTGAAAATATATATCATGCATCTATTCGTTTGATGTAAATGTCTGATGCGTAAGTACAAACTGAATGCCCCCTTCTCCGAATTTGATTTGCAGGGGCATCTGCCTAGTCCACCTACTACTTTACTTTGTAACTTTGCATTTAGTTTAATATATTTTATTTATGATTAAGAAAAAATTGACAATATGACCTTTTTCTTGCCTGCCACCTCAAATTCATTTGTTGGCAGTAGTATAATTCGGCTGATTTAAATTCCAATCAAGTATCAATGAACTCTGGTCCAAACTACTAAAAGCCGAGACACTAATCAAATTTATATAGTATTGATCATATAAATATTCGTCAATCAATATTCAACCGTGCGCTAACATTTGAAGTTACGTTTACAATGGATCTTGCTCTAAGATCGTTATACGTTTAATTAAAATCTGATTTCGTGCATATGGTATCAACTTCTAGGCTTTATTTATAATTTTATCGGTGTTCCAGCAGCTTCCTAGATCACTACCCCTTCATCAATACATAGGAACCCTGCACATGTAATAAAAATAACAAGTTAGACAATAATTAATTAAGCTGACATTGACCAAATTGGCTGCTGGAAAATTTGAAATGTATAAATTACTTACTTGTTACAGTCGTAGTTTTTATCTAGAGGAGGCATATTAAAAGAAACGCCACACTTCTTGGGGAGTCCAGAAATGCGAGAGGGAATGACATTATTTCCAAGATTAATGAGTACAGTTTTTAAGCAGTTGCAAATAACAACTCGATCTGGTTTGGTTTTTGCAAGTTGGTAGATGTTATTTACACCTGTACAGCAAGGTACTGATGGACCATCACCTACCTTTTTTGCACCATCTTTTCGAATGTATGAGAGGCATGGAGATAGCTGAGAAGTAACTGTTTGGCAAGAAGGAGCACTCAAGGCATTATATTGGTTTAAGAGAGTACTTATTAGTAGGGCTAAAGAAAGATACACAAGAAACCGAGCCATAGTTATTTGTGTGTGTGTCCAATTCTTGGGGAAATGAGTGACGTATATATATGTATAGGAGTACCTATTTTTCAGCCCCTAATTAATTAGCTGTTATAACATGCAATTCTCATGAACTACTAGAGATTGTTTAGGTTATTGTTGATCAATTCGAATTTCACACGATATTTCCTCTTAATTCCCACTGGAGATGTATAGGTTATTGTTGATCAATTCGAATTTCACACGATATTTCCTCTTAATTCCCACTGGAAATGTAAGTTGATTGAAACTCCCCATCAACAACAAGGTACATATTTATTGGGTGTGTGAATAAAATACCACATTGAAAGTAAATAAGAAAAGAAAAGAGATACTTACAAGGCGTTATAATATTCTCAATGATGTGATATCTTTTGAGAAAACAGTGTGAATTTAGTCCAAACGGACAATATTTGAGTCAGTCAATTAGCCCAACACGTATTAAGGCTTGAAAAAAATGTACCTATTGGAGGAACTAAGCAAAATTACCTTGGCCGTGTATGAAATTAACCAAAAGTGAAAATTAAATGCTGTCTAGATTGGACATATATTAGAGTATGAAGTTGGATTTTAATAAGGCAGCCCGTGGATCTTAACCTTACAAATATAATGACCTCCTATTTTTCTACGAAGACTGGCACCTCTCTTTTGTGTATCTTTATCATTTTTGTGGTCGGTGTTGCTTTCTTGTGGAATCCCCTGAAGAAAAGATCTTCTTTGACGTGCTATCAGTACTAAGTTTACAACTTATGCAGTCAAGAGGAAAGTCATTTACATTTCTCCAATTAATTTGAAAATTTTGTATAAACCTAACAGGAATTGGACATTTTCAACTGAACGAAATAATAAGAAATTAATTAGCAGTACTAAATTGCAGACTAGCTGTGAAATAACTTAATTTTTTATATGAACAAACTTAACTCCAGATACATAGAGGAAATAAGTGTGTCCGACTCTAGCGTGATTAAGAAGGAGAAGGACATTTATTTGGAGCAATTGGTAGTTTTGTCAATAGGTCGCAGCTAAATGTCTACTCAAAATTTCTAGTGATTAAGAGCGACTCGCTTATGATCATACTTATTACTACGAGGTAAGTAACATTTATTTTGCACATTTGCAGGCAGCATATGCCTTTTGTCTAGAGTAATTTTACCATTTCCATAACACCAATCACCAATCTGGGCTTGGATTTTTTTCCTTCACTTTTGTAAATTCTAAGGCGAGGTGTCAATTCATGTATAATCTCATCACATATTGTAGGACATGGTTGATTTAAAGTAGTAATTAGTAACAGAATGGCCAAACTCCATATAGCCTACTCATTCTCTTTCATTCTATTGTTAATTGTAGCACTTAGAATTAATGAAATGATATGGTGATGAAGAGAAATGTGCAAAAGTTAAGAGATTTGGCAAGTCTATGCAAAAGTATTAGGACTTCTGAGTTTACAAATTCATGCAGATTAATTACTCGTACAAGACGAGACTACAAGTAGTCGTCTAAGATGATAAATTTGTGATTGACTTCGAGAAAGATTGGACGAGTTCTATCAGTTGCGTTATTCACTTTTTCTTCATTGAAATTGGATGTGTGAGGAAGTTTGATGATGTTGGGAACTAGAGGAATCCCTGACATCCAATCATGCTTTCTATGTGTGTCTTCAGTCATGTAGTTGCACTTTTTGACAGGTAACTCGTGTAGAAGTATTCAACACGACAATAAAAAGTATGAAAATAAAACATCTACTAGGATTTTCCCATTTTCCTTAAACTGTCTTGGATAAATGATCATTCTTGTTGTGAAGCGAATTATTCTATTACAACCACTACTATTTTTTAATTTGTGGTTGTCATTTAGTATAAGGATTCACATTTTTTTTTAAATACCTTCTACTACATATATATATATATCTACCCACTGCTGCTTTCATACTACTCAGACTCTGTCAAAGTATAAGTTCACAAGTAGTGTTATGGCCAACAGCAGGCAGAGCAAATTCGGTATTACATTGTTGTGAAGCAACTTTGATACGATTGGGATCATAATTAATATGCAAAAGTGCTCTTTTTATACACTTGCAAACAGCTATACTGTCCTTCCTGCCATTTTTCTCCATTTGAGCTATATCAGTCAGTCCTCTGCAGCACCTGCCCGATGGCTTGATCGCATGATATTTCCCTTGAATGTACGAATAACAAGGTGCTAGCCTTTTCGGAACAATGTCACAAGAAGGCTCGGCCAATGCTGTTGTTGCTAAAGCAAGCAAAAGAACGATCACAGTATAGAATAGCTTCACCATTGTTTCTTTTTCTACTATAGTTTTTGTATTTGGTGCAACGGAGAAAGTAGAGAGTATTATTTATATATTATGTGAGGCAAGTGCTTGTTGCCTGAATTTCTTGGGCGGTTAGCACACAAGTATTATGAATGCTGAAGTCCTACACGCTTCAAGATTGTGATTCAGTTTTACCCTTCTTGTTGGGAGTGCATTCAGTTAGTCTAAAATATGCTATACTTTGTATTTCTTGTATAAGATAAGTGCAATATTATATTTCAAAAAAAAAGTAGAAAAATACTCAAGTTTAGTAATCATTAAGACTAAACTTTATTATTTTCTATTTCTTCAAGAGTCCATAAAGATTGAAATAGAGAAAACCTTATCCAACAAACTAATACTGGGGTCTTCTTGAGGAAGAAGCATTTAAGACTCCAGTATATAGCCAACAAACTACCCACTTTTACCAATGTCATTTAATGTGAAAAAAGCTATGTTTCTCGGACTCTTCAAAAATGTCAACAGATGCGTGTCGGATCCTTCAAATGTAGTGCATTTTTGAAGGATCCGACGCAGGTGTGACAACAATTTTGGAGAGTCCGAGCAACTTAGGGAAAAAGAGTATTATAGATACTAATAACCAAAATTTAATTAGTATCCTTTGGAATAAAAGAAACATATGGATTGAACTTAAATCGTATCAAAATCAATGTAGTGTCGTTTATTTTGATTAAAAGTAGTCATGGGATTTACCAAATATCTTGTGTATATATTTGGAGTCAGGACTATTCTAAATCTTCTTGAAGAATCTTTCTGTGTCTTGAGAACTAAAAAGTCCCTGTCATATTAACGTGTGTGTAAATCCTTAAGTCTAGAGTGAATAAACAAGAAAAAGAAATACAATTGCAGCTAAAACAACGGGGGAGCTGGTTTATTAATGCTATCTGTTCTGAAATTACTTCCCTGTTTTTCCTCTTTGATCTCTACTCTTACATTTCTCACAACCAACAAAGGACTAATAAGATCAGTGGTATAGCCGTGGTTAGCACCATTTACTCTCTTCCTTTCTTAGTACGAATATATTTAATCTGTTCGTGAGAACATATGAGTTGGTTAACATGGATCTTAAGCTTCTTCCTTTCATGATTTCGTTATCTAAATATTTTACAGTCAAATACTAGTACTTATTCAGGTAGAATTCGACTATAAAGGAGACTGTCAGCTGCTTCAGATATTGAAACTTGCATTTCATGTTTAGATATAGAAAAGCATTCAACGAACATCGAACAAATTGAAGTACTTAGTTTCTTAGACTACATTCAAGAACTGCCAACTTACAAATACTTTAGAATTGTCACTTCTAATTTACCGTGACAATTTTTTTCCTCGACTTTGATTCATGTTACATCTTTAAACCCCATGTGACCCTCAAAAACATGTATACTTTGATGCTAAATCTACTATCAGTTATATCTGGAGCTGACCATCAAAAGCCAAGGCATTAATCAAATAATTGAATTTTGCAATGGACCTTGCGTACAGATACATTATACGTTTAAAATATCATTTCATATATATGATATGTATGGTTTGTTCATAATCCTATACTGGTTCAGGCAGCTTCTTTGATCACTATCCCTTCAATTCAAAGAAATCCTGCATATAGACAACAAGAAGGTAGGTTTAACAGATCAAGCAAGCATTGTGCAAAAAATATGCTGAAATATTTGATTTACTTTTTACAGCGATAGGCATTAATTAGAAAGTTGGTAGAAAGGGTAACTGACCAATTATAATAGGATAAACTATAGTGTTGTAAAAACAATCTTTACACTGTCAGTATATAAAACTTTAAATCCATATAGTTTAGTTTGTCTACTGCCATCATACTGCATCAGCCCTATCAAAACATACCTTGAACAAACAGAGTTACGACCAACAGCAGGCAGAGATAAAGACGTTAGACATAGTTGTGAAACAAGAGTGATACGAGTGGGATCATAACTAATATGTGAAAGTGCTCCCTTTATACATATGCAAGCAGCTATAGGACCCTCCTTGCGACTTGTCAACATATCAGCTATATCATTCAGTCCTCTGCAGCACCTATTTGATGGCTTGATCGAATGATATTTTCCTTTAATCTACGAATAACAAGGTACGAGCCTTTTCGAAACAATTTTACAAGCAGGCTCGGCCATTGCTGGTGTTGCTAAAATAAGCAATAGAATGATCACAGTATAGAATAAATTTGCCATTGATTCTTTTCCTCTATTGATAGTGATGAGTGTGGTTTCTGAATTTGCTGCTTGTGCAAAGAGAAACGACATATATAGTACTCCAATTTATATTATGTGAGATAGGAGTTTATTGCTTAAATTTCTTGGTCGGTTAGCACAAATGTATCATTGAATGCTGATAGTTCTCCACATTTCAAAATTGTGCTTGATTTAGTGTATTATAGGAAATCAAAAGAAAAACTAATTGACCTTAATCTGTAGTGGTGTTCAAATGAGATTGAAAAACCGATCCGAACCGGTAAATCGAGTCAAACCGACTTAATAAATCGAAAACCGGCTCGGTTTAGTTTGATTTGATTTTAAATTTTCAAAAATCAATAACATTTGATTTGGTTTGGTGTTAAACAAAAAAAAAACGAACCAAACAGATAAACATATACGTATTTAAAATATAAATATGTTGAGAAATCCAATACTAATTCAAATAATGAGAAAGTAAATTTTGGTCAATTTGTGTGAACTGCAAGATTTACTTTTGATTTTGAGATTCATTAATTAGACCATCTATTTTCTAGTGGTGCTCTTGTACGGCTGATGCACTCCGGTTTCTTTTCTTTTCTGCTGATTTTGCATACCACTAAATAAGACGCAAATTTTGATTCACAAGAAGCAGCAGTTCTCATGTTATTAAAGAACAAGTTAGTAAATCTTGATCTTGTTACAAAATTCATTCAGTTTCTAACTGAGCCTCCAGGTAGTGAATGACTACTTCTTCTTCTTCTTTTTTTGTGTCAAATTAGCTTCACTTGCTTTGTCCTTGTATACCTTACTTGTATCAATTTCATTGCATTATAAAATACGTCCTTAAAATTCACAAAAACCGATAAAATCAACGAAATCGAAACCGATAGAATTTATGCTATAATGGTTTGGTTTGGTTTCAATATTTAAAAAAACCGACTTAATTGGTTTGGTTTGGTTTTAACCAAAACCGAGTCAAACCGGACCATGAAGTTTGTAACTTCAAACGCTAATTTGGCTTAATACATAGACAACCCTTTAAATTTGCCAGTAAATTTCATTTAGAAAGTACTTAATTGGAATACGACATAATTTTGAGTATCTATTGTAATTGGATTCTTTATCATTTGTTAAAAAACCGACGTAAAAATGAAATTTTTCTTTTTCATAGTTAATTGGATTCCTCTACTAACAATGCGGAACTTTAATTTAAACCACGTAAAAATGGAAATTTTCTTTTTCATAGTTAAACAACCAAAAAAAATAAAAATAAAAATCGCCTAATAACGAGAACCGACCCGGCTTAAAGTTATCCATTGTTTTGCCTTGATTTCTTGGACTTTCCCAAATCAGTAATTAATTCTCGCGCTCCTATATATACTGTTCAAAACGACGACCTTAATCTTTCTTTTTCCCCCAAATTCCAATCTCCGCACAAAACCGAAACTACCAAATCAATCAACCAGCAATGGAGATGAAAGAAGGATCAGTAATTCATCAAGTCCTCATTAAACTCCTTAACGGTAACCACAAAGCCCTAAATTTCACTACCCAATCCATCTCAACCCAAACCCTAAAGCACAAAATCCAAACCCTAACTTCGATTCCATCTCACCTTCAGCTTCTACTCCCTTCCAATTCATTCTACCCTCTTCATGACAACCAAACCCTAAATCTCTCAGACGGGTCGGGTCATTTTCCGGTGGTTGTGCATTTGTTGCTCCGGTTAAAGGGCGGTAAAGGAGGTTTCGGGTCATTGCTCAGAGGGGCGGCGACGAAAGCAGGCCAGAAAAAGACGAATAATTTCGACGCGTGCAGGTAAGGGTGGCAAAATCAGCTTAATAGATCATGACCCGTTCAACCCGTTTAGGTTTGGGCGACTCCCTTATTTTATTAACTCGACCCGCTTAATTTAGGTCATTTGAAAATTGGGCTGTTATGCAGCCCAGATTGATCGATGAGAAACTTTGTCTATATATTTTTCAAAAAAAACATTCTTTTATTTGATACGCCCAATTTATGTGGCATAGTTGGAATTTCGAGAGTCAATCAAGTTTTTCTTTGACCGGAATTTCTTTATATGCCTTTTAAATATTTTAAGCTCTTAATTATTGTGATTTATACTACTTTTTAAGTAGTTTCCAAATATATAAATTTTATTTTCCGAAAACTTATAGCTTCTATATCCGAATTCACGGTTAAAGTTTAGAAGTTTCAATCTCGAAATTACAATTGTGCCACATAAATAGGGACATAGGGAGTATGTTATATTAGTCATAATATAAGGAATTTTTTTTATTAGGTACTCAAACAAATTATAAGAAAACAAACGAAGAGTTTAAAACATAGTTAGAATTGGGTGTGTTGGGTTATGACCCTGTTTTTAGCCCGTTTCAGCCCAAGTAATTTTTGGCCGGGTTAATGACCTGCTTATTTATTAACTCAACTCATTTTGACATGCCTAATTTTAACCCAACCCGCTCATTTGAGTCCTCTACGTACAGGGATATGAGTGGTAGAAGGCTAAGGCATGTGAATGCAGAGAAGAAGCTGGAAGAGTGGAGAGCTGAAGCAGAAGAGAGGAAATTGGAGAAGATGGCAGAGGAATTTCTTAAGAAGAATGCTAAGGAAGCCGCGAAAAAGGGTAAGGGTGTTAAAGGAGATAATACGGATAAGTATGTGCAGAAGTATAGGGAGGATTCAGCTAAGTGTATGGAGGAAGTGGAGAGGTCAGTTAGGGAATCGCTTAAGGGATTCGTGTCATCTAAAAGGAAGGGTGTTGAGCTCAATGAATTGAATTCCAAAAAGCTCAAGATATGGTAAGGCCTGTAACATTTTTACTTTTCGCATTCTTTTTGCCCCTGTTTGTTTAAGAACAACTAATTTGTCTTGAAAGACTCAATATTTAGTGTTGAAATGAGGAATGGTTATTGAGGATTTGTGGGCGACCGGACTAGTTTGGGGTTTAGGTTAGCTGTTGTTTTGTGTTGAATTGAGTTTTGCTTTGGAAAGCCTGTATCTAGGGTTGAACATTTGAATATCATCTATATTTTTTCAGTTGGGTGAAATAGATTCAGTTCAATTTGAATATGAGGGCATGAGCCTATGCTTTGAGTTTTCCAATATCAAGTAGTTTGGATAGGCATTACTCTTATGTCTAGTAAGTCTCTCTCCTTTTTACAAAGTTGTATTGCCTCAAGAACACCTTTGGCAACCATAGAATCTCGCTAACAAGTGGAAATATAAGATGTTTGCTCTGATGTTGGGCAATCAGGGGGCAATGATCCATTATCCACTTTTTTAAGACTAAATAGTCAGGTGAAAGGAAGGAAATCCCTCCCTTTCTGGTTTTCCTGTTTCTCTCTTTTATATTATTTATATATTTATTTGGATAAAGGATGCTGGTTCTCCTGTAGTTGGATCATAGGAATCATTAGCTAGAATGGGTTTTTGAGTTTTCTATCTCTAATTTCCCCTCGACCTAATATGTGACTATTTCAATTTTGTTTTAAAAAAGTGCAAAGTGGTGAGTAATCACTGTTCTGGATAATCATATATTAAACAATCCAAAGGTGAGACCTAATGGTCAATGAAGTGGTAGGAGAGCCATGAGGTCTCAGGTTCAAATCTGTCTAAGCCTTGGTGGGCACTGGTGGAAGGTAGGTAGCAGGTACCTGGTGGAATAGTCTAGGTGCATGCAAGCTTGCATGTAAACCGCCATCATTAATATTATATATATTGTGAATGGGTATTTATAAATATCAGTGCATTTATAAATGGGTCTTCATGAACCAGGGGATTGTGAATGGGTTGCTGAAAGAGGACATCAATCAACTGAGCTGTAATTTCTCCCTGAAAAGAATAACTTACACATTTAAATTTAGCTTAAAAAGCATAGATCAACTAACACCTCGTCAGTTTAGCTTTTGATTGTTGTGTTTGCATTTCCATAATATAAGAAAGAAATAGGTTAAATATAGTTTAGCTTTTAATTGATGGGTTTACATTTTTTGATTATTCGGTTTTAAATTTTCTGATTATAACAAATTAACAATGAAATTACTCAGATTTGGTTTAGCTTTTAACTGCTGAATTTACGTTTTCAAATTATAATATTGAAATTGATTAGATTTTGTTTAGCTTTTGATTACTGGATTTACAGGCTTAAAAAGATTGAGAACTTCATTATGAAAGAAAAATTTGCAGAGAAATAGACATAGATGGAGGTGGGGGGAAAAAGAATGGACATAGATGAGGCATCTGGGTTTTTAAGCGGGAACGATATCTGGGAATTAAAAGAAAAGAGGGGATTTTGGTGAAAGACAAATAAGTCCCTACATTTAATGTGTTGACACCAAATATTAAGGATATTTAGTGAATTGAAAAATGGGTACAATGCTAACCCACAACCTTCATGTTGTAGGTTAGTAAAACCCTATACACACACACACACACACATAAAATAAACACTCATAATACCTTCTCAATAAAAACACCTCATAATTGTACATGTTACTTGCCTGATAGAGAACCTTGTAAATTTTAAATGGAAACATTAGATGATTGAATGCAAGTTGTAGAAAATCATGTTTTCTTTGACGGGTCTCCACTGTTTGTATACATTTTTACATATTCTATTTGCCTAATTTTCCTGTATCCAATATAAACTTATTACCTTATGAATAAAGGAATTATAACTCAAGGCTTGTGATTTTTGGTAGGAAGGGTAAGAGGATAATGGGCGAGAGTGATAGTGATAGCGAGGACCTAGATGATGATGACAGTGATGAAGAAGAGGAAGAGAATGACAAATCCATTGTCATAGATAATGGGGACAATTCAGACTCCAATGGAGAAGCAGAGGGAAGTTTGGATTCTGTGACTGGCAGAAAAGTTGATGGTGGTTCATCTGAAAGCGGTTCCGAGGAAGAAAAGGATACTCTTCTTCTTAAGAATCTTGATTCTGCTAAAGATGTCAGTGTAAATGCAGTTCAGCATGAAGGTGAAAGTCCGTCCTCCCTCACTCCAGACAGTCAAGAAATAATTGGGCAGAGTGGTGTTGCCTCTGCTTTTGCCACTGATATTGCATCTACGACTGAAAGTATTCAAACAGAAAAGGAAGCTTCTGGTACCGAGCCAATTGTTGTGGAATCTAGCTCTGGTGTGAAAGAAAATAATGTTGCAAAACCCAATGATACTTTAAGCCCTACACCAGTTCCTCAGGAAGATGCAGTCTCAAAGGATTCAGACTTGGAAAAGCCTTTGAATTTCGAGGAATTTAGTTCAGCGGCGGAACTGGAGGTATGTATGCATATTCTCTGATATTGTTCTGAAAAAGTATAGTTGATTCGACTCCATTGCTCTGTATATGTGTGTTGTTCATCTGTCATTACATACTGGTTTACACCTAGCCTTTAAACCTTTTTCTGCTTGCTGCAACAATTTGTTCTCAAACTTGCTGGTTGTTAATCAAATTGAAAATTACAGTACTTCAACTCTTCTGTTTGTTGATTCTTTTCTTTTTGGTGGAAGTCCTGTGGGATGACCAACTCTTTTTATTCCCCTTTCTGTTTTGGATAGCTCAAAAGTTGCTAATGACCGCGCAATGTGGGTGATTGTTACTTGTTTACACTGGCCTCCCCTATGAGATCAATAGCAGTTAGTAAATTTTTTTATTTTGGCTCAAGTATGGGTTAGTGACTTAATAAGTAGTTGTAAGTCCCAACCTTTCTATATCCTGCAGGCAAACTGAAACCGTTGAGAATGATCCATACTTTTTGTTATCATCTTTTAGCTGACGTCTGAGTTTAATTTATGATTTTCTGCTGTTACTTTTCGGCTCTGCTTCTCTTCTAATTTTTGTCTTTAATGTTGAATCAGTGATATTGCTTATGTGACTAGTATAAAATTCCTTATGGCTACTTTTGGATGTTAAAAAAGTTGCTGGAAAATGATCTTTGAGAAAACTGCAGTAAAATAAAAATAAAGAGAAGGGAAGTCATTCTCTAGTATTCTTTATTTGAAAGGAAATGGGAGTTTAAATGAGAGGAAGAGCTTGCTCTTTTTCCTTTAGATTTGCGGGACTTCGGAGGAAATCTTTCTTGGGTAAAAACCTTTTCCAACAACTTTGTTTTTAACCAGGTGCATCAACAAAGTGCTACAATTAACTTTCTGGTACTTTGCTTTTCCTTTCCACACAGTCGAATGGTTCCTTTGTGTCTTTGCTGCAAGTAAGTTTGTGTTTTAAGGGGGAATAAGGTTGTGGGTCTTTTGTTTATTGGTCTTCCCTTCTTGTGGGAACTCTGGCTTCTAGTACATTTGCTTGGTTCATCTGCTAAGTCTTTACTCTTTGTCTCAGATAACAGTATGGAAGTTTGACATGAATACATTTGGTATATAATTAATTGCTATTTTAAATTGGGGCAATATACTGTAATTTTGTCATTGGTAATTTGGTATTATTGTCTGGTCTCTACGTTTTCCTCTTCACCAGTAAGCTTGTGTTACTGTTCATGGGTAAATGGAATAGTGTTTGTAGCCAGTAATTCCTAACTAAATGTACTTTGATTTGGTTTTTTATAGGTCCTCGGTATGGAGAGGTTAAAGTCAGAACTTCAAGCGCGTGGGTTGAAGTGTGGAGGCACTCTGCAAGAACGTGCAGCCAGGCTTTTCTTACTCAAAACCACACCTTTGGAGATGCTTCCAAAGAAGTTGCTTGCTAAGAAGTAATTTTGTGCTCGTTTGTTTTGTAGCTGGTTGTAATTGTATCCTCAGATGTCTAACTGTCAGTTTATTCTCTATTGACTTACCGTGTATATATGCATGTATTTCTCTGGGTTTCAACAAGTTCCGAGGATGATCAATAGACTCACTTTTCAGATTAATGAAAGGTGACTAATGTTGACTTGTTGGCTTTGATAATTGTGAATTCGATGTCGTATGCGATTTGCATGCTTCTTTTTTTCCTAAACCAGAATCCAACCAGTAATGGTTTTTGAAACGAATTTAAACTAAAACCAAATCAAGAATGTTAAGAGCTTACAGTTTCCTTTTGATATTCTTTAGTTGTTTTCAGTTTGCCCATTTTTAGAAGAGTTTCTTTAGTATAAAAATTCGTCCGGAAGTGAATACTTCAACAAGAGGCTGGCAAAATTTAGTTATATTCACAGCCATTCTACAATAATATTTGTTTGTCGAATGGAAAACACAAATTAGAGAAAAGGTTTCAACTTTGGAGCTGGCAGGGATACAGTATCTAGACTGAATAATTCAGGTAAGTGTATTCCGTTATTATGTATGTGTCAAAAGAAATAATATATACACATAAGTCGAGTCAAAATCACAGAAGCTAAAGCATAAGAGGACAAGATCATGAATGAAGAGAATTTCGGCAAACAGGGCAAGTGCTATTCATCTTCAACCATTTATCAACACATTCAACATGGAAGCAATGTTCACATTCAGGTATGCATCTCACTGTTTCTCCAGCACTATACTCACCTAAGCATATTGCGCAAGTCATAACGTTTAGTCCCGGAATTCGCCTGCTTTCACCAAGAACCACTTTTGGATAGGATTGAATCGTTGATTCATCAAGCCCTTCAATCACAATCATAGGCACTGTTGCTAACCTTGCTGTGGCTGCTTCTGCAGCGGCAGCAGCAGCGACTTGGCGGCGATGGCTTAGTTCGAGAAAAATTCGGCATGATACACAGACTAAGCAGAGAAGGGATGGTAAAATGAGGGATACACCCACGAAAAATATCAAGATTATTTCTTTACGTGAAGTCCTATCTGTCAATTCAAGCAACTTATCATATCAGTTGTAAATCAGTAATTAGCCATATTATAATTCAATATCAACTACTGAGTATATAAAATTATTATACGTGTGTTTTGAAAAAATAAAGAGTTGAGCACAATTGTTAGCCTAAACCTTAGGACTTTTCGTGTACGCAAATGCGTTAGCTGGAATTTGTGATAGCTACACAAGGGCGGCTCATCAAAAGATTTAGGTACATTCTATGCACTGAAGATATATAGAGATATTTACATAATCTGATCATTTTAAAGGTAATTGTAAGCCGTGACGGAGCCACGTGTATTCCAGGGGTGTCAATTGACAACCCGTCGTCGAAAAATTCAGGTAAAATTTATTTTCAAGTATACATACTATATATTGACTCCCCTTGACTTCTTCATGGGGTTTACTCCTTTATATTTTGATACCCCTTAGTGAAAATTCAGGCTCCGCCACTGATTGTAGGTAAATTTATATAATTAACATTGATTAGCAAGTTGCTTGCTACAAGATTTCTATTAAATTCAGTCATGAAACAATTTAGACTTAGAAATAATCCAAAAATAAAAATTCCAGAATAGCAGTATAATCACCTTTTCTTGGAACATTGGGGTTGCTGGTTTCTCTGTCAAGATGAACATCCCATGATAATCGAAGATCTCCATGAAAATCAGATAACAAGGAGAAGGTGTAATTCTTAGAAGAAGAAGCCGAAAACGGAGAAGAAAAATGGTTTAAATGTAGAAGCTTTCTTGGAAGACAATCAGAGGGAATTTGGAGTTTGAGCTCTCTAGTGGAGTAATTGATTTCTTGTACAAGAAAACCTCCTGAAAAAGGATGATTTAGTAGTATATTGCCTTGATCAGTGCACCTTAGGGAAAAGCTATTATAGTTTGGATTTTGTTGAGTGTTTTGGGATTGTAGTTGGAAAGGGTCTTGTATGGTGAGATTCCCACAAATAGAAATGTTTAAAGAGAAATTTTGTGTAGTACTAAGGACAGAATGATTATGGAGAACAAGAAAGAAGAAGAGACTCAAAATGCCCATCATATTAGGTGATCTCATATCTTGAGATTTTGACTTTTTGGTTAAGAGAAAGAATTAAGGAAGTTCACTAGTGATTACTTTAACATAGTGTATATCTCTAAACCATTATCAATAGAAATTGACGAATTCTTAACTTTAATCAATGAATTTAGTATTTGTCATACTTTATGTAATTTGGTCTTCTCAAGCAAAGCAAGACATAGAAGACTTGGACTAAAGTTTATTTTACATTTATGTGGTAAATTATACAATCAACTTTCCTCTCTCTGTCAGGCCCTCGAAATACTCACACTACTATATAGATGAGAAAAAGCAAACTCTTGTACTCATTAAAAGTCCAAATTTTTTATATCTCGAATTTGTAAGCTTTGCATCTTCGAATAAGACCTTTACTCCATCTAACAATTGCTTCCAGATATAGCCCTTTGTGGATTGAGAAGATGGGGAAAAAAAGAATATCTTTGCAAAGCATAAGTAAAATACTCTGCCCGTTGAGTTACAAATTAAGAGCCTGTTTGGATGGGCTTAAAATAAGCACCTTATAAGTCAAAAAAAAAAAAAAATTGGGGGTAGGCTAACTTATTTTTTTTGGCTTATAAGCTGCTTTAGATAAGCTAAATCAAACGGGTCCAATTATTTTTTTTGAGCTTATTTTATGCACAAAATGACTTTAAGCTGGCCAGCCAAACACTCAAAAAAGCTGGAAACAGCTTATAAGCAACTTATAAGCCAATCCAAACGGGCTCTAAGTACCAAGCTAAGAAAGAAAAGACCAAGCTCTAAAGCAGGAACCTCAATATAATTCAAGAAAGTTCTATCGGCATGGAGCAGAGGGGAAAAAGCGATAAACA